>NC_064618.1:385316917-385631792 GCF_023898315.1 Schistocerca nitens
CTGTTTTCTCGATTGATGTGTGTTCAGTTTTTCAAGACCTATCTACTGTGCCAACTTACAACTAAATCTGAGTTTCAGTTTTTCAAGGCCTATCCACTGTGCCAACTTATAACTAAATCTAAGGGGGGTGCGATGGGGAGGTTCCCTTGTGAGTACGACTCACAGCCAGGCCCAAATATCCATTCGTTATCAACCACGTGTCTACAACCTGTACTCGTACCTTCATCGTGTATATCCCGGTACAGAAGAGAGATATTAAGTCGCTTAACCAATGTCGGCGTCCACCCCGATAGCCCAATGTTCAGCATGACAGACTGCCGTCTCAAGGGGCCCGGGTTCGATTCCGGCTGGGTCGGGGATTTTCTCCGTTCAGGGACTAGGTGTTGCGTTCTCTTCATCATCATTTCATCCCTATCCTGCGCGGAGGTCGCCCAATGTGGCGTCGAATGTAATAAGACCTGCACCAAGGCGGCCGGACCTGTCCCGTAAGGGGCCTCCCGGCCACTGACGCCAAACGCTCATTTCCATTTACCCAGTGTCGACGAATAAACACGATACTGCAGTGCATGCATGCATGCATATCCGAAAGAACTTTGCATCGTACTTCTGAATAACACAAGCACTGCAGTATTGTATTTATCTGCCGACATCGAGTAAGCGACTTTCAATTAAAATCTCTCTCCTGTACGCGAATACACACAACGAATGTACGAGAGCAGATTGCAGATAGATGATTCATGACATACGGATGTTTCGGGTGAGCCGTGAGTCGAGCCCGGATAGCACAATGGTAAGACGACCGCTCACGATAAGTGGGAAAACCTGGTTCGAGACCTGAATCGGCACAGAGTTTCATTTGCGGCATTTCATTACACAGTTGAAGGCTGTCCACATTCTCAAACGCGAATACATTTCAAGTATTTGATGGTGACGTGGCAGAAGCATAAACTGATACCAGTTTTTCAGCCCCATCTACGCGGCGACAGATTGTAACTGGATGGCGCCTAGATTGTAGTGCCTGAATGGAGGCGCCCTCAGGTGTTATCGCTGGGGGCCAAATGACTGCGTATGCAGCAGACACCGATATAAATTTAAGAATGAGAAAGCATTTGGCTATTATCAGAATGAGGTTTCCATCTCGCCCTTCTGAAGTCTTTCGTACTAACCTCCATGCTTTGATGATCCTTCACCAACTGCGACATAATCGCGGGTACAAACAGGGTTTCAATACTGTAAATTGCTTTTTTATTCCAGTCTATGATCACAAATGAATTCTTTAGACGATGACCGGTTTCAGTCTGTAATGACTATCCTCAGATCTTTTTTACACCATGTACTAAAGTAATACGGCAATAATGGCATCGTCAAAACATATAAATATAATCAGCATAGCATCGTCACATAGATTTACACCATATTTTAAATCTATGTGAGTATGCTATGCTGATTATATTTATATGTTTTGGCGATGCCATTATGGCCGTATTACTTTAGGACATGGTGTAAAAAAGATCTGAGGATGGTCATTACAGACTGAAACCGGTCATCGTCTAAAGAATTCATTTGTGATCATAGACTGGAATAAAAAAGCATTTTGATGATCTTTGTTGAGATGAAACCTCGACGTTGAAGTCCAGGTTAGATGCTGTGTAATACCACTCTATGACCAAGGGAATGTAGATGCGCATGAGAGCAGTGTACCCAGTTCCGTAGCCAAAGGAAGATTACTGTGTAACGTCCCATAGATTAAAAAGTGCCGCGCGAGGTGGCCTCGCGGTTCGAGGTGCGATGTTACGGATTGCGTGGCCCCTCCAGCCGGAGGTTCGAGTCCTCCCTCGAGCATGGGTGTCTGTGTTGTTCTCAGCATAAGTTAGTTTAAGTAGTGTATAAGGATAGGGACCGATGATCTCAGCAGTTTGGTCGCTTAGCAATTCACACACATTTGAACAATAAAAGGTCATTAGGCGGCTCGTACAGCGTAATGCGCACCCAGAAACGGAGATGAGCTAGACCTGGATCGAGCCCGTGTGGTGGACTAACATTTGTGGGTAGGTGCAATGGTCAGCCAGAGCTAGAATTTTAGGAAGTTTCCCACGCTCATTTAAGCAAATTTTGGGCTAGTTCCCACATTATGCCTCGGAGAAGACGATACAGAACATAATGAAAATACTATAATGCACAGAACAAATTCTGCACGATTCGCTGGCAGATCGTACACAATGGCATCCCGCTCCCCCTCCCCGAGCATAAGCTGGACCTGGGGAAGTATGGGGGAGAGCATTGGTCGTGTCCTTTCGGCATTTCCTTTAAGGTATTTAGGGGTAAAACCTGTGTAGAGGGCCGGCCACGAGGCCACCGATGTTGGCGGGAGAGCCTCTCACCTGTCGCTACAGCCTGCGCTGAAACATCAATTACCAACAAGGAACCCCTTCAGTGCGAGGTCGTAAGTTTAATCTTTACTGAGTCTCATCTGAAAGTGTTTTGTTGACAACTATGACACGAAAAATAATAGCTGCTAATGACTCACCACGTGCATCAGGAGGTCGACAGAAAATGAGTATCTGGAAGTTGCAGAAATCAACCTTCTATGTAACGTATGAATTACGCTTCGCAAAATGGACATCGTCGACATTTGAAAAATGTTTGAAAAATACCATTAATTTGCACCATGAACACCGAGTGGAAAATGGCGCGGCACAGTGATCACAAAGGTTCGCACCAACACGATCGAAGGTGAACTCTTTGGCTGTTGCAACCCGCGCAGGACACTCCTAAACAATGCATATAGGATCATAGTGGAGTAATAGGGTGAAGAGAAATAATGGAATATAATGACATGCAACAGAATTCGAAACAGTCTGTCTTGGAGCTTATCATGGCTCTCCTTTAAGGCGCAGCTGCAAATAGTGCGCTAATATGGTTTATAGGCACGGAAAAACATCAAGAGGCTGAATTTGTCCAATGGTTCCAGATGGTATAAACTGCCATATCACACACTGTTCAGCAGGGATAGTTTGCTGAAAGGAGTGTGTTTTTTATAAGCAGACTGGGAAGCAAGCAAAAGAAAACTATTTTGGCCAGCTACTGACCCAAAACAGTTCTCATACCATAGATGTAGTTCTCTTACGCCCGTTTTCTCACTCTTGCTTATTGCGGCATAGATATTTCCTACTGACCTTGGAAGATCAAGCACACAAGAGAGAATCGTAGAGGGCAGAGCACCTCCAACTTTTCGCAGCACGTAAATAACTTTCCAGCAGATTAAAACTGTGTGCCGGACCGAGACTCGAACTCGGGACCTTTGCCTTTCGCGGGCAAGTGCTCTACCAACTGAGCTACCCAAGCACGACTCACGCCCCCTCCTCACAGCTGTACCTCTGCCAGTACCTCGTCTCCTACCTTCCAAACTTTACAGAGTTCGAGTCTCATCTACAAATTATCGAGCCGATTCGCATTTGCTGTTCACCGTCAAGTTGACGCTTTGTTTGAAATGTCGCTTATCTTAGGTCTTCCAATTCCGTAGCACTATTTGAAGTTAAGCAACCATCCATTACTTTCCTTGAAATCACTGTAATCTATGTTGCACGCTATTTGATGTACATAACGAAATAGGTCACTATCATGCACATCCTATAAATTGTATGGAGCTTCCCTGAAACGCGCAAACAGTACTAATTTTGTAACAAGTGTGTCCTGTCCGCCATTGAATATCCATAGTTCTTGTTATGCATTACACGGTCATATTGCTGCGGACTTATTCGAAAGCAGTTCATAATTTATTTTTATTATGCTGTGAATGATCTTCCATGTACCCGCTCTTTGGATAGCGATTGTCCCGTACTACTATTTACTGGAGACGGGATTTGTGGCTCCGTATCCGACAGGTGATGAACTACATGGCTGGACACCTGTTTACAGCTCGCTTATTAAGCATATATCGTCATCATTGTACTCCTCATGTATGTTGTCCGTATTATCGGGTGTATACAACACCACACATTCCACTGACTCATCTTGCAGAAACGCTAATATTTCATCTGCCAGCTCAAAATTATTTCGGTTCTTTTATGACGAAATGTCAACTTTTGTAGATTTAACGGAATATTTTCTTCGTTTATCGTTGCCATTGCCTTGCTTTGTATCAGCAGCGATAGCACTGTAGCACTGTCGTAGGTTACTCGTCGATTAAGCAGTTCAACTACGCTCCGTAACCACATACTGTGCCCACAATTGCGTAACACCAGTCACACCCCCCGTTGCCATTAGCAGTCAATATTGTGGTAGCATGGTGGACAATACGTGGGACGTCGAATTCAGTAAACAACATTCGCATACGCGACCTTGTAAGAGTGTGACAGCCTTTCTACATAATACTACGTCACTTGTGTGTTGGTAATGGACTTGGAGAAGTCTGGATCGAATCCTGGTGATGAAAGAGATTTTCGTACCCAGTATTTGGCCAGCAACCTGAAAGGGAGTACCTGGTGTAAAAGTCATACGTATCAGACTTTGTGTCAGGGCTTTGGGTACCAGATCTCTTGGCAGCTTTACTCGGTGACGTCATGTGAGACTTTTGGTGGTGACCCACTTGCTGGGTGTAGTCGTTCGCTATACTGGGCAGCCACCTTGGTACTGTTATGGAGGAGTAGGGTCTGGGTTAGCACAGGTTTTCTCCCCCATTCTCACTCCCCCCCCTCTCACCCCTTCTCACTCCCCCCCCCCCCCCCCCCCCCGCCCCAAAGCTCTGCCTCTTTCAACGTATGAACATGAGGAGCGTTCAATAATTAATGCAACGCACTTTTTCCTATGTCGGTTGAAAAATATTCCCGCTACAACCCGTATAGTTTTATGAAGTTCTACATCTACATCTACATACATACTCCGCAATCCACCATACGGTGCGTGTCGGAGGGTACCTCGTACCACAACTAGCATCTTCTCTCCCTGTTCCACTCCTAAACAGAACAAGGGAAAAATGACTGCCTATATGCCTCTGTACGAGCCCTAATCTCTCTTATCTTATCTTTGTGGTATTTCCGCGAAATGTAAGTTGGCGGCAGTAAAACTGTACTGCAGTCAGCCTCAAATGCTGGTTCTCTGAATTTCCTCAGTAGTGATTCACGAAAAGAACGCCTCCTTTCCTCTACAGACTGCCACCCGAGTTCCTGAAGCATTTCCGTAACACTCGCGTGATGATCAAACCTACCAGTAACAAATTTAGCAGCCCGCCTCTGAATTGCTTCTATGTCCTCCCTCAACCTGACCTGATAGGGATCCCAAACGCTCGAGCAGTACTCAAGAATAGGTGGTCTTAGAGTTTTACAAGCGGTTTCCTTTACAGGTGAACCACATCTTCCCAAAATTCTACCAATGAACCGAAGACGACTATCCGCTTTCCCCACAACTGCCATTACATGCTTGTCCCACTTCATATCGCTCTTCAATGCTACGCCCAAATATTTAATCGACGTGACTGTGTCAAGGGCTACACTACTAATGGATTATTCAAACATTACATGATTATTTTTCCTATTCATCTGCATTAATTTACATATATCTATATTTAGATTTAGCTGCCATTCTTTACACCAATCACAAATCCTGACCAAGTCGTCTTGTATCCTCCTACAGTAACTCAACGACGACACCTTCCAGTACACCACAGCATCATCAGCAAACAGCCGCACATTGCTATCCACCCTATCCAAAAGATCATTTATGTAGAAAGAAAACAACAGTGGACCTACCACACTTCCCTGGGGCACTCCAGATGATACCCTCACCTCCGATGAACACTCAGCATCGAGGACAATGTACTGGGTTCTTTTACTTAAGAAGTTCCGATTGGTGACGGCGATATACGTAGCCTTGAGTTTCTTTCGGCAGACAACGTCAGCATCGTAGAAATGTTCATAGGTGCTTGCGAAACGTCTACGGAGACCTGTCATTGAAGAAGAGCATTGTGAGACGTTGGGAGAGGTATTTGTCATCATGGCACCAAGGTCACGCAAACCTATCTCTTCGCATGCAGCAACGTTATAACGTACGAACACTCGCATTCGAGGTGATCAACGGATCACAATCAAACACCTCACTGCTCAATTGGACGGCTCTATGGGTACTGCTGTCACACTCGTCGTCCACCTCTTGGGGTACTCAAAGATGTGTGCCCGCTGGCTTCCTCACCGCCAAAGAGTAGACCATAAAGATAATAAAATGTAGACTTTCACGGCCGGAAATGTCATGTCCGTTATAATTATCCGGGATGTTATGCCGTGGTCGGTTTATGAATTCTGTGTCAATTCCCAACGTTTCGTCCCCGTCTACGGAGGACATCTTCAAGGGGGGTCTGTAGCTCCATGGAAGGTCCAACACACCCAGGAGCGAGCAAGTGGGTGTGTTGGACCTTCCATTGAGCTACAGACACCCCTGAAGATGTCCTCCGCAGACGTGGACGAAACGTTGAGAATTGACACAGAATTCATCAACAGACCACGGCATAACAGCCCGGATAATTATAATGGACAGACCATAAAGAGTACCTTCCGTCTTCCACCTATCTGGCCAAATGACGGACGCACTCCGCGGGAAGCAGTACGTTGATTAATGCAGCATGACGTTGACCACCCCCCCCCCCCAAAAAAAAAGTTTCAAATGCCTCTGAGCACTATGGGACTCAACAGCTGAGGTCATAAGTTCCCTAGAACTCTTAGAACTACTTAAACCTAATTAACCTAAGGACATCACACACATACATGCTCGAGACAAGATTCGAACCTGCGACTGTAGCAGTCTCGCTGTTCCGGACTGAAGCGCCTAGAACCGCTCGGCCACCGTGGCCGGCTGACGTTGACACCAACGTGGACTATTAGAATACTACCATGCGGTCTTACAGGTCCTTCCAGTACGGTTTTGTTAGGCCTTCACATTTAGTAGAGATTAAGTTAAAAAATAAGGTTTTGTAGCCAAAAGAGTGAGGAATAATATAGTGTATTGGAATCCTGACAAAATGTAATGTATATGTGTGAGGCGTCACTTTGCACAAAGAAAGAAATCCAGCTAGGTGGCTCAGCGAACAATGCCCTATGATGTTACTTAGGTATTGTCAGGTATCAAATATCACTCGCCAAAGTATACTGTGGTCCCATATGTAGCTGAAAGTAGCCTGAACACGCAACTAGGCACTGCTACACACAAACCTACTATTTGAACGTAGAGGTAGAAGTTGACTGGCAGCGTGAGGGAAAGTCGCGGTTGAAAATGTTGTCACGCGGCGGCGCACCTCTTTGTTATGACTAAATTGCTTTAGTGACGATTACAGAACGTTACCCACCGTTTATACAGCATACTGAAACACAGAAAATAGTGAGCTAAAATTGTTACAAGGGTATTATGCCGACTAGCTAGTTATCCAAGTATTCTGTAAAGAAGCAAAAGAGTGCTCACACATCCTGTGGCGATATGTATGAATATACTGCTAGGAAGCAATTCATGCGACACTTAGTAGAATATTCGGAATTACTCTGTGAAGTTGGCGTACTATATTTGATTTCTACGGAAAATTTAGACACCCGTCTGAAATGGAAAGTGCTTTATTTGCACAAGATGGAGACTGACAACCTAAACTGCGTGTAAATGGTACCAAAGTGGCAGTATTCCACGAGACATGGGGAAAAGAAGTCCATTAGGGATTAATTATGAAACACATTCAGAACGCGACAGGTCGCGTACATATCTCAGTGCAATCGTTGTATAATCTTTCTCTCTGCCTCCCTCCCCCCCCCTCTCTCTCTCTATCTATCTATCTTTCTCCTTCGTGAAGATGACACTGTTGGCTGAAAACTCTATCCGTCGTTACCGAGTGAGGCAAGCAGTGAATAGCGTACTGCGCTCGAATTCGAGAGAACGACGATACAAATCCATGTCCTGCCATCCAGATTTAGGTCTCCCGTGAGTTCCCTAAATTATTCCACGCAAATGACGAGATACCTGCTTTAAAAGGACATGGCCGGTGTCCTTTCCTATCCTTGAAACATTTAGAGCGTGTGCTTCGTCTCTAATTACCTTGATGTCGAGCGGACACTCAACCCTAGTCTACCTTCTTTTTCTCTGTCTGGAATTTGACGTGTTGTAAAGATCATTCAACATTGCGTGAATGTGATACGTTGTCCTGGTGAATGTTTGATTTGAAGTACAACAAAGTTCAGTAATAGAAATACAGTATTGAAGATTCTCGGCGTAGTTTCATGAAAGATAGTATTGTTAGAACTACACTACTGGCCATTAAAATTGCTACACCACGAAGATGACGTGCTACAGACGCGAAACTTAACCAACAGGAAGAAGATTCTGTGATATGCAAATGATTAGCTTTTCAGAGCATACACACAAGGTTGGCGCCGGTGGCGACACCTACAATGTGCTGACATGAGGAAAGCTTCCAACCGATTTCTCATACACAAACAGCAGTTGACCGGCGTTGCCTGGTGAAACGTTGTTGTGATGCCGCGTGTAAGGAGGGGAAATGCGTACCATCACGTTTCCGACTTTGATAAAGGTCAGATTGTAGCCTATGGCGATTGCGGTTTATCGTATCGTGACATTGCTGCTCGCGTTGGTCGAGATGCAATGACTGTTAGCAGAATATGGAATCGGTGGGTTCAGGCGGGTAATACGGAACGCTGTGCTGGATCCCAACGGCCTCGTATCACTAGCAGTCGAGATGACAGGCATCTTATCCACATGGCTGTAACGGACCGTGCAGCCACGTCTCGATCCCTGAGTCAACAGATGGGGACGTTTGCAAGACAACAACCATTTGCACGAACAGTTCGACGACGTTTGCAGCAGCATGGACTATCGGCTCGAGGACCGTGGCTGCGGTTACCCTTGACGGTGCATCACAGACAGGAGCGCCTGCGATGGTGTACTCAACGACGAACCAGGGTGCACGAATGGCAAAACGTCATTTTCTCGGATGAATCCAGGTTCTGTTTACAGCATCATGATGATCGCATCCGTGTTTGGCGACATCGTGGTGAACGCACATTGGAAGCGTGTATTCGTCATCGCCATACTGGCGTATCACCCGGCGTGATGGTTTGGTGTGCCATTGATTACACGTCTCGGTCACCTCTTGTTCGCATTGACGGCACTTTGAACAGTGGACGTTACATTTCAGATGTGTTGCGAACGGTGGCGCTACACTTCATTCGATCCCTGCAGGTCCTGTACGGGCCTTTCTGGATACAGAAAATGTTCGACTGCTGCTCTGGCCGGCACGTTCTCCAGATCTCTCACCAACTGAAAACGTCTGGTCAATGGTGGGCGAGCAACTGGCTAGTCACAATACGCCAGTGACTACTCTTGATGAATTGTGGTATCGTGTTGAAGCTGCATGGGCAGCTGTACCTGTACACCCCATCCAAGCTCTGTTTGACTCAATGCCCAGACGTATGAAGGCCGTCATTACGACCAGAGGTGGTTGTTCTGGGTACTGATTTCCCAGGATCTATACACCCAAATTGCGTGAAAATGTAATCACATGTCAGTTCTAGTATAATATATTTGACCAATGAATAGCCGTTTATCATCTGCATTTCTTCTTGGTGTAGCTATTTTAATGGCCAGTATTGTACATTATTAAAGCTTCTCAGCATAGTTTCATGAAAGAGAATATTGTTAGAACTACATACTTGTTCTCATCTCACTAAAAATTTGTGTAGCCTCTTCTCTTAAGATACAAGGCTGTGTGGATATAACGTAGTCACTGACCAAATATGAATCGCGAAATTTACGACACTGCCATAATCAGAATCGAAAACCGGAGATCAGATTACAGGAGCAACAGCGCAGCCTGTTACTGATTAAGACCGCCTAGTAAATCTTTCAGGACAGAAGCAGGGTATACAATCATCTCATGACAAACGGCTGGTATGACAGCGCTGGACACCCATTCTTCTGGTTCGGATCTGTGAATGCAGGCAAGCTCCGTGAGCTCATTACTTTTGGTACTGCGACGGAAGATTCCCTCGAAGTAGAATGTGTCGCCCCTAAAATTCTTCTGGATTGTAGACCGCGTGCTGCGGTCACGCTCCAGCCTCGAAGATCCCTTGTCCACCGCGGTCGTAACTGACGATGTCGCTGTGTCGAGAGGGGGACGCGTAGGGTGCCTCTGCTGCGGAGCCCCATGATCTACAATGTGCGCCGACACTTTTGTGTCTGCACCAGCACTGTACTCTGTCGTAATATCTGCCACAGATCGCCGCCTATTCTGCTTCACAGAGCGGGGAAGCCTCTGACCTTCACGTTCTGTGATGAATTGTAGACGACACGATCAACACTTTCTTGCCTATTCGTCCTTCAACCACTTTCTGTGGATCCTAACGGCAGCCGCACGCGAACAACGGGAACAGCTTTTCCGTCTCCCAGTTGCTACTTTCCAAGCGCCGGGTGATAGCAATCCGCTTTTTATCGAAGTTGCTTAGGCAAATGCGGCCTGGTTCCCCTTATTCCGCCTCAGTTACACTATGTCGGCGATTGCTGCGCAAACACTTACTCCACGTACGCGTACACCGTAATTACACTACCATGCAAACATTGGGGTTACAGTCGTCTGGTGTGAGACGTTCCCAGGGGGTCCACTGGAGGCCGAACCGCACAATAACCCTGGGTTCGGTGTGGGGCGGCGGTGGGGTGAGTGGACTCTGCTGTAGCCTGTTGAGGGGTTGTGTACCACTGCGGGCTACTGCGGGGACGAAGCCTCTCCGTCGTTTCTAGGTCCCTAGTTCCATACAATACAATACAAAGTTGCTTATGTCAGTTCATTTCTCCATTAGTGGTCCGTATAGTCACTAGAATGAATCGCTGTTCATTTCCCTGTTCGCTATGGGAAGAGGAATGAGTGCTTGTGGGGAGGCAATAAGCAGTAGTCAGTGAAACTAATAGTCCAGCAGTGTCCTCACTCGTACTGGACAACTCGGGAACATGGGATCTCCCTGATGTACATGCCACTAGAGCACTGCCTATTAATACATGTTTCCGCTATGAAGCGTTTATATCGCGTACACCTTATTACGCCATATTTTAATGAAGCACTTTTTATATATTTGTACAACGACAATTGTGAAGCTATGCGGGGACCTCCGAGATACGCAGTCAAGCATTTCGGTTGGAGACTTCCTTAAAACGCAAGTGGCCAACTTGTCCTGTTTCAGTTCAAGGATCAGCCAGCCACGTCTTGATTCTGTGCTGTTTGGGCCTTCATGGCCTTTTCGGGAGGAGTTTAGTTTTAGTTTTAGAACGATCTAGGTCAGTGTAAAAATAGCGACTCGTACGATAGATTAGTATCCAGCAGTATCAAAACTATTCCGCCACCCAGCGGTGCTAATAAAACAACTGAATTAAAATTGGCGTTTCCATGGAATAATTATTCATTTTAACGTCAAGTAATGATTTAAAAACTGCACAATAAGCAAAATTACTAAAAATAAAATGAGCGCACTGTCATATCAGTTCTTTCTCTAAATTAAACCACTGATCACTCAAGGTAAAATGTTATACATCGTTTCAAAACTACCACAAGCGCTGCACCTCGTCCAATTACAGGGCCTGACATTTTGAATTTCAGTTAACAACCTTGACTTGCGCAACCTTGAAGAACACTAGACCACCATGAATATAATGCAACGGCAACTTCACATTGCCATACTGATTTCTTTTCTTGAGAAAAGAACGATTGGTTGTTGACGTAGGGCCTATTTTTCTTAGCCCATTGCTCGGATCCCCCACCGTATCCACACCAGTCTTAAGTTCGATCCATTCGCAGGAACATGTTGCTGGATGGCGGCTCGGACATTCTTTGCCAGCTCAGCAAGCGGCAGCCTCTGCACAGAGTAATAGGATAATTATTAATCTCCCATCACTCAGCAACTATTTAATACTCATACTTCCTCTTTAGCATATTTGTACCTTGATATTTGCAGATATTCCAGTTTTACTGCTTGTATTTGTAAGTCCACAAGGCTTTAATACTAGGACTGATGATGGTCACACAGTAAATGAAATCGATTTGCAATAGGATCAAGATTTATACTTCAACGACCAATGCTGATCCTCCTTATACTATTAACAATAATGCAATGCCTTAAGGAGGAATATATAGAATGTATGTAACAGGACCGTAATGTTGGTTTGTGTGCGTGTTTGCACAAAAAAATAAAGCATTGCAGCATCACCAATAACTGTAATTCTCGATTCTTTATCACACATTATGCTGTGAGGTGTCAAAAGTTATGGGATCCTTCAAAATATCATGTCCCATCTCCGTTTGGCAAGCGTAGTGCAGCAACTCGACGCGGAATGGACTCAAGAAGTCGAAAGCCCCTTGCAAACGTATTGAGCCTCTATAGCCGACCATAATTGCGAAAGTGTTGCCCGTGCAGGAATTTTTCCATGAAAATACCTCTCGATTATGTCCCACAAATTTTCGATGGGGCTCGTGTCCAGCGATCTGGGTGGCCAAATCATTTGCTCGAGGTGCCCTGAATTTTCTTCAAACCAACGGGGAACAGCTGTGGCCCGCTGACATTCCGCACTGTAATACATAAAAATTTCATCTTCGTTTGGGAACATTGAAGTTCATGAATGCAAATGGTGTCCAAGTAGCTGAAATTAACTATTTCTAGACAATGATCGGTTCAGCTGGACTAGAGGACCCAGTCCATTGCATGTAAACAGAGCCCATATCATTATGAAGCCACCACCATCTTGCATAGTGCCTTGTTGACAGATTGGATCCATGGTTTCGTGCAGTCTGCGCCACACACAAATCCTACCATCAGCTCTTGCCAACTGAAAAGGGGACTAATCTGGCCAGGCCACGGTTTTGCAGTCGTCTGGGGTCCAACCGTACAGTTGCGAGCCGAGAAGTGCCACAGACGAACTAATGCTGTTAGCAAAGACACACGCGTCGGTCGTCTGTTGCGACCCATTAACGCCAAATTTCACCTCGCCGTCCTAACCGATACCTCGTCGTACGTCCCACATTGATTTATGCGGTTATTTCACGAAGTATTGCTGTTTTCTCAGTACTGACAACTCCATTCAAAAGCAACTGCTCTTGGTCGTTAGTGAAGGCCGTCGGTCACTGTGCTGTCCGTGGTGGGAGATATTCTTGGCACGCTGTTGACGCTGTCTATCACTGAATATTGACTTCCCTAACGACTTTGGAAATGGCATGTCCCAGGTACCCATTCCTCATTCAAAGTCCGTTAAAACCTTTTCCCATAAGTCACCTGAGTGCAAATGACAGCTCCACCAGTGCACTGTCCTTTTATACCTTGTGTGTGCGATGCTACCACCAACTGCATATGTGCATATCGCCATCCCACTACTTGCGTCACATCAGTGTATATCAGAAAAATGGAGGGAAGTGGCGCAATGCTTAAGGCACTGACTCCAGAGCCGCCCACACATATCTATCTTGCCTCTCTAAATCGAATACAGCAAATGTCACGATGTATTGTTTAAAGAAGACACGACTGATTTCCTATAACAGTCCCTCCATAGTCTTCTGTCTCTTGTAGTCGACAGTGCGGAAAATCCTAATCTTCCTCGCATTAAACATACAACAGTGTATATGACTCCTCTTTGTTAATATCATATTTCACGCCGGTTCTAATGAAATGATACACCTCAACAAAATTACGTCCATCAGCTACTATAACCGGGCTTTATTAACTTCTCAACTACATCTACATAAAGTTCAGGGGTTAGAATGATCTTTGAGTAATAATTATCTCTTTACAGGTAGGTACAGGAATCTGAACAGTAAAAGCAGGGCGCCGTGATAGGTTCCACAGAATTGTCATTGGCAATAATTTTAATTTTCGATTGCGAGATGAAGTTAGTCGTCCGCAACGTTATATTTCTGAATGTAATACCTCTTGAATACCTGAGGCGTTTGGACGATATTCTGTTCTGAATATTATTGGTTTCCAAGTGACTTTGCTACGAGGCACACAGAACTTCTGCAACCCGGTAATTTGATTTTAATTCATGTACAGTTAAACTATCCAGAGAGAAGATAAATTTTGTACGGCGCTAGTGACTTCATGTATACACAAGCTGCACTACTACCATCTTGGAAACATTTTCTCGTTACCATTGTATAGAGCAGCTTTCACAACGAGCAATTTTAGCGACTGAATTTATCTGACATCAATGACATTATAGATGAAGTTCCGTCCATTTTTTTTTCTGTAGAGGAAATATCCTGTTAAGTTCAGCTGACTTGTCAGTAAACCTTGCTGCAAGTGAAACGTCTGATTTAAACACTGAAAGGTGACTCTTTGTCGCCTGTTTTATTTTCTACTTTACCTACTTTATTTTTTCCAGGGTCCACAATAATTATTTTTGTAATTACGTCTCAGATATCTAACTAGCTACCTCCATTACATACCAGCCCTGATAATTTTGTAAAGTAAACAGACGAAAAAAAAGTGTAACACCAAAAATTAATGTAGAGTCATGATATTTCCGAAATAGATTTCCCTAGGTAACACGTTTAAGTGTTCAACATTGCAAGATCATAGTTTTGAATACGAATAACAGCGAGAGAAGCCATTCAGATGTGAAATGTTGGTGCGTTAACAACGGGTGTTACCGACAGAATGTTGAATGTAAGCATGCAAACGTGAGTGTGTTCAGGTGCCGGATGTACGTTTGTCGAATGGAGCTCCATGTCTGTTGCACTTGATAGGTCAACACAGGAACTATTAATGCTGGTTGTGGATGATGCTGAAGTTGTCGTCCGATGGTATCCCATGTGTACTTTATTGGAGACAGATTTGATGATTGACCAGAAAGGACAACATGTCGAAACTCAATAGAGCATATTGGGCTACAACACCGGTACACAGGCGAACATTATCCTGTTGGAAAACATCCCCTGGTTACTGTTCATGAACGGCAACAATACAGGTCGAATCACCAGACTGACGTACAAATTTGCAGTCACGGTGCTCCTGCTGTTATACGAGATCGCACGCCGGACATAACTCCAGGTGTAGGTCCAGTGTGTCCAGCAAGCAGACAGTTCGGTTGAAGCCCTTCAACTGTCCTTCTTCTAACCAACACGCGGCTTTCACTGCCACCGAGGCAGACCATTTTTCATTAGAAAAAACACGTCCACGCCCACCCCCAGCTCGTGACCTCTAGTAAGCTCTCGCTTGGGACCACTGAAGTAGCCAATGGCAACGGTTGTGAAAACGCACTTGACCTCTAAGCAACAAACAAAGCTTATAACGAGCATCAAAACCGATTCAGGGATTAGGGAACACAGAGATGTCGTAGCGAGATTGAATATTGTATCCCCAAATCATCGAAAAATAAACGAAAAATATACCTAATCAAAAAATCAGGTAAAAATTCACTTGACGCCTTCCTAAGAGACAATCTCCTCTCATTCCAAATTAATAATATAAGTGTAGACTTATATTATTAATTTGGAATAAGTGTAGACCCTTCCCCCATGAACCATGGACCTTGCCGTTGGTGGGGAGGCTTGCGTGCCTCAGCGATACAGATGGCCGTACCGTAGGTGCAACCACAACGGAGGGGTATCTATTGAGAGGCCAGACAAACATGTGGTTCCTGAAGAGGGGCAGCAGCCTTTTCACTAGTTGCAGGGGCAACAGTCTGGATGATTGACTGATCTGGCCTTGTAACATTAACCAAAACGGCCTTGCTGTGCTGGTACTGCGAACGGCTGAAAGCAAGGGGAAACTACAGCCGTAATTTTTCCCGAGGACATGCAGCTTTACTGTATGATTAAATGATGATGGCGTCTTCTTGAGTAAAATATTCCGGAGGTAAAATAGTCCCCCATTCGGATCTCCGGGCGGGGACTACTCAAGAGGACGTCGTTGTCAGGAGAAAGAAAACTGGCATTCTACGGATCGGAGCGTGGAAAGTCAGATCCCTTAATCGGGCAGGTAGGTTAGAAAATTTAAAAAGGGAAATGGATAGGTTAAAGTTAGATATAGTGGAAATTAGTGAAGTTCGGTGGCAGGAGGAACAAGACTTTTGGTCAGGTGATTACAGGGTTATAAATACAAAATCAAATAGGGGTAATGCAGGAGTTGGTTTAATAATGAATAAAAAAATAGGAGTGCGGGTTAGCTACTACAAACAGCTTAGTGAACGCATTATTGTGGCCAAGATAGACACAAAGCCCATGCCTACTACAGTAGTACAAGTTTATATGCCAACTAGCTCTGCAGATGATGAAGAAATTGATGAAATGTATGACGAGATAAAAGAAATTATTCAGGTAGTGAAGGGAGACGAAAATTTAATAGTCATGGGTGACTGGAATTCGTCAGTAGGAAAAGGGAGAGAAGGAAACATAGTAGGTGAATATGGATTGGGGGGAAGAAATGAAAGAGGAAGCCGCCTTGTAGAATTTTGCACAGAGCATAACTTAATCATAGCTAACACTTGGTTCAAGAATCATAAATGAAGGTTGTATACCTGGAAGAATCCTGGAGATACTAAAAGGTATCAGATAGATTATATAATGGTAAGACAGAGATTTAGGAACCAGGGTTGAAATTGTAAGACATTTCCAGGGGTAGATGTGGATTCTGACCACAATATATTGGTTATGAACTGTAGATTGAAACTGAAGAAACTGCAAAAAGGTGGGAATTTAAGGAGATGGGACCTGGATAAACTGAAAGAACCAGAGGTTTTAGAGAGTTTCAGGGAGAGCATAAGGGAACAATTGACAGGAATGGGGGAAAGAAATACAGTAGAAGAAGAATGGGTAGCTCTGAGGGATGAAGTAGTGAAGGCAGCAGAGTATCAAGTAGGTAAAAAGACGAGGGCTAATAGAAATCCTTGGGTAACAGAAGAAATATTGAATTTAATTGATGAAAGGAGAAAATATAAGAATGCAGTAAATGAAGCAGGCAAAAAGGAATACAAACATCTCAAAAATGAGATCGACAGGAAGTGCAAAATGGCTAAGCATGGATGGCTAGAGGACAAATGTAAGGATGTAGAGGCTTATCTCACTAGGGGTAAGAGAGATACTGCCTACAGGAAAATTAAAGAGGCCTTTGGAGAGAAGAGAACCACTTGTATGAATATCAAGAGCTCAGATGGCAACCCAGTTCTAAGCAAAGAAGGGAAGGCAGAAAGGTGGAAGGAGTATATAGAGGGTTTATACAAGGGCGATGTACTTGAGGACAATATTATGGAAATGGAAGAGGATGTAGATGAAGATGAAGTGGGAGATAAGATACTGCGTGAAGAGTTTGACAGAGCACTGAAAGACCTGAGTCGAAACAAGGCCCCGGGAGTAGACAACATTCCATTAGAACTACTGATGGCCTTGGGAGAGCCAGTCATGACAAAACTCTACCATCTGGTGAGCAAGATGTATGAGACAGGCGAAATACCCACAGACTTCAAGAAGAATATAATAATTCCAATCCCAAAGAAAGAAGATGTTGACAGATGTGAAAATTACCGAACTATCAGTTTAATAAGTCACAGCTGCAAAATTTACTAACGCGAATTCTTTACAGACGAATGGAAAAACTGGTAGAAGCGGACCTCGGTGAAGATCAGTTTGGATTCCGTAGAAATGTTGGAACACGTGAGGCAATACTAACCTTACGACTTATCTTTGAAGAAAGATTAAGAAAGGGCAAACCTACGTTTCTAGCATTTGTAGACTTAGAGAAAGCTTTTGACAACGTTAACTGGAATACGCTCTTTCAAATTCTGAAGGTGGCAGGGGTAAAATACAAGGAGCGAAAGGCTATTTACAATTTGTACAGAAACCAGATGGCAGTTATAAGAGTCGAGAGGCATGGAAGGGAAGCAGTGGTTGGGAAAGGAGTGAGACAGGGTTGTAGCCTCTCCCCAATGTTATTGAATCTGTACATTGAGCAAGCAGTAAAGGAAACAAAAGAAAAATTCGGAGTAAGTATTAAAATTCATGGAGAAGAAGTAAAAACTTTGAGGTTCGCCGATGACATTGTAATTCTGTCAGAGACTGCAAAGGACTTGGAAGAGCAGTTGAATGGAATGGACAGTGTCTTGAAAGGAGGATATAAGATGAACATCAACAAAAGCAAAACGAGGATAATGGAATGTAGTCGAATTAAATCGGGTGATGCTGAGGGGATTAGATTAGGAAATGAGACACTTAAAGTAGTAAAGGAGTTTTGCTATTTAGGGAGTAAAATAACTGATGATGGTCGAAGTAGAGAGGATATAAAATGTAGACTGGCAATGGCAAGGAAATCGTTTCTGAAGAAGAGAAATTTGTTAACATCGACTATAGATTTAAGTGTCAGGAAGTCATTTCTGAAAGTATTTGTATGGAGTGTAGCCATGTATGGAAGTGAAACATGGACGATAAATAGTTTGGACAAGAAGAGAATAGAAGCTTTCGAAATGTGGTGCTACAGAAGAATGCTGAAGATAAGGTGGGTAGATCACGTAACTAACGAGGAGGTATGGAATAGGATTGGGGAGAAGAGAAGTTTGTGGCACAACTTGACTAGAAGAAGGGATCGGTTGGTAGGACATGTTTTGAGGCATCAAGGGATCACAAATTTAGCATTGGAGGGCAGCGTGGAGGGTAAAAATCGTAGAGGGAGACCAAGAGATGAATACACTAAGCAGATTCAGAAGAATGTAGGTTGCAGTAGGTACTGGGAGATGAAGAAGCTGCATCAAACCAGTCTCAGGACTGAAGACCACAACAACAACAACAAGTGTAGACCAGATGTGGCTTAAATTCAAAGAAACAGTATAGGCAGCAACTGAGAGATTTATATTAAATAAATTAACAAACGACGGAGCTGATCCTCCTTGGTACACAAAACGGGTTAGAACACTGTTGCAGAAACAACGAAACAAACATGATAAATTTAAACAGTAGCAAAATCCCCAAGATTGGCGATCTTTTACAGAAACTCGAAATTTAGCGCGGACTTCAATGCGAGATGCCCATAACAGTTTCCACAACGAAACTTTGTCTCGAAACCTGGCAGAAAATCCAAAGAGATTCTGGTCGTATGTAAAGTATGTTAGCGGCAAGGAACAATCAATGCCTTCTCTGCACGATAACAATGGAGATACTATCGATGACAGTGCTGCCAAAGCAGATATACTAAACACAGCCTTCCGAAATGCCTTCACAAAAGTAGACGAAGTAATTATTCCAGAATTCGAATCGACAACAGCTGGTAACATGAGTAACGTAGAAGTAAATATCCTCGGAGTAGTGAAGCAACTCAAATCACTTAATAAAAGCAAGTCATCTGGTCCAGAAAGTATACCAATTAGGTTACTTTTGGAGTATGCTGATGCATTAGCTCCATACTTAACAGTCATATACAACCGTTCGCTCGACGATAGATCCGTACCCAAAGACTGGAAAGTTCACAGGTCACACCAATATTGAAGAAAGGTAGTAGTAGTAATCCACTAAATTACAGCCCCATATCGTTAACGTCGATATGCAGCGGGATTTTAGAACATATATTGTGTTCTAACATTACGAATTACCTCGAAGGAAACTGTCTATTTACATACAGTCAATATAGGTTTAGAAAACATCATTCCTGTGAAACACAACTTGCTCTTTATTCACATGAAGTGTTGAGTGCTATTGACAAGGGATTTCAGATCGATTCCGTATTTCTCGATTTCCGGAAGGCTTTTGACACTGTACCACAAAAGCGGCTCGTAGTGAAATTGCGTGCTTATGGAATATCGTCAAATGGTTCAAATGGCTCTGAGCACTATGGGACTCAACTGCTGAGGTCATTAGTCCCCTAGAACTTAGAACTAGTCAAACCTAACTAACCTAAGGACATCACAAACATCCATGCCCGAGGCAGGATTCGAACCTGCGACCGTAGCGGTCCTGCGGTTCCAGACTGCAGCGCCTTTAACCGCACGGCCACTTCGGCCGGCCACGATATCGTCGCAGTTATGTGACTGGATCTGTGATTTCCTGTCAGAGAGGTCACAGTT
The DNA here is from genome assembly GCF_023898315.1 of Schistocerca nitens. Classification (NCBI taxonomy): domain Eukaryota; kingdom Metazoa; phylum Arthropoda; class Insecta; order Orthoptera; family Acrididae; genus Schistocerca; species Schistocerca nitens. The sequence continues at coordinate 385,336,979 of NC_064618.1, forward strand.
CTTAGTAATTGATGGAAAGTCATCGAGTAAAACAGAAGTGATTTCTGGCGTTCCACAAGATAGTGTTATAGGCCCTTTGCTGTTCCTTAGCTATACAAACGATTTTGGAGACAATCTGAGCAGAGGTCTTCGGTTGTTTGCAGATGAGGCTGTCGTTTATCGACTAATAAAGTCATCAGAACATCAAAACAAACTGCATAACTATTTAGAAAAAATATCTGAATGGTGCGCAAAGTGGCAGTTGACCCTAAATAACGAAACGTGTGAGGTCATCCATTTTGTGGCGGCCTTCGTAGCGACAACACTTCGCTGTAGAAACGGCCTACGAAGTCACCGCCACACTTTTAATAGCGGGCCGACCGGTCCGCTGGAACAGTGAATAGAAAGATGAAAACCCAAACACTCGGATTAAATGAAAGTCGGTACTTATCTTTATTAACGACGATACAGAACACAGTGGTGAACATGGTCTACAGAAAACTGTCCGAGTCGGAGCGGCTTGGTCAGCGTCGGCTGACGACAAACAACAACTCTGCTGCGATGAACACACAACTGACTAGCAGGTACACAATTCGGTGGCGAGTCTACAACTGAGCGGCGAATCCAGAACTGTCCTAGCGCTCGCGACTCCAGCGCTTAAGAAGCCAGAAGCCAGCGGTGGCGCGCGCAGACTTGCGGCGATTTCCTGTATCGCTGGCGCTGCTTATGCGGACGGCGTCCGGACTTTGATGCTGCCAACCTTTTGGCAGCGGGCTCGGGTGGCATTACTGGCTAGGATATAACAATCCACATGAGTGCTAAAAGGAACTCGTTAAACTTCGGTTACACGATAAATCAGTCTAATCTAAAAGCCGTAAATTCAACTAAATACCTAGGTATTACAATTAAGATCAACTTAAATTGGAAAGAACACATAGATAATGTTGTGGGAAAGGCCAAGCAAAGACTGCGTTTTATTGGCAGGACACTTAGAAAATGTAACAGACCTACTAAGGAGACTTCCTACACTACGATTTTCCGTGCTCTTTTAGAATACTGCTGCGTAGTGTGGGATCCTTACCAGATAGGACTGACGGAGTACATCGAAAAAGTTCAAAGAAAGGCAGCATGTTTTGTATTATCGCGAAATATGGAAGAGAGTGTCACAGAAATGATACAGGATTTGGGATGGAAATCGTTAAAAGAAAAGCGTTTTTCGTTGCGACGGAAACTTCTCATGAAATTCCAATCTCCAACTTTCTCCTCCGAATGCGAAAATATTTTGTTGACACCGACCTACATAGGGAGGAACGATCACCACGATAAAATAAGGGAAATCATAGCTCGTATGGAAAGATATAGATGTTCATTCTTTCCGCGCGCTATACGAGATTGGAATAATAGAGATTTGTGAAGGTGGTTCGATGAACTTTCTGCCAGGCACTTGAATGTGATTTGCAGAGTATTCATGTAGATGAAGATGTAGATGTAGAGTGGAACGCACGCTACAGGGTGTCTGGCTCGGAGCCGTTGTTGTCTCACTGTGATGGCAACTATTGCTCAAATTGCTGCTGCAGATGAAGTACGATGCTTAGAGCCGTACGCCGAAAACTATGGTCTTTTCTCTCGTTAGTGCCACTTGGCCCTCCGGAGACCGATCCTCTTGCGACCCCACATTCCCGTGACCACCTCTGCCAGTAATTATTTACAGTGGATTCATTGCTGCCAAGTCCTATTTCCGTATCGCAGAAGGAACATCCAGCACGTCGTAGCCTTGTTGCACGACAAGTGACGTGTTGATAATGGCGTTCTTGTCGACTTAAGGGCATTTTTGACAAATATCAGCTCATCATGTCGAATCTAAAAGATAACTAACGTTCACAACCGTTACAACTTATTTGCATTCTCATAGTAGCGCTACTAGCGCTCCCTCATGCGACTGGCGCAAAATTTGATTACACATCATCTTTCAGTTCTAGAAACACATCCAACAACTTTCGTTGATGACGCACATGTCTTTTTTTTCGGAAGTGTATCTGCATAACCGCAGCATCGGAAACCTCATCTTTGGCGGGTTGACGGCTCAGCCAATTACAGTTCTGGCGGCAGGGTTTGCCATGTATTTCTTTCCTGAAGGGGACGTCAGCCACTAATTACCTAGTGAAGTTGATTGAAAGGTGATTGGAGTGATAGGATGTTCCTTATAGCGGAGCCTACTTAGAAGGGTCGGGCTGTTCATCAGGTTAAGACGATTATACGAAAATGTTGAACACGGGAATCGTGTGAAATACAAGCTCTGCTACAGCGTCGGTCGCAGCGAGATTGTATCTGGGACCTCATGGAAGCCGATGCTGACTGCGATCTCCGTGTCGAGGACTCGGTCCCCTCCCACGATCCGATCAGCGGCCGCGTGCACCTTCCTGGAATCGTAGTCCGTATTTTTAGTCGGCGCGCCGTATTATTTCAGCGTATTCCGCTCACGCGAGCTCCCTGGCGAACGGCGAAATGTTATTCAAAGCCCGCACAGAAATCACGGGACCGCAGTATCTGGAGGGGGCCCGTTTTGCGACTCCGTATCGTGACCGGAGTCTAGTTTGCGTAACACCGGGTATTACATATTGTTAACGTAATTGGGTATCCTGCGGGGAGAGTAGTTTCGCCGTTACATTTAAAGAAAATAATGTTTTACTTTTGTTTTGGAGATTTTGGTATTTACTCTTTGATGGTGCTGGTGTTGTCGTCTCGATTACGATTTTAAGATCTAAAATTCGAGATGTGTCACTCAGTGTATCCTCTGTACACGAAATGGATAGTTTTTACAGAAGCTGTTTCACGTCTTCTTTGTTGCCACTTTCATTAGCAAAACTTTTTCATGGAAAAGCTAACAGCACCCAAACTTTTATGAAAAAAATCTACGGTATACAGCCTCTGTGGAGCTTGTCCCTCGGCGATGTTCGTTATGGCCATGGAGCAGACTCCCATGTGGATGATGTGGTAGTAACCATCCCTGGCGTAGAGAAACAACTGAAGGAGTTGAAAGCAAATAACTCGCCAGGTCCTGTTGGAATTCCAGTTCAATTTTACAAAGACTAATCTGCGACACTGGGTCTTTACCTTGCTTGCACTTATCGCGAATCTTTCGCCCAGTGCAAAATTTCAAGGGACTCGAAAAAGAGCAGGTAACTTCTGTATAAGAGACTGGTGAAAGAAGGACCGTCAAAATTACAGACCATGACCCTTAAGATAGGTTTTCTGTAGAGTTGCATTTAACACGATGCCCCACTGCAGACCAGACTCCCGGATATGTGAGTAGCACGAAGACTTCTTAATTTATAGGAACCAGTATTTTGTCCTCGACGGAAAGTGTTCATCAGAGACGAGGGTATCGTCAGGAGCGACCCACGTGTGTGATGGGATTGGTGTTGTTCCATATATAGAAAAATGATTTGGCGGACAGGGTAAGCAGCAAATTGCGATTGCTTGCTGATGATGCTTTGGTGTACGGTAAGGTGTCGCCGTTGAGTGATTACAGGAGGATACAAAATGACTTAAACAAAATTTCTAGTTTGTATGATGGATGGTAGGCTAACTCTAAGTGTATAAAAATGTAAATTAATGCGGATGAGTTGAAAAATAAGCCGTAATGTTGGGTAGCAACATTAGTAGTGTCCTGCTCGACACAGTCAGGTCACTTAAATATGTCTGGCGTAGCGTTGCAAAGCGATGTGATACGGAAAGAGCTTGGGAGGATTGTGGCAGTGCAGGCGAATGGTCGATATCGTTCCATTGGTGGAATTTGAGGAACTGTGATTCACCTGTAAAGGAGACCTCGTATAGGACGCCAGTACGGATTATTCTGGAGTACTTCTCGAGTGTTTGGTATTAACACCAGGTCGGATTAAAGGGAGGCGTCGGAGCTGTTCAGAGGCGAGGTGCTAGATTTCTTATCAATAGTTTTGTACAATGCGAAGTGTTACGGGGATGCTTCGGGGATTGAAGTGGGAATTCCTGAAGGGACGGCATACTTTCCGAGGAACAGTATTGAGAAAATTTAGAGAACCAATTTTTGAAGCTGACTGCAGAACGATTCTACTGGTACCAACATACATTGCGCGCAAGGACCACGAGGACAAGATACGAGAAGTTAGGGCTCGTACGAAGACGCGTAGTTGTTTTACCCTATCTCTGTTTGCGAGTGGGCAAGAGAGGGAATCAGTGGTGGTTATACAGGGTACTCTCCTCCAAACACGGTACGGTGACATGTGGAGTATGTATGTAGATCGCAGATGTAAGATGTTTGTTGTGTAGGTGTGTGGTGTCAATAAGGTGAGTTCTCTTGGATCAGGATATTTGAAGAGCACCGCACTACAGGAATTCAACCATTTTTTGCATTTACTCGTCCGGACAGACGCGCGCATTAGTACGACGCTTCCGCGGTTCGGGGAGGCTCGCTGGCCCCAGGTGGATTACTCCAGGTTCATGAACGACAAGGGCTGCTTCTGGTAAGCCTAGATGCGGTTTCTAGGCGTTTAGGTGAATGACAGATTGTTACTCAGTTACAAAATTCGCATACGTTAAAAAACGAAAAAGAAACGTTCCCACACTTTCACATGTCACTTAACGCCGACAGATGGGCTGTACAAATCCCATGCCTCTGGCGCTGAGTCTGCCAAATCCAGAAATAATCTGCTGCTTCTGTCACAATACGGGATAAGGCCAGGAGAAAGAAGGAACAATTTTTTCCGCATATTCTTTCACTTTCACAACTGCGTTGTCTTACAGTAAATCTTTGTACAATTATTAGAGGTAGTCTAGAACGAAATAAAGATAAGAATGTCGTCACAACCATGAAAGACTGTGCAATTGCTCAGTTTTAAGAGGGGCGTTCAATAAGTAACGCAACACGTCTTTATTCTCGAGCAGTTTCCGTTGAGAAATGCGGAATTTATTTCGGAGCATCGTGGAATATTTACTCTTCAGCTCCTTTATTTTCATGGCGTCTGTAACGGAGATGCGTTCCGAGCGGAGAGCTGGCGGAAACCCAGAGCATCCAGCTTGCAGAATTTCTGTGGGGATCTGGCAGTGAACAAAAGCAAGGTGAGTCGTTGGACGAGGCGTCTGTCATCGTCGCGACTCCCGTATGGACGACATAGTAACAAGCACCCCTGGCGTAGAGAAACAACTGAAAGGTTTCAAAGCAAATAAATTACTAGGTCCGGATGGAATCCCAGTTCGATTTCACAGAGAGTTTTCTACGCATTGGCCCCTTACCATTTATCGCGAATCTCTCGCCCAGCACAAAGTCCCAAGCCAATGGAAACAGGTGCAGGTGACTCCAGTATATAAGAAGGGTCAAAGAACGGATCCGCAAAATTACAGACCAGTATCCCCAACTTCTGTTTGTTGCAGAAACCTTGAACATATTCACAGTTCGAATATAATAAACTATATAATAAACTTACTTGAGACTGAGAAGCTTATGTCCACGAATCGGTATAGTTTTAGAAGACATCGCTCGTGCGCAACTCAGCTTGCCCTTTTCTCACATGAAATAATGCGAACTTTGAATGAAGGGCAAGAGGCAGATTTCATATTTGTAGATTTCCGGAAAGCATTTGACACGGTACTTCATTCCATGCTGTTAACGAAGGTCTAAGCATATCGATAAGTTCACAGATATGTGAGTGGCTCCAAGACTTCTTAAGTAATAGAACTCAGTACGTTGTCCTCGATGGCGAGTGGTCATCGGATCATCAGGAGCGCCTCAGGGAACTGTGGTAGGATCGCTGTTGTTCTCTTTCATAAATGACTTGGTAGTTCTGCAAGGTTCGCAGGAGAGCTTCTGTGAAGATTGGAAAATAGGAGACGAGGTACTGGCGGAATTAAAGCCGTGGGGAGAGGTCGTGAGTCGTGCTTGGGTAGCTCAGTCGGTAGACCACTTGCCCTCGAAAGGCAAAGGTCCCGAGTTGGAGTCTCGGCCCAGGACACAGTTTTCATTTGCCATTAAGTTTCATATCAGCACACACTCCGCTGTGGAATGAAAGTTTTATTCTGGAAGTCTTAACTTGCTTCTCTTTAATTGTAACTCACTCTTCAGGTTTTCTAGAAAAAAGTTTTCGATGCTCATCAAACTTTTCTACATTGAACCCCTCGTAACCTGACGCCTTAGTACTAATCTGTGTATTCAGTAGCATTACTGCAGACTCAGTTGTACCTTGACGTTCATGCAAAGCTGTGATTCCGAGTTCCATACTCCCCTGCTGTGAGTATATCTCTGATACCCGTCACGTAATCTATTCCAAGCCCTACTTAGTCACGACATTTTCCGCCTTAGTACTTATCTCAGTCTGGCTAGTACTTATTTCATTCACAGTACTAGTCACAGCAGACACTGTTGCAGCTAGTTCGTATATTTCATCAGTCTTCATACTGATATCATGCATTTTGTTTATTTTAGTAGTCATCTCAACTATTTTCTCTACTCTAGTTGCCAAATGACTTAACCTGTCCAATATATCCGTTAAAGGATTCGTTTTCGACCTAGATGCAGCTATTGGCTGATCTGCAGATGCTTCAGTAGCTTGCTGGACGTCCAATTGCTGTTCACTCTGCGTTTTGTAAAATTGAGCACCAGTCCTTACAATAACCCTGTAGCAGTAAAAAAATATTGCTCGTACTGAATTTACAGTACTCAAAGTCAAATATAGAATAATATATAACATACAGAACTAGAATGTATGTACAAAGCACATTATGTGTTATTGTTAAAGAGTTCGTGTGTTAGAAGACTGGTACAGGAAGCTGTAGCCAAAGGCAATTCGATAATATTTCCTCTATTCATAATTGTTGAGTCAAGAAGTTGACTTGTCATGGACCAACCTGCTCACCTACCGCGAGTACACCCTGCTGCACAGCAAGAATGAAACAAAATTTACAAAACAGCGATTGCGCGCTCTACAAGCTGTGAAATACAGAAATTTCCTCCAAAGGTCTACTGACAGTCCTGTACGTTGTCGCCACTTTTTATGTGGCGACAGAAAAATAAAAGAAATTTATATAACGATTTACTTCAATAAATATTTAGCTTGAAATGTTAGACTTGGAATTATGTTACTTGAACGTCAAGTTAAATGTTTATGTGCTTCACAAACAAGTTTTTCCCCAAATTAAGAGCGTCTTTAAATTGATCTAAGCTCTCAGGACAACCCAGCTAGGTCTATGTTTAATAAGTTTACTTGTATGTGGTATGGTCCGTACAGTCGCTGTAATGATCAAATGGTATCGAAACGAAGCTGTAGCCTCCTCACTCTACACCGCTGTTGTTGTACGCTGCTCTCCTGAAAAGCTTATTTAAATTTATTTCTCACGTTAAACATGCATGGTCTCCTACACTCATAGCACACACTGGGATGCCTGAACATATTCTTCTCAGTTATTTTTTTTTTTTTGGGGGGGGGGAGAATATATAAGTAAATTATAGTTCTAATTCAAAGATGGCCTTATTCGACGGAACCGGACCGCTTTTAGCCTTGAACCAACACTCATAAAGAAGTTCGTTGAACTACAGTCTACACCTTATAACACTATCATCGCAGAAGGTATACACAGACACACTCATAATTAGCATATTCGTCATCTCTTAGGATGATTTGTGTCGTGACATTGTCTGTTATTTCTGATCAATTGAAGCTCTTGCATGCACAATAGCTGAAGCGCAACCATCTTCAAAATCTTGGAATTTGTGCCTGGCCAGGTATCCAAAGCTGCACCTAAATTCATTGACATTACGCTAAAAATGTTAAAAACAGATATGGCCATCGATTTCAGCAAACAGTGATTAAAACTGGACATAACAATGGATTATGTGAAGCCTTAAACAATATAGAACACTGCAACAAAGTGCCATTCATTAAGAAGAAATTAGTAAAGCAAATCAATCAGATAGGACTGTAGATCTCTATAATAAAAAAGACAATTAAAATACAGAACCATACATCTTATACTTTTTTCACCAAAGCTATTAAATAAATGTATAATCACCAAAACGATGTCATCTGGAATGGTAAAAGTCAATCACTTTATAATTGTTAGTTTGAAATTACGGCGAGGCATAAAATGTCAGAACTCAAACGTAGGGTACTGGTTGATAATAGCACTACTGTTACTGAACATCCAGGTACTAGGCGTTCTTTTTTGACAGAGTATTGAATAAGTCTGAAATTATCTTCACTCAAGAGGAAAATGTATTTATACGTCAGGGTTTCAAGTACAATGTTGCTCACATGCATAATTATTCGTCTGTTTTTAACGTTTTGTAATCGATCTGAAAATAGGTGTACACGCCCTCGAATTTGATAAGGTTAAACAGGCCAAGATTGCACGCAAGTGTAGTAATATCATAGAAAAACAAATTATGGTAAAAGCTAACTTTCATACAAAAGAACAAAGCCTGAATAATAGTACACAGCATACTGAAAGAAAATGACTGTTTAATAACTAAATCTGACAAGGGTAACAGTATCATTATCGCTTAAGTAAAAGAATATACATACAAAAATGTAAAGCTTTTTGAGGAAAACTACATTCAGTTCCTTCCGATCACCTGCAAACAGATATACGACAGTGTTTATCTAATACTAATAGCTTGTTCGAGAAGTATCAAAAGAAGTGGCTTGTCCACCTGAATCTGAAGCCATCAGTTCTTCTGAGTCAGTTTGTGTTACACAAACAAAACACCCGATCCATCCTTTAGTCAACGACATAGGAAATGCATTTGTATTTAGCTAGGTAACATCAAGACAAAATCAAAGACTAGTTCGTTTTCGAGCGCTGCTTTTCAGTTAAAAACAGTGCTAACGTCCTAAACAAAATTTAAAAAAATAAAATGTACATCCAGACACTTTCGTTTGACATAGAAAGTCTTTACACTGATGTACCACTGATTTGACTCTCAACGTTATCGAGAGTAATTTATTGCAGTATAAAATATTAACTGAGGTATAAATCGCCGCATTTATTAATTTGTTACAGGTGGTACTTGACTATAATTATTTCACAATCAACGGCAAATTTTAAGTATAATCACATGGTCTATCGATGGGTAGTTCTCTCGCCGGAGTCCTAGTGGACATTGTGAATTTCCAGGATATGGTGAATTCCAGCTCAGAATTACTAAGAAAACTACACTATTATCCTCGCTATGTAGACGATATAATTATTGCCTTTCATGGCGATGACCAAGAATGGGAACAGTTGTACAACACGTTCAGTATTTTCCACGAGAAAATGTGCTTTACAAAAGATATTCAGAATGAAAACGTGTAGTTAAACTTCCTCGATTTTAAAATATCAATACTAGATAACAGCATCAGCTTTAATGTTTTCCATAAATCAACTTGTTCGGATGAAATTATCCCAGTTGGTACTTCTCATCCACGAGAAAACAAATTAGCATATTTTCATCCCGTTATCAGTAGCGCCATAACAACGCCCCTGTGTCGTAGTAACAAACAAGTGAAACTAAGGCAACGAAATCCATTGTTACTAACAATGGATATAAGGAAGACGAAGTAGATCGTAAACTAAGTAACAAAAATACCAAAACATTTTCAACTCTACGAAGTAACATAACCGCTTACAGTAAAGAGGGCAATAATAAATTCATTTCCATGCAGTTTTTAGGCAATGTGTCCTTTGAGATTAAATGCCACATGGTGAATAAATATAAATACAAAGTAACTTTTTCTACTAATACTAACATATATAAACATCTTGTGCATACTGCCAAAAATGCTGAGAATCCAATCTCAAATTTCAGTGCCTATAAAATGATCTGCATTAATTGTTCCATTTACTGTAATGGACGAACTTGTAGAGCAATCAAAATGAGATATCAAAAACATCAACTTGGAAAGAAAGGCAGTAATGTTCACAATTCCACCTTTGCAGAACATTTATTTATCGCTGGTCATACTGCGGAGGATTTAAAGGATACCGCACGCTTACACAACGAAGTAAATGGCGCAGATTAGATTTATGAGAAGAACTTGAAATTTTAAAACACTTAGAGAAAAGCGACAGCTACCTTTTAAATTATCAGCTTCTACTTGCAAGTAGCCATTTCCTACAAGGCCTTCAGGCTCTACTCCTAGCTGAGCAACCAAGTTTACCTCCACGTAATGTTTGTTTCTCATCACAGTTCTATGTTAGTGAGAATACATCTCACGTTACTTTACGATGTACTTTGTTATCCACAGTTAAGCTGCTGTTCAACGGTTTAGTAATGAACCAGCTTTGACCTGTCCTCGCCCCCCCCCCCCCCCCAAACCCCCTTTTTTCATTTTTAGTGTGTCTTTATCATGTCTTTAATATCGTGAGTTCTGGGCACATACACTGCTTATTGAGGGTTCGCTAATTATTATTTACTGCTTGTTTTACAACACTGCCGTTATAGTATATTTTTTCATATAACATGCCTTATCAGTATGAGTACTTCACTTGGTATGATGTCTTATAAGTGATGATCCATCACCTACTTCTCCCGCCCCTTCTCTTTTCCCAATGTGCATTTGTCTTTTAAAATTTGAAGTTTCTCTGTTGCCGTATGTCCTTTTACATTAGGCCAGCATGTAACATCCTTTCCCGCGAGTGTGACGCTGGGCACTAATGAACAAGTTGTGGTGCAGTCGAAAGAAAATAATAACAGTAGTAACAACAACAATAACAATAGGGTAGCCATGTGTTGAATTTCTAAATGAGGTGAGAGAAGTCTTTAGGGATACCTGGTGGTGAACACGTAGCTCAAGAGTTCATCACAGGAGTTCAGAAATCAGCAAACAAAGGGGGAGATAAAGAGAGAGAGTCTGCGTGCGTGCGTGTGTGTGTGTGTGTGTGTGTGTGTGTGTGTGTGTCTTCGTTATCTGATGTACCGCACATTAGGCAGAGAACAGCATTATACGACGAGGCCATATACATGTTTCGATAAACATCTAGGTGAGCAGACCAAAATCTACAATAAAGAGCTGTGCTAAAACTGTATGCACACGTCTTTATAATCGAAGATTATAAACGTAGATCAGTGTCGAATACACTCACCTACTCGAATTGTCTGCTGGCGTCAGTCGATCGGTTTGAATCCCAGCGTGACGGAACGACGGTGAATAAATGATTGTGTTCAGCTCGCGACATAAGTTCCTACCTTTTCTAGCGTGTAAGTGCTTTAAAATTAACAGAAACTGTGTTTACAACAAACTTAACATTTCGTTCTTTAAAAGAGACTACGTTGCTGGTGCTTCACATTCAGGTCGAACATCGACGAACATAACCGCAGACATTATCGAACAGAAGGGACAGATGCAAGTAGAAAATCTACTACTGTGGCTGACATTGATATCAAGAGAAATTGTTGTTTAACGAGGACAGCATTAACGGCAATACTTACAATGATCCGCTACTAATCTGTCCCATTCGCATTCACTGACGAGAAAAGGCAGTACACTTGGAAACTGCTTGTGCTTCAGGTAGAGGCTGGTTGGAGGTTGTATAGTCGGTGTTTTTTGTTCAGTCGGAATTTTTCAGTCCAGTGAACCAACCGAATGACTATAGTACGATATAAAATTGCTTGATAGTTGATCCTTCAGACGTTGAAGCGGGTGTCCTCCAACCGTTCGCCGTTGCCAAACTGCCACAACAATTGGTCATTACGCTTCCAATTGCTTGTCTGGCATTATTTCTTAACATGGTTAGATCCTGAACCAGGAGTCCGGCACTCGTATTTCATTACACTGATAACCACAGCAAAAACAACGTACAGACACGCACACACACACACACACACACACACACACACACACACACACGCTCACACACACTACGATGATAATGAAATATACTCGTTTCATACACAGCACTAACCAAACACTGCTTGGTACGACACGCACGCGCGCACACACACACACACACACACACACACACACACACACATGCACACACGCTCACACACACTACGATGATAATGAAATATACTCGTTTCATACACAGCACTAACCAAACACTGTTTGGAACTTCCGCTCAAGACACGATTCAGCATCGCGTATACAGTTATAATCACAGAGGTCGGCTTATATTAGATGAGCTTCACACGACATTGCGTAAAGCCGAAATTTTTAAGGCTGCAGTTCATTGCTACGGCTGAGCAACCGCACTCATAAATAATGACTACAAACCGCAGTGATGTGGCATACCGCAAGAAAAATGGTTAGCGTATTAAACTGACGTGTCGTTCGTAGGCTCTAATCTCATCAGATGCAGGACTTTTTAAATTTATGAATCTATCCAAACGAACTTGATTATTATATTTTTCAGTTCGTTGTTTTAAATGTTATTTTGAGTTCTAGTTCTTTGTTTTTTTTCACCATCCTATTGAGTATTTTATTTGCTCTTATTTGTCTTCCTGTTATTCTTTCTTCATTTGGAATCTGCCTGTGTCGCATATCGGCTATAATCTGAAATCAAGTGTCAACGCATACAGCTCATCGGCAGTGAACAAAGCGATAGTGATTTCAACTCTGCCACGGACTGTTCACTGCCTTTTTCTCGGATATCACGACGTTGTGATTAGCTTAGGACATTTGTTTGAATTCAGGCTACAAAACGCGTCGTCTGCCACACCTCCGTCACTGGTCACTGAAAATCAGCATTCAACAGAGCATTTTGCATTATCGACGTACCACTTCCAAAGTTGATCTGCATTACGCATTAACTAGTGACCCATCATGCTTGTATATCACCTATAGCAGAGCAGTAGCCGACAGCCGATGGGGCAACACTGTAGCGGCAAGTGGCAGGCGTCAAACATCAAGTATTTTAATCGATTACACAGTCGCTGTGGCAACGTCCATCTTTCGCTCAGTCTCCGGCTTTGAGTGGTTTCAATTAATGTGAGACAGTCAGCTATGTAAATGTTTTCATCCAATATCTGGATTTGAGTGATTTCACTTTCTGGTCGTTTTCCGCCCGGGGGTGGCGGGGAGGCGGTGTCCTTGGTGGCGAGACGTGTGGCGGCGCCGCCGTCAGCCTCCAGCAGCCAGGGATTCAGCCGGTGCGAGGAGGTGGCTCGGCCCCCACGCATGTGCTGTGTAGCTGGGTGGCACGCCGCCTCCTCACCCATGCTGTAACCCTGGCGGCAGTAGCCGCAGGCTGACGTGGAGCGCGCGGGACAAACGCGCAATCTGAGTGTGAGAGAGAGAGGATCGGGCTTGAAATGGTTTTTATAGAACTAGCCATCATCACCACAACTCTCCAGAACAACGGAATGAATATTTCGTCCATAAAGCACGGCAGTACGGGGACTGCAGTTATTGACACACAGTCGACATGGGTTCAGAAAACATCGCTCCTGTGAAACAAAACTAGCTCATTATTCACATGAAGTGTTGAGTGCTATTGACAAGGGATTTCAGACCGATTACTTGTTTCTGGAATTCCGGAAGGCTTTTGACACTGTACCACACAAGCGGCTCGTAGTGAAATTGCGTGCTTATGGAATATCGTCTCAGTTATGTGACTGGATTTGTGATTTCCTGTCAGAGAGGTCACAGTTCGTAGTAATTGACGGAAAGTCATCGAGTAAAACAGAAGTAATTTCTGGCGTTCTCCAAGGTAGTGTTATAGGCCCCTTGCTATTCCTTATCTATGTTAACGATTCTGGAGACAATCTGAGCAGCTCTCGTCGGTTGTTTGCAGATGACGCTGTCGTTTATCGACTAATAAAGTCATCAGAAGATAAAAAAAACTGCAAAACGATTTAGAAAAGATATCTGAATGGTGCGAAAAGTGGCAGTTGACCCTAAATAACGAAAAGTGTTAGGTCATCCACATGAGTATTAAAAGGAACTCATAAAAACTTCGTAGTGATATTGCGTGCTTGGGGAATATCGTCTCAGTTATGTCATTGAATTTCTGATTTCCTGTCAGAGAGGTCACAGTTCGTAGTAACAGACGGAAAGTCGTCGAGTAAACTAAATACCTAGGTATTACAATTACGAATAACTTAAACTGGAGACAACACATAGAAAATGTTGTGGGGAAGGCTAACCAAAGACTGCGTTTTATTGGCAAGACACTTAGAAAATGTAACAGACCTGCTAAGGAGACTGCCTACACTACGCTTGTACCCATCCTCTTTTAGAATACTGTTGCGCGGTGTGGGATCCTTACCAAATAGGACTGACGGAGTACATCGAAAAAGTTCACAGAAAGGCAGCACGTTTTGTATTATCGCGAAATATGGGAGAGAGTGTCACAGAAATGATACAGGATTTGGGCTGGACATCATTAAAAGAAAGGCGTTTTTCTTTGCGACGGAATCTTCTCACGAAATTCCAGTCAACAACTTTCTCCTCCGAATGTGAAAATATTTTGTTGACACCGACCTACATAGGGAGGAACGATCACCAAGATAAAATAAGGGAAATCAGAACTCGTACGGAAAGATATAGGTGTCCATTATTCGCGCTCGCTATACGAGATTGGAATAATAGAGAATTGTGAAGGTGGTTCGATGAACCCTCTGCCAGGCACTTAAATGTGATTTGCAGAGTATCCATGTAGATGTAGATGTACTTGTAGATGTAGATATTGATGCAGGGTGATAATTACTGAACAGCACGAAATAAAATCGTTATAACTTCCGAACGGTTTGCGTTAGGACGTTCAAACTGCACTGCTGGCCGTGGCGCAATCTTGCGTCCTGTAGTTTGGTTTAGCGACGAAGCCCACTTTAACTTGAATGGGTTCGTTAATAAGCAAAACTGGCGCATTTTGGGGATAGAAAATCCACATTTCGCTATCGAGATGTCTCTTCACACTCAACAGGTGACTGTGTGTTGTACAATGTCCAGTCACGGAATAATCTGTGCGATATTCCTTGATGGCACCGAACGGTGCTTGAAGGTTTTGGAAGATGATATCATGCCCATTATCCAAAGTGACCCTGATTTCGACAGGATGTGGTTCATGCAAGACGGAGCTCGACCCCATCTTAGCAGGAGAGTGTTAAATGTGCTGGAGGAGCTCTTGTGGGAACCGCTTTCTGGCTCTGGGTACCCAGAGGCTACTGGCATGAGCCTCGATTGGCCGTCATATTCTGCGGATCTGAACACATGCGACTCCTTTTTGCTGAGCTATATTAATGACACGGTGTACAGCAATAACCCTAAAACCATTGCTGAGCTGAAAACAGGCGTTCAGGAGATCATCGACAGCATCGATGTTCCTACACTTCAGCGGGTCATGGAGAATTTCGCTATTCGTCTGCGTCACAGCATCGCCAAGGATGGCAGGCATATCGAACATGACATAACCTAAATCTGAAGTGACGTTTACATGTTGAATAAAGCGTGTGCACGCCGTGGTTTGTAACTAATTTACGTTTTTTTTATATAGATTAATAATTGTCACTCTGTACATAGAAACAAAGCAGTTTACTGCGTCAGTCAATCGCTAGTTTGCCACTACCCGTTTCGACAGTTCACACCATCATCATTTTTCAGATGGAGAATTATTTATTTACATAGCTGGTGTTGCTGAAAACTACAGACGTCTTTTCACAGTGGGAGACTAAGGGTAGTGAGAGTATGTGCCTCTTTTGGTAATTATAAAAACTGTTTATGTCGGAAAGACACTTTCGAGGTCAAAAAGCATGAATTTCTGACAGCGAATTGCACTTACAGCGACGGTAGGATCGTAAAAGTCTGCATACTGCTTCCTGTTGTACGTCCTTTCCACTTTACATTATGTTTACATACAACAGACAGCAGTATGCCGCACCAAGTACAATTCACTGTCTGAAAAACGTAAACGAAAGTGCCAATTATTTAATAAAGATGCCTAAGGAAGCAGGCAAAAGAAGAGGAAAGGAACAGGAGGGGAATGGAAGCTTCCGTTGAGCAGATACAATAGTTTAATGGCTGATGGCACCGTAATTACTAACACAGAGGAAATTTTATAAGACTTTTTAAGACTTTTTAAACTATCTGTACACGAGATCAATCAGAGACACGGATAGTAATTTTATGGAAGTGCTTATAATCATTTTCTTATGTGATTTTCTTTCTGTCTGTTGTTGATATTTTAATATTGTGAGTTCCTCAAACTTAAACTCATATCAACATTTTTTCAAAAAAAGCTGTTATTTACCAAACTTCGCACCTCAGTTTCCTGTTTTTCAAATCTTTACACACGTGCAAACATGCGAAATTTCACATCCCCTTAGGCAGCTGGAACTTGTGCATTGACTTCAAATTTCAGCTCACCTCAGAGAAAAACTCTCATCAAATCAGTCTAACGTACAGGCAACCTATAACTCCGTAACGTCCTATACGGCGATGAGGAGACGCTTGGGTCACTGCTTTCCTGCCCACTGGAGGCTAGTGGGATGGGAACCCACTGCGATGAGACCGCATACATCTATTTCAAGTGGATGTCCCTTTAGGACAGTTGGTAGCACGTTGGTGATAGACGCTACATATCTATTATCCTGTCTTATTTCTTGAAGTGTTAAGAACCAATTCCGTTTTTCCAGTATTCCCACAAGAAGCCTTCGCATTCCACTGCCTTTTACATTCAATCTACACTGAACAGTGCTGATTCTCTGCGGCATAATAATGTATATTTCTTACATTCAGGGGACCATAATTTGTAAAGGTTGATTCATCGATAAAGAGAACTTAATGACGAAAGAAACAACTGTCCTCATGTCGTATCAGAAGTGAGTGACAGACTTCCATTTTTTCTATTGAATTCCCGCAGGTTAATTTGCTGTTAAAGTTGCAACTGCGTTGGTTAATTTACTGTTGTGGTTACACATGTAATGTATGCCACATGTTAGCGTGCAAAATGTGAACAAATCTGGGCTGATTCATTCCAAAGATGTTTAGTTGTCTTCTCCTTTTACTTTCTTTTCCTTTATTCTTGTTTCTGTAAGCATTTTTGTTACATAATTTGTCCCTTCTGTTTTCTTTTTATAACATAGATTTACTAAGATGTTGCACTTGTTGTTTTATTTAGTCTTGTCTAATCTACAAAAGATTCTCATAATTACGTTCAAGTCGAGTCTGTTTCTATTTAGTTTTGTACGTTTTGCATCTTACGAATACATGATTACTTCCAATAACGGAATACTTTCGTATACAGGGTGTTACAAAAAGGTACGGCCAAACTTTCAGGAAACATTCCTCACACACAAAGAAAGAAAATATGTTGTGTGGACATGTGTCCGGAAACGCTTACTTTCCATGTTATAGCTCATTTTATTACTTCTCTAGAAATCACATTAATCATGGAATGGAAACACACAGCAACAGAACGTACCAGCGTGACTTCAAACACTTTCTTACAGGAAATGTTCAAAAAGTCCTCCGTTAGCGAGGATACATGCATCCACCCTCCGTCGCATGGAATCCCTGATGCGCTGATGCAGCCCTGGAGAATGGCGTATTGTATCACAGCCGTCCACAATACGAGCACGAAGAGTCTCTACATTTGGTACCGGGGTTGCATAGACAAGAGCTTTCAAATGCCCCCATAAATGAAAGTCAAGAGGGTTGAGGTCAGGAGAGCGTGGAGGCCATGGAATTGGTCCCCCTCTACCAATCCATCGGTCACCGAATCTGTTGTTGAGAATCGTACGAACACTTCGACTGAAATGTGCAGGAGCTCCATCGTGTATGAACCAAATGTTGTGTCGTACTTGTAAAGGCACATGTTCTAGCAGCACAGTTAGAGTATCCCGTATGAAATCATGATAACGTGCTCCATTGAGCGTAGGTGGAAGAACATACTGACGAAACTAAAATGAGCTCTAACATGGAAATTAAGCGTTTCCGGACACATGTCCACATAACATCTTTTCTTTATTTGTGTGTGAGGAATGTTTCCTGAAAGTTTGGCCGTACCTTTTTGTAACACCCTGTATAATGTCTTATCAATGGCAGTTAATATTGTGAAGGTTATCAAAATGCAAGGTTCAACGAAGTGCAGTTAAGATGAATGAGGTATTTTATATAATACTTTACACTAAGTATAGGATACGAGTAATGTGTAGTATTACATGATTCACTTAGTGAAGTTCCTGTTCATTTTTCCTCGCAGCAGTGTTTGGCATTTAATATTTTCAATTATCGCTTTTATTATTCAACAGAACTTTCCCAAGGATTTCTGTTTCAAATCAGTTGTTTCGCAATGATATGCCGATGTTTGCAATTACCTTTTTGCTACTATCTGACGCACTGACTTTACAGGTAATAACATAACCATAATGTTTTCCATCTGATTTTATCGTTCTATTATTCCTCTTGTTGAATGCATAATTATTAACATTCATTGTTGGCAATTCCTCTTCTACAAGCTCTGATACTTTACAGAACAATACTTTTTAAAAGAACGAAAGTTTGTTTCAAAGTTCTGTGAAATTCTCCTCTTTATTCATTTCTTTGTGTGTTTCGTGTTTATACTGTCACTGATAAAAGCATCACTGCCTGAACATATTCCGACAGGATTACAGATGCTATTTGCTTACACACAAGGTGGTGGTTAACTGCTCCATTAACTTTTACTGTGACGTTACAGAGGAAGTATCACTTAAATGTGTATCTCTCGTGATGGAATAATAGAAATAATTAAATACTTCTGTAATCTTCACTTTTATCGGATTCAGCGCAGCAAAACAATAGATAATTGAAGGAATGTCGTTTTATAGTACAACAGTATAAAGCCGTACCTTAGAATTTCGGCACCTTGACTTCGTACTTCGTTACTGAACGGAGCTATCCATCTGTGGACGAAAAGAATTTGCCAACTCGTTATTACAATCGTCGCTTAAAAACTAGTATAACTGGCGAAGCGCACTTTCATTAACTGTGCTAATGTTCCCAGTTAAATATCAAACTTTTTAATTATCATGAAGGACTTAAAACTTTTTCCGGAATACATAATTGAAATGTGCGGGTCTTCAAAATATTCAGCTCAGCAATTCTTTCCATTATATTTCATTCAGAAGTAACTTTTGATAGTGGGAGTCAAGTTTTTTGCATAGTCGCGTTAATACTGTGAAGAACGTTATGGAGGGAACTTTTAATAGTGACATAATTACGGTTTCTCTTCGTTCCATTCGTGGATGGAGAATGGAAAGGGCGACAATTTGTACGCATCTATGGTTCAAATGGCTCTGAGCACTATGGGACTTAGCTTCTGTGGTTATCAGTCCCCTAGAACTTAGAACTACTTAAACCTAACTAACCTAAGGACATCACACACATCCATGCCCGAGGCAGGATTCGAACCTGCGACCGTAGCGGTCGCGTGGTTCCAGACTGCAGTGCCTAGAACCGCTCGGCCACCACGGCCGGCTGTACGCAACTGCACTGACAGTTATTTCCCTACTACACTGCTGGCCACCGTAAACGCAACACCAAGAAAGACAAGAGGTAGCACAACAAAATTTATTTTGTAGATAACATGTTGACCAAGTATCAATTACGTTTACAGACGTCTGTGACATGTGGTTCCTGCCAGAATCAGTAGCCAGAGTAGCCTCCATTGTTGGAGATCACCGCTGCCACACGTCTCGGCATTGAGACAAAGAGACGTTGGATGTGTTCCTGGGGTACAGCAGCCCAAGCAGCTTCCACACGTTGCCAAAGATCATCTGGTGTGGCAGCTGGGGATGTAATCTGGGTCACTCGTTGAGCAACCATGGACCACATGTTTTCTATCGGCGAAAGATCCGGAGAGCGAGCCGGCCAGGGAAGTAATTCAATCTGGTTATTGACGAAGAACCTTTCGACAATGCGTGCCACGTGTGGTCGCGCATTATCCTGTTGAAATATAGCTGTGGCCGAGCCCTGAAGGTAAGGAAGGACAACTGGCTCCAGCAACTCGGATATGTAGCGCCGGCTATTTAAAGCACCGGCAATGCGTACTAGAGGCGTGCGAGAGTAATATCCAATACCGCCCCATACCATAATACCCGGTGCAAGACCAGTGTGGCGGTGCATAATGCAGCTGTCCAGCATCCTCTCTCCACGGTGTCTCCACACTCGAATCCGACCATCGTGGTGCTGCAGACAGAAGCGTGCCTCGTCAGTAAAGACAACGTCATTCCATTCTGCCGTCCACATCCGTCTGTCATCACACCATTGGCGACGGAGACGTCTGTGGTTCTCCGTCAATGGTAGACGAAGCAATGGACGTCTTGCGGACAGACCACTCTGCTGTAAACGGCGTCGAATGGTACCCGCAGACACTGGATGATGCGTTACAGACGCAATGTGCTGTGCTATGTTTCGGGATGTCACTGAGCGATCCGTCACTGCCATGCGCACAATTTGCCTATCAGCACGTGCAGTGGTGCACCGAGGTGAATGCGATCGACCACGTCGGTCCGTCGTACCCTCCTGCATCCAACGGTCACATATCCGCATTACAGTTGTTTGGTTTCGTCTAACACGACTAGCGATTTCTCTGTATGATATGCCACAATCTCGGTAAGCCACTATCCTTCCTCTGTCGAACTCGGATACTTGATCAAAAGATGTTCGCTGTTGTCTTCGAGGCGTAACTGATCGTCTTGTGAAACAACCACAAGGTAAACACACGTGCCGAACGTACACTCGTCGAAATCGCCAAGCCTTAAATGGCGCTATGAGGTGGCGCCACAGGCGCGCGTGATGTGCGTCTGCGCTGAAATTCTAATCAGTTGCATACCTCATCGCTGCAAACTCATGGTGTAAATTTCACTTGATTCGGATGCTTCCTTCAGGGTGTTGCATTTACGGTGGCCAGCAGTGTATTTCCTGGTATTTCTTTGCGGGACAGTACGTAGAGAGCTGAAAACATTCTTAGTTTCGATCCAGGAACCGGTACTTGAAGTTTTCTAAGCAGGTATTAGTGACAGGTGTGCTGTCTTTGTTCGAGTGTCTGCCAGATGGCGTTTTTAAACATTTAAACTGCGGTCTAGTAGTGTATGAGCACACTGAAAAGGTAATACATTATGTAAAGGGAGCTGAAAATCTAATAGCCATGGGGACTGGAAAGCAGTTCTAGGGAAAGAATGGAACAAAAGATACCAGGAGAATCTGGGGTTGGAACAATGAATGAGAGAGGAGAAAGATTAACTGAGTTCTGTAATAAACGTCAGCTAGTAATAGTGAATACTCTGTTCAGGAATCACAAGAGGAGGAGGTATACTTGTAAAAGACAGGGAGACACGGGAAGATTTCAGTTACGTTACATCATGGTCAGCCAGAGATTCCGAAGTCAGATACTGGATTTTAAGGTGTACCCAGGAGCAGATGTAGACTCAGATCACTACATAAAAGTGATGAAGAGTAGGCTGAAGTTTAAGATGTTAGTCAGGAAGAATCAATATACAAGGAAGTGGGATACGGAAGTACTGAGGAATGGCGAGATGCACTTGAAGTTCTCTAAGGCTATAGATACAGCAATAAGGAGTAGCTGAGTAGGCAGTACAGTTGAAGAGGAATGGAAATCTCTAAAAAGGGCGATAACAGAAGTTGAGAAGGGAAACATAGGCACAAAGAAGGTAACTGCGAAGAAACCAAGAGTAACAGAAGAAATAATTCGATTGATCGATGAAAGGAGGAAGTACAAAAATCTTCCGGGAAACTCAGGGATACAGAAATACAAGTCGCTGAGGAATGAAATAAATAGTAAGTGCAGGGAAGCTAAGACGAAATGGCTGCATGAAAAATGTGAAGGAATCGAAAAAGAAATGATTGTCGGTAGGACTGAAAGTTAAAACACCCTTCGGTGTCATTAAAAGCAAGGGTGATAATATTAAATGCAGAGGAGAGAGCGGATGGATGGAAAGAATACATTGAAAGGCTCTATAACGGGGAAGATTTGTCTGATGTGATAAAAGAAGAAACAGGAGTCGATTTAGAAGAGATATTGGACCCGGTATTGGAACCAGAATTTAAAAGAGGTTTGGAGGACCTAAGATCCAATAAGGCATACCGGATAGATAACATTCCATCAGAATTTCTAACATCGTTGGGGGAAGTGGCAACAAAACGACTATTCACGTTGGTGTGTAGAATATATGAGTCTGGCGAGATATCATCTGACTTTCGGAAAAACATCATCCACACAATTCCGAAGAAGGCAAGAGTTGACAAGTGCGAGAATTATCGCACAATCAGCTTAACAGCTCATGCATACAAGTTACTGACAAGAATAATATACAGAAGAATGGAAAAGAAACTTGAGGATACGCTAGATGACGATCAGTTTGGATTTAAGAAAGATAAAGGCACGAGAGGGACAATTCTGACTTTGCGGTTAATAATTGAAGCAAGACTAAAGAAAAGTTAAGACACGTTCATAGGATTTGTCGACATGGAAAAAGCGTTTGAGAAAATAAAATTGTGCAAGATGTTCGAAATTCTGAGAAAAATAGGGATAAGCTATAGGGCGAGACTGGTCATATACAATATGTACAACAGCCAACAGGGAATAATAAGAGTGGACGACGAAGAACGAAGTGCTCGGATTAAAAACGGTGTAAGATAGGGATGCAGCCTTTCGCCCCTATTGTTCAATCTGTATATCGAGGAAGCAATGAGGGAAATAAAAGAAAAGTTCAGGAATGGAATTAAAATTCAAGATGAAAGAATATCAATGATACGATTCGTTGATGGCATGGCTATCCTGAGTGAAAATGAAGAAGATTACATTGTCTGCTGAATGGAATGAACAGGCTAATTAGTATATGGATTGAGAGTAAATCGAAGAAAGACTAAGGTAATGAGATGTAGTACAAATGAAAACAGGATCGATGGTCACGAAGTAGATGAAGTTAAGGAATTCTGCTACCTAGGCAGTAAAATAACCAATGACAGAAGGAGCAAGGAGGACATCAGAAGCAGACTAGCAATGGCAAAAATGGCATTCCTGGCCAAGAGAAGTCTAGTAACATCAAACACCGGTCTTAATTTGAGGAAGGAATTTCTGAGAAAGTACGTCTGGAGTACATCATTGACGGTAGTGAGACATGGACTGTGGGAAAACCGGAACAGAAGAGAATCGAAGCATTTGAAATCTGATGTTACAGACGAAAGTTGAAAAATAGGTGGACTTACAACGTAAGGAATGAGGAGGTTCTGTGCAGAATCGGAGAGGAAAGGAATATGTGGAAAACACTGACAAGAAGAAGGGACAGGTTGATAGGAGATCTGATAAGACATGAGGGAATGACTTCCATGGTACTAGAAGGAGCTCTAGTAGGCAAAAACTGTAGAGAGAGGCCGAGATTGGAATACATCCAGCAAATAATTGAGGACGTAGGTTGCAAGTGCTACTCTGAGATGAAGTGGTTGGCACAGGAGAGGAATTCTTGGCGGGTCGCATCAAACCAGTCAGAAGACTGATGACTCAAAAAAAAAAAAAAAACTGCAGTCTGTAGCCGATTAAAGAAGTCTGCGACGGTTGCATCGCCATTATTTGCATAAACTCGACACTTCGTATGTATCCTACGTGTCACGGGTTGCATTCACTTGGACAGTAAGAGTGCGTGTGTCATACAAATATTTGAAGGCACTCTGTTAATAACACTAACTGTGGTTTCCTAGTACCCTAGCTGGCCGGAATGGCCGAGCGGTTCTAGGCGCTACAGTCTGGAGCTGCGCGACCGCTACGATCGCAGGTTCGAATCGTGCTTCGGGCATGGATGTGTGTGATGTCCTTAGGTTAGTTAGGTTTAAGTAGTTCTAAGTTCTAGGAAACTGATGACCTCAGAAGTTAAGTCCCATAGTGCTCAGAGCCATTTGAACCTAGTACCCTACCGATGAACCACAGCCTGTCATACTCCTTACTTACCACTAACTCCGTGTAATCGTTCGACTTCACGTCCCTACATATTGTTACTGCCACATATTTGTATGATGGCTTATTTTGGAATTGGCTGATAAATCCTGTAGTGAAAGGATACAACACTAACACATTTCGGAAAGTGTACGTCTCTACATTAATTATTATTAGTTACCAGTTTCTGCACCGAATTGATATTCTGTTGAGATCCCACTGGGTATTACTGCAGATGCCATGGTGCACAATTTCTTCATATTATTCACTAAGCCATTATGAAATGAACAGCAACGGTGCAATTAGACTCCCCTGTGGCACAACATATATTATTTCAGGATACACGTGATACATCCTACCTGTCATGAAATTTTCATACTAATTTAGAAAGACAGGTATGTTGCCTTCTAAATGCTTATCACATAATTTACGTAAATGCTATGTCCAGTAAAGTTCCAGTATTGTTGATAAATTTGCGAGTTCCTTTTGCCTTTTCTAGTGTTATTGGATGATGATCACATAGATCGAAACCGGCCATAAAATAGAGGAAAAAAATTCGATCAAAGATTATTTTTATTTCTGCTAGTTTCAAACGTTGGTTCGTTGTGCTCTTCACAGTGTTTATGTCACATTTCGTCATAATGTTGATAGACTAGAATGTTCTAATCTCCTACATTAAATTATGTATAGCCAAAGATAACTCTTAACAAAAAGTAAATGCAATGTGAGGTTTTTATTAACGTGCGAATTATTCTGTTCAAATGGCTCTGAGCACTATGGGACTTAACATCTGTGGTCATCAGTCCCCTAGAACTTAGAACTAGTTAAACCTAACTAACCTAAGGACAGCACACACGTCAATGCCCGAGGCAGGATTCGAACCTGCGACCGTAGTGGTCACGCGGTTCCAGACTGAAGCGCCTAGAACTGCACGGCCACAAGGGCCGGCCAATTATTCTATCTATGAAACAATGGGAGAATGAGGTAAGTTTATTTTCGTCATTTGCAACAAATTAATTATACAGAAATGTCATCCCAAAAGTGGAATATGTAGTCAAAAGTTATAATATGTGGATCATATTGTAGAGGAGAGTGTAAATAACGCAAGTGTAGACATGATGCGATCAGAGAACAAAGAACGAGATATAGAGTATGGAGTTAGTGAGATGAGATATTGAAAATGTAATATCGACGTACATCACAAGACAGGATTCAGTGTAAAGTCTCTGAATGATCAAGAGTTTACAGCATCATTCCTTCATAGGTACAGTCCTCATTAATGGCTTTGGTTCAATATTTGTTATCGGATTCTTGGTTCCATCTTGCAAGGCTACTAGCAATCATATTGGTTATCTGTAATACTTGTCAGCATGTCGTCGCCCTGTAATTAGCGCTGATGACTCTCGGTGATGGGCAGCGGGTTCGACTCCCAGCCGAGTGGGGGATTTTCCCCGCTCTGGGCTGGGTGTGTGGGTTGTCATCATTCCATCATCGTCGAGGCGCAAGTCGGCCAGGTGACGTCAAATAAAAAGGCTGGCTCCTGGCAGCCGGAATCCCCGGAAGGGGACTCCCAGCCAAAGATGCCACATGCACAGTTAATTTACGGACAATGTTACAGTGATAGCTTACACATAGAAGTTGCACAAACATAGATAACCATTTGTCGCCTTAAACCTTTCCGGAATCATTCTACATACACGTTTATCAACAATGTATTCAGAGCGGCAATTTACTACCTGTAACTTTTTTATCACTTGGGTTGTTGATGAAAATATTGCGTTTTACATGAACGACGTGGCATTAAGACATCTGTTAAGATGTGCATTTTGGCTTTAGAGTGTCAGAGACTGTGTCGGCCTAGTGCATGTTCCGACACATCCCCCTCTCGTCATCGGACGTTAGTTGTGTTGAAGATTGACACGATCCCAAGTTTGGAAGTATGTTACAACGTGCGGTATCAGTAAAGCAATACGGTCCATTCGCTTCAAAAGAGAGAAAAACTGGAGGAGCTGCAACAAACTTGCGATATAAGGAGATAACGTAACAGCGCATTCATAGTTAAAAGTAGGAAGCGGCTGATCCGCTGTCTGTGTCTACATAACATATCTTTAGCTGCCTGTGGCCCTTGAAAACAGACAGATTAATACGAAAAATAGAATTTTCAGCCTAATTTTTCACCCCTTAGCAGTAACTATTCGTAATGTCCAAACAGTGGTACGATCCCAGACTGCAACTATTTTTGAGCAGAACTTCAAAATTTTAGAATCAAAAGAAGAATACTGGCTATTATTTGTAGGAGTCAACCACTTATCACTTTTTGAGAAATGGACGAACTGACTTTCACTTGAGTGTTTAATTTAATATTGTGATTCCATTTATCTTGAAATTGAGGGTGTCCAATTTTTTTAGTGTCTGTTCGATTTCTACTTTTATTACAGGAAATAATAGGAATAAAAAATGAAAATCAATTATTTCAGAAACCGGAAGTCTTGAGCTGTTTCAACACTCTGTTTAAACCAACATTGAAAAAAAAACTATCGAAAACAGGCTGTTTGAGCGAAAACGGCCATCCCTAACCACTATGGGCCGTTACCCGAAATCATCCCTCATAGCTCTCCCCGCCTTTCCGACGCCAAGAGTAAAACCGCTGAGTACATCCAAAACAATGTGAGAAAGGGAAACTCTCTTCACGTCGCCGCCATACTCGCCTGTGATGGTCGTCAGGGGCAGAAAAAAAATGGTTCAAATGGCTCAGAGCACTTAACATCTGAGGTCATCAGTCCCCTAGAGCTTAGAACTAATTAAACCTAACTAACCTAAGGACATCACACATATCCATGCCCGAGGCAGGATTCGAACCTGCGACCGTAGCAGTCGCGCGGTTCCGGACTGAAGCGCCTAGAACCGCTCGGCCACCGCGGCCGGTGGCAGAAAAAAAATTGCGACTTATCGCTGAACACAATGAGACGCCATTCGTCAGTAGTCTATTCTTCCCTGTCACGACACGCGGTCGCTTTCGTTGTAGTGTTAACGGAAACCTACGCGTGAGACGGCAATACCTTAGCTGCTGCTAGTATCTGACCAGGTGTGCGGGGTGAGCCAGAATGTACTTGTTCTCGAATGGGAGGCGCTTTTGTGACGGTGCTACGATGTTCGCGGTGCATAATACAGGGATCAAACGTGGGCAACCCGAACCTTAAGAACACGTATACCTGTTCTCACGTTCCCATGCATTCTGATCACTTTTTTTTTTAAGTCATCAGTCATTTGACTGGTTTCATGCGGCTCGTCACGAATTCCACTCTTGTGCAAACCTCTCCATCTCAGAATAGGATTTGCAGCCTAGGCCCTCACCTGCTGGCTCTATTCCAATCTCTGTCTTCCTCTACAGTTTCTGCCCTCTGCATCTCCCTCTAGTACCGTCCGTAGCTCGTGGTCTAGTGGCTAGCGTTGCTGCCTCTCGGTCCCGGGGTCCCGGATTCGATTCCCGCCGGGGTTGGGGATTTTCTCTGGGTGGGGACTCTGTGTGTATGTTTAGTCCTCATCATTTCATCATCATTCGTGAAAGAGGCTAAAATTGGACTGTGTAAATATTGGTAATTTGTATGGGAGTTGATGACCGCATAGTTGCGAGCCCGTCAAGCCAAACATCATCATCATCATCATTCCTCTAGTATCATGGAAGTCATTCCCTGATAACAGATGTCCTATCATCATGTCCCTTCTCCCTTGTCAGTTCTTTCCACATATTCCTGTTCTCTCTGATTCTGTGCAGAAAATCCTCATTCCTTATCTTCCCAGTCCATCTAATTTTCAACATTCTTCTGTAGCACTGCATTTCAGATTCTTCGACTCTCTTGTGTTTCACAACCATACAATGCTGTGCTCAAGACGTACGTTGTCAGAAATTTCTTACCCAAAATAAGGCTCCTGTTTCATAATAGCGGACTTCTCTTGGCCAGAAATGCTGTTTTTGCCAGAACTAGTCTCCTTTTGATATCCTCCTTACTCCGTCCGTCATTGGGTATTCTGTTGCTTAGGTAGTAGTATTCCTTAACTTCATCTACTTCGTGGCCATCAATCCCGATGTTAAAGTTTTCGTTGTTCTCATTTCTGCTACTTCTCACTACTTTAGTCTTTCTTCGATTTACCCTCAACCCATATTGTGTACTCGTTAGACTGTTCATTCCATTCAGCAGATCATGTAATCCTTCTCCACTTTCACTCAGGATAGCAATGTCATCAACCAATCGTGTCACTGATATCCTTTCATCTTGAATTTTAATTCCACTCTTGAACCTTTTATTTCCGTCATTGCCTATTCCATGTACAGATTGAACAGTAGGGGCGAAAGACTACATTCTTGTCTTACATCTTTTTTAATCCGATCACTTCGTTCCTGGTCGCTCGCTCTTATTATTCCCTATCGTTTACCCCTATTTTTTCAGAATTTTTCGCATCTTGCACTATTTTACTTTGTCGAACGCTTTTTCCAGGTCGACAAATCCTATGAACGTGTCCTGATTTTGGTTTAGTCTTGCTTCCATTATTAACCGCTGCGTCAGAACTGCCTCCCTGGTGCCTTTACCTTTCCTAAACTGATCGTCATGTAATACAACCTCAATTTTCTTTTCCATTCTTCCGTATATTATCCTCTTCAGCAACTTGTATGCATGAGCTGTTAAGCTGATTGTGCGATAATTCTCGCACTTGTCAGCTCTTGCATTCTTCGGAATTGTGTGGATGACGTTTTTCTGAAAGTCAGACGGTATCTCGCCAGACTCATACAAACATTCTACACACAAACGTCAGTAGCCGTTTCGTTGCCACTATCACATATAAATGCCCTGCAGATCTGGGTATTTCACGATTCAATCGGCCGGCTAAATGGGGACCAACTGTGAGACTCTATGATACTCCGTTAGGTTGCATTCATGTCGAATGTCCAGCCGGACACAATATTTCGGCGTTATACCTAGCCGCCATCTTCAGGTGAGGAGGCAATCGCACTATGCCGCAGGATCTGAAATCAAACACGCCACGGAGGCTCCTTTGTACACCGACAGTTGGTCCACCGCACGCGCGCGAACATGACTGCCCTCTAGCGATAAGCACAACATCGCACCGGTCGTGAAAGCTGCGGAAACGGTAAATCTATATGAAACACTGTTGACAGTTTTTGGCGACCGAAGCGAGGACCGTTGTCTCTTAATGTCAAAGAGAACATGGTTCCAATTATTACTTAAAGGATACCCCTTATCTCTGTTTACAATATTGTCTAATAGCCGGATTTCAATGGTTTCTTTCACTACGCAGTTCCAATACCTCAACACAGGGGCAATCACTTGTGTCTCATAGTACAATATTTTGTGTTCTTCATTAAGACAATGGTTCAAATGGTTCAAATGGCTCTGAGCACTATGGGACTCAACTGCTGAGGTCATTAGTCCCCTAGAACTTAGAACTAGTTAAACCTAACTAACCTAAGGACATCACAAACATCCATGCCCGAGGCAGGATTCGAACCTGCGACCGTAGCGGTCTTGCGGTTCCAGACTGCAGCGCCTTTAACTGCACGGCCCATACTTGGTTGTTTATTATAAATTATCAGTTCTTAACTTAATAACTGTGGCTGTTTAAGAAGATTATGCAAAAGTTATCTTTTACTTACTTATTGTTGAGGATCTAATTTTTAATTGTTAATGGCACTAATTCCTTGTCGTAGCAAGAATTAAAGGTTTAGACGTGTCAATCCGTGGTCAAAATTTTACGAGGTGACCCTGCCAGGATGTAGGCTGTTTAGGTTTTTTTATTGGTAACGCCACCTGTGTATGAAAATCACTGGCTGTGCTGTGTGCAGTCTGTGGCTGCTTTGCATTGTTGTAATACTCGCCATTGTAGTGCTGGGCAGCGGCAGCTGGATGTGAACAGCGCGTAGCGTTGCGCAGTTGGAGGTGAGCCGCCAGCAGTGGTGGTTGTGCGGGAGAAAACTGTGAAAACACCCACGGTTTCGGTCATCTTGTGAGCTCCAAGGCGTCCGCGGTGCCTTCCTGTGCATCGGGCGGGCTTCACGGCCTGTCCTGGAGGGATGTATGGGATTCTTCGCGTCTCTGGAAGTGGCCTCGTGTTCAACCGACGACGTGATGAAACGTCCCCTTTAGAAAAATTATACGTGACTGTCCTTAAACTGACACACAATATTTTGT
The DNA here is from genome assembly GCF_023898315.1 of Schistocerca nitens. NCBI lineage: Eukaryota > Metazoa > Arthropoda > Insecta > Orthoptera > Acrididae > Schistocerca > Schistocerca nitens. The sequence goes on from NC_064618.1 coordinate 385,367,044, forward strand.
TAGCGCAACGCAATCTGACTTTCAAAATTCCCTACAAAAGAATGGCCCTGACTAACATTAAACTATGCGTTTCACAAATCGCTTACCTCACAAAAATCTTGGTTACTCGAACTACTGCAATACAGCAGGCGCCACTACTGCCAGCTAAATAAAAGATTCAAACTACTGAAGGCACTAACTACTGATAGGCATAGTTAGCAAATGAAAGATTTTAATAGAGAACAACCAATGTATTTACCTCAATAGTCATAATATATATAGCAGTTCATGACAAATTTCAAAACTCCGCCATCTCTCTCCCCACATCCACCACTGCTGGCGGCTCACCTCCAACTGCGCAACGCTACGCGCTGTTCACATCCAGCTGCCGCTGCCCAACACTACAATGGCGAGTATTACAACAATGCAAAGCAGCTACAGACTGCACACAGCACAGCCAGTGATTTTCATACAGAGGTGGCGTTACCAATAAAAAAAACCTAATCAGCCTACTTACACCCGTTATTACGCCGGGAAATTTCACGGAGCCACATACTCTGTCAGGTGCTGATAACGCTATCCCACTCGAGTAGCGGCTTCTCCTTGTCCATCACAGCGATCTATGATCATCTGACTCTGTTCACACCCCATATATACACCCTCAGGCCTCGTAAATACGCTAAATATGGACAAAACTAATGGATTCTCAAAGCCGTACTTAGTGTCACTGGGAACTGCGAATCTAATGTTCCTACGTACCAACGGTGCGTACGTGTTACACTGAAATCTGACCATGTCTTCTGGTTATTTCATTTATTTTTATCGCGCAGTACACGTTGATAAGAGCCGTTGATAACAGGGATAATGTCAAGTCTACTAAAAAGTAACTATGCAATGGAGCGACAATGACTAACAGTGGACTGTTGCTCTTACTTATGGAATCTTCAGACGACAGCCTCTACAGGTTATGACAGAACATACGTCCACAGCTGTTCATCATCAAAAAATCACGAAGATAATTTACGCATTATAAACGATGCGTGTTACCTTGTATAATGGATACTCTTAATATTCTTCTGATTGCTAGAGTTCACGGAACAAGAGATTCTCCAACATGGTGCGTCGCTTGAGGTCAGTTCTACCCACATCAAAAATAGTTTTGCATCACCCCGGTTCCCAGAACTCCTGAAGACAGACGTTGACAGTGGATATTGTATTACAGATACAGTGATTTTGACTGTTCAGAGATGTCACTAAACCCACCCAAAGATGTAAACAACCATGCATGAGCAGCACCTATTAGACGGAGGGGGTCCGACAGCCGATAAGTTCCAGTCAAAGTACACGGCTCGTGTTGTCTGTCGTTCGTCCACGCCTAGGCGGTCAGTACCTCGGTTCGATCGCGCCCGCATTGTTACTGTGTGTCAGGAAGGGCTCTCAACAAGGGAAGTGTCCACGCGTTTTGAGTGAACCAAAGCGATGTTGTTCGGACACAGAGGAGATACAGAGGAACTGTCGATGAAACGCCTCGCTCAGGCTACTACTGCAGTGGATGACCGCTACCTATGAATAATGGCTCGGAGAAACCTTGACAGCAACACCACCATGTTGAATAATGCTTTTCGTGCAGCCACAGGATGTCGTCTTTACGACTAAAAATGTGTTCAACAGGCTGCATGATGCGCAACTTCACTTCCAACGTCCATGGGCAGGTCCATCTTTGCAACCGCGACACCATGCAGCGCGGTACTGATGGGCCCAACAACATGCCGAGTGGACCGCTCAGGATTGGAATCACGTTCTCTTCACCGATGAGTGTCGCATATGCTTTCAACCAGACAATCGTCGGAGACGTGTTTGAAAGCAACCCGGTCAGGCTGAATGCCTTAGACACACTGACCAGGGAGTGCAGCAAGATAGAAGTTCCCTGCTGTTTTGGGATGACGTTATGTGGGTCCGACGTATGCCGCTGGTGGTCATGCAAGGCGCCGTGACGGCTGTACGATTCGTGAATGCCATCCTCCGACCTACAGTGCAACCATATCGGCAGCATATTGGCGAGGCATTCGTCTTCATGGACGACAACTCGCACCCCCATCGTGCACATCTTGTGAATGACTTCCTTTACGACATCGCTCGACAAGTGCCCAGCATGTTCTCCAGACATGAACGCTATCGGACATGCGTGGCGTAGAATGAAAAGGGCTGTTTATGGACGACGTGACCCACCAACCACTCAGAGGCTTTCCACGCCGAATCGCCGTTGAGGAGTGGGACAATCTGGACCAACAGTGACTTGATGAACGTTTGGATAGCACGCCACGACGAATACAGACATGCATCAATGCAAGAGGACGTGCTACCGGGTATCAGAGGTACTGGTGTGTACAGCAATCTGGACCACCACCTCTGATGGTCTTGCTGTTTGGTGGTACAACTTGTAATGTGTGATTTTCATGAGCAATAAAAAGGGCGGAAATGATGTTTGTGTTGACCTCTATTCCAATTTTCTGTACAGGTTCCAGAATCCTCGGAGCCGAGGTGATGCAAAACGTTTTTTGATGTTTGTGTTTCATGGACACTTACTTCACCCTGTGGAAGTTATATGCTGGCTGCAGTAGAAAATTAACGGAAGTGACGTTAAGTAATCCCTAAGCCACTCTCAGCAGGCGAACAGCGTACTGTTATCATTGTCATTTTAATATGAAGGGGCTTTAAAAATTAAGTTCCACATTATTATAGCAGATCAAGCAACATTTAGTGAATGCTGCTCTACACTTCAAAGTGACGCAGGTAGGTGATACTGCTTTTACTGAGCTCATTACTTCTTTTGTTTCAAACTTTAATAGCAAGTAAATCCGCCAGCGTCTTTGAACACTTGATTACCACTTCCCACGAGATGGTGACAGTCGACACTGCCGGGGTGGAAAGCAACCAGACACGAGAAACTGTTTCCTCTGGACCAGAGAACCGTATAAATAACATGGTCTTTCTATTTGGGATACTGCTTACGGCAAGGTCGCAACTGCGGCAGATGGCACAATTTAAAAATTAAATAGGCCAACACGACAGAAAGCATCCATTGTAGAATATTTCCCTGCGCGTTAATAAAATTTTGCTATATCCTTACAAAACCAGCAACTTCCCTAAAACGTCTGCTGTGAATAAGTTAATTCTAACCTCGGTTGACAGCGGAATCTTCCAGAATTTTGACGACTGGCACGAACCACTGCACAAATAAACAAACCTGTCACAATGCAACAAAAACCGGCAATCAACACATGTCAACACTAGACCAGAAAAAGTGACCACTGCTCAACATTACGACAAGGTTAGTTCACACGCAAAAGTTCCACTATGCCTCCAGTAACTAGAGTTCTGATAATATCATGCTCTACCAACAGTCCTTTGCCACCCTTCGACGCAGCTAATGCTTATTTTATAGCGCTCTTGAGATGGTTCTTATCTTAATACTGAGCGTAGCAACGGCACTAGACATTAATACTAGGTTTTACTTGGACAGTTGGGCGCTAACCAACCTGTTCGTAGGCGGCACTAGCCTGTAATATTAATTTTATTGTAACTTCCTGGCAGATTAAAACTGTGTGCCCGACCGAGACACGAACTCGAGACCTTTGCCTTTCGCGGGCAAGCGCTCTACCATCTGATCTACCGAAGCACGACTCACGCCCGGTACCCACAGATTTACTTCTGCCAGTATCTCGTCTCCTACCTTCCAAACTTTACAGAAGCTCTCCTGCGAACCTTGCAGAACTAGCACTCCTGAAAGAAAGGATATAGCGGAGACATGGCTTAGCCACAGCCTGGGGGATGTTTCCAGAATGAGATTTTCACTCTGCAGCGGAGTGTGCGTTGATATGAAAATTCCTGGCAGATTAAAACTGTGTGCCCGGCCGAGACTCGAACTCGGGACCTTTGCCTTTCGCGGGCAAGCGCTCTACCATCTGAGCTACCGCAGCACGACTCACGGCCGGTACCCACAGCTTTACTTCTGCCAGTATCTCGTCTCCTACCTTCCAAACTTTACAGAAGCTCTCCTGCGAACCTTGCAGAACTAGCACTCCTGAAAGAAGGGATATGGCGGAGACATGGCTTAGCCACAGCCTGTTCTGCAAGGTTCGCAGGAGAGCTTCTGTAAAGTTTGGAAGGTAGGAGACGAGATACTGGCAGAAGTAAAGCTGTGGGTACCGGGCGTGAGTCGTGCTTCGGTAGCTCAGATGGTAGAGCGCTTGCCCGCGAAAGGCAAAGGTCCCGAGTTCGAGTCTCGGTCGGGCACACAGTTTTAATCTGCCAGGAAGTTTCATATCAGCGCACACTCCGCTGCAGAGTGAAAATCTCATTCTGAATTTTATTGTAGTTAGGTATGCGGATTACCTCTCTCTTTCCAGACAGAGTTTAGTGTAGGTTGAATAATTGTTAAGGAAGAACACCTGGCCGGCCACGGTGGCCGAGCGGTTCTAGGCGTATCAGTCCGGAACCGCGCGACTGACACGGTCGCAGGTTCGAATCCTGCCTCAGGCATGGATGTGTGTGATGTCCTTAGGTTAGTCAGTTTTAAGTAGTTATAAGTTGTAGGAGACGGATGACCTCATATGTTAAGTCCCATAGTGCTCAGAGCCATTTGAACCATTTGAAGAACACCTCTTAAGAAATCCCAAAAAAGCGCAAATGGTTTATCAGTGGCGAATAGCGTTAATACTTCTGCCAATTACTAATATTTGACAGAGGAGTCGAAACCAGGCAGTGGTCAAGCTACTTCACGCTATTCGCCACTGATAAACCATTTGCGCTTCAGTGGCTATACCTTAACGTCCAGTAGGAAACAAACATGGCGAGTATACCGCACAGACTAACATATGCCGTGCGTGACAACCAACCTGCACAGGTTGATAAGATTTCACCAATGACTGAGCGACTGCAATAGGCCAAGCAGTCACACCCAGACAACGACCATAACTACTTTTTCAGCCACAGGTACTAAACTGGGTGTTAAAAATTCTTACCACTGACGAAATTACGTATCGAATCGACAAAACAAGCTAACATGTACGTACAAAATCTACCGCAATGGGCCTCTCCTAGGCAACAGATGGAGGCAACAACTTCTCCTTTTGCAGCATGCAGGGCACCTTTTCATCAACCCGCAGCCTACATAAAACTCACAGCCACCGCATTGGAGAAATACTACTGATTCCTGGAACTATCGTACGTATATCAACGGCGTTAATCAACAGCAGAGAGTGCACGCTAATCAGAAAACGCAGTTAGCGACTGAGCTACCATGCGGGTTGCATTCGACTTCTACGAGGCGGTTTGCGTGCGACAGTAGAAGTATGTATCCGAAACATCAAACTCACGTAACTCTTGAAACACCACCACCAAATGAAACTCAAATTTCGAAGGAGACATGTCACTGTGCTTCGGAGAACACACCGACTGCCTTCCTACGGAGGAGGACTAGTCTGCTTTTCAGTGGACAACCTCTGCCTGATGCACACAACGCACGGCACTCCTCAACCACTCAGGGATTGGTCTCGTCTGACTAAATCTGTAATTGCACTTTTCTCCTTCCAACAACTCCAGGAAAACCAATCTGTCCAAAGTCAACACTACGTATGAGATCAACGGTTATTAGTAAGGTCCGCTACTCTGCAGCGTGGCAGGTGATATCGACTGACCACCGCTTCCACACTGGACGACATGACGGCGTCCGTCTACCGTCCCAGGAAAACGTCCCAGGGCTCGTCACAGATTTAAACAGCGCTGTAAAATAAGGTCATAGTTCGAATTCGTGCACATGTTGAGCTCTCGGTTCACTGTAAACAACGGTCGCAACGTTCTGGCAATGGCTCAATTCTTCGAAGATAGAAACCCGCTCCTTGATCATGGAGCCTTCATGGTTGCAAGATCTATTTCCCCAAAATGTTCTTTCAGATTGCTGGAAAGATGCTTATCGCGTAGTGGAAGATCTGAAATTCCTGGTCAGGATCACCCACGACTGTACGGCATTGGAGAAATTGCTGGCAACATTTCACAACGACTGGAGAAGATATTGTATGGATACAGAAAACACAAGATTTTCACGTGAAGCTGTGTGCTATTTAGACGTTATATCAACGAAAATCATATTGTCCCATGTACGTCAATTTGGGGTACGTTTCCAATTCCCACGTCATTTCACTCGCGTGGTGTGCTGCAATCTGTACTGCAGCAGAGCTGTGTCTGGAAGGAACCCATAACGTGTACTCTCTTCTGGCAATGCACCACTCTTGTGCGATGGATTAGCGTGGGACTACACTTGTAGATTACTTTGTGAAATCCCTACACATTACTACCGGAAAAGTATATTCGTTCAAAAAGGGAAGTCAATTTTAGACGCGAGGTCTGAATGAAATTTACTGAAGTTTTAGGTTGCTGTTACTCAGCTGGTCCTAAGCGCTTACTGTATCTCAATAGAACTTGTAGTGTCGGCAGACTTGCCAACACTACGCACACTAATTGAAAGAGGCGGCCAAGATGCACGCGCTAACTCACGAAGGATGGAGTGAGGTCTGAAACATGAGACTTAATGAATGTGATAAAGAAAATACGTATCTTTGGAATATACTTAACTTTTAATACATCCTTGTATACATCGTTCTTGATGAGACATCTGGAGATTGTGGCGATACAAGTGACTCTTTATATACAAGCTATTTAAGGCTAATGGCGCCTTGCTAAGTCGTAGCCATTAACTTAGCTGAAGGCTATTCTAACTGTCTCTCGGCAAATGAGAGAAATGGCTTCGTCCGTATAGTCGCTAGCAACGTCGTCGTACAACTGGGGCGAGTTCTCGTACGTCTCTCGAGACCTGCCGTGTGGTGGCGCTCGGTCTACGATCACACAGTGGCGACACGCGGGTCCAACATGTACTAATGGACCGCGGCCGATTTAAGCTACCACCTAGCAAGTGTGGTGTCTAGCGGTGACACCACAGAACTATCCTTCATAGAATGGAAACTCTATGACGCGCGTGGACATTTTGTTGAAATTTTGCGAGTACAGTGATAGAGCGCACATCACACCCAGCACACACAACACAGGTACTACACCTACAACTAAATTTCGTTTTTCACCTGGGACGGTTGAAAACATTGTCCACCAATAAAAACCCCAAGGCTCTTGGGAGATTTCCCTAGGCAAGGCAAGACGACCCCTGCAAGATATTCCCAATTGGATTCCCTGTGCTCAAGACTGCTGGATCATGCAGCTGAAAACGGTCAAGACTTTAACGGACCGGATGTCATACGGTCAGCTCTCATCACTGGATTTGAGAGTGAAAAGTAGAAAAAAAGACGAAAAAGGAAGTTAGTGTTAAAATCATTCATAGAGAATTCCTTCTATCTCTCCGTTTCTCTCTCTCTCTCTCTCGTTCTTGGGAACATATCGAAAAACGCTACGTAAACGTAAATCACGTGTCTTAATGACTTATTCGTTTAAATATGATAAAATTTAATTAACTGTCCTTAAACTACGGCCCTTAAAGTCTTTCTGTGTATATCACATTAAAACAGTTACATTAAAACAAAAAAGTTAATTTTGTCTGATTTTGTGGTCGTAAATTAATCTATTTCAACTTAGATAGTTTAACTATCACCAACGATGATTACGTTGCAATTTTTCTTCTTTCGTTGTGTAGCCCAGTGTTAACTGTTAATTGCTTTAAAAATGTCCCATCCATTTTAGGACCTGTACTGGAAGTATATGCACGGTGCGTTCCTTCGTCAGAAGCAAACAGAAATCTACAATAGGGCAAATAACAAAATAAACACTTAGTAATACAAACGGGATCAAAGGACGCCGCATTCGGAAACCAGTGTTGTACCATATATACTCTGAAGAGCCAAAGACACTGTTACACGTTCCTAATACAGTATATTGTAGGGCTCCCGCGAGCACGCAGAAATGCCGCAACACGACGTGGCACGGAGTCGACTAATGTCTGAAGAAGTGCTAGAGGAATCTGACACCATGGATCCTGCAGGGCTGTTCATAAATCCGTAAGAGTACGAGGGGATGTAGATCTCTTCTGAACAGAACGTGACAAGGCATCCCAGATATGCTCAATAATGTTCATTTCTAGGGAGTTTGGTGGCCAGAAGAGTGTTCCTGGAGCCACTGTGAGGCAATTCTGGACGCGTGGGATGGAGCATTGCCCTGCTGGAATTGCCCAAGTCCGTCGAAATGCACGAGAGACATGAATGGATGCAGGTGATGAGAACAGGTGCTTACGTACATGTCGTATATCACTCCAACTGCATACGCCCAACGCCATTACGGAGCCTCCACCAGACTGAACAGTTCTCTCCTGACATGCAGGGCCCATGGATTCATGAGGTTGTCTCCATACCCGCACACGTCCATCCGCTCGATACTATTTGAAATGAGACTTGTCCGACTTGGCAACATGTTTCCAGTAATCGACAGTCTAGTGTCAGTGTTGACGGATCCAGGCGAGGCCCAAGCTATGTGTCGTGCAGTCATCAAGAGTACACGAGTGGGCCTCCGGGTCCGAAAGCCCATATCGATCATCCTTCGTTGAATGGTTTGCACGCTGACACTTCTTAATGGCCCAGCATTGAAATCTTCAGCAATTTGAGGAATGGTTGCACTTCTGTCACGTTGATGGATTCTCTTCAGTCGTCGTTGGTCCCGCTCTTGCAGAATCTTTTTCCAGCCACAGTCTCTGAGTTGCAACCCCTCTCGCTTAGACTACCCTTCAGTCACAAGAGGTAAGCGGGTCCGCATAAGCACCACGCGAAATTAGTATGCCAGTACCCAACGGCTCTCCGCATAGTCGCCTATGGCGAGGGACTACATTGCACGTCTCTGATCACCAGCAACCCACAGGAAGTAGCTGCCGTATCACCTCACGTTATTACGTAACTCTCGCCCCGAGGCTTAGCCGAGTGTGTGTCATTCAGTCGTGAGTTTGACAGAGTTGTCGAGCGGCGAGGAACTGTAGTATTAGTCCGCGCTATTACAGAAGTCGGGCCCCGCGGCTTAGCCGAACTTGTGTTATCCAGTGGAGAATTTGACAGAGCTATCCACAGCGAACAGTCTTCGAGTGTGCCGACGGCAACAGCCGCTACAGTTATAGCCACAGCGTGCATCGGACCAAGGAGTAACTGAGACTCCTCAACAGTGTTTATAACAGGGTAGAGATTGCGTTGTTTAATTGCACGTAGTGGCTACCAGGACTGTTGTAGAGTTGCAGTGTACGCTGATCATGGAGTTGGAGAATTTTTATTCTTTTAATTAAAGTGATTTTTTGGAAGCTTAGTCCATATCATTTCAGTATTACGTTTGTAGAATGCGTGGCTGATGTGAAGTTGGGAGCAGCCAACACAGTTAACGGTACCGCAGAGTCTCTTGTCGATATCCTACTTGGCGGTCCGGTCCAGTGGATACACAGCGCCATATTATTGATATTTCTTCAAAATTTTATAAACAGAAAAATAAAATTACATCTGAACTTATTTAATTCGATTAACATTTGCTTTTAATTTACCGCAATTAACAACGGAAAAAGCGTAATAGAATATAGAATTTCTAGTCTTACTAGCTAAGCCGTACTGAAAGCCGAAGATATATTTGAATGTTCTCTGCATATTAGTGACTTATCTCTTGCTAGCACTGAGATTTGTCCTCCACCAGTCATTAAATTTAAACAAAGCTACATTTCTGGCCAAATTCTCGCTTGCGTACGTTCACATTTCCTGCGTGAAGGTATCTCATTTAAAAACAGTTTTGCCTTGGATTATGGCACGTAATGTGCACAGTAATGGTTAATACAGGAGATCTGCGTCAGCGGCAACAGATGGATTTCACATCAACAGGTCAGATGTTAGCGGGCGTCGTTGGGAGTATCGGCAGTAAATCAGGCTTAATTGAGTGGACTGGGGCGCGAAGTTAAACTGCAACATTGCGTTTACACCGGGCGCGAAGTTAACCAGTACGAATCGATGTTGTGGAAATAATGGGCAAGAGAAGCAACTGTGTATAGCTGTAATCGAGACTTGGGGTAACGTCCTACTCAGAATGAAAGAAAGATCTTATGACAAAAATTTTTGTAATGCATGGAGCATAAGCTCTTCATGCGGTTTTATGCTTTCTGATAGTGTATGAACTTTTAGCAGCCTCCATCTGGCTTTCGCTTACGTTGCCCTTTAAAACGAATGTGGCCCCAACTTTTTTGAATGGTTTTCGCATTGCTGTAAGTCGACACTGCTAATATAAATGGAAAGTACACTACGACAATGCTAATATAGATAGAAAGTAAACTGAGACAGAGCATCAGTTATAACGGTACTACTCTTCAATTGAAAATCTGTCACGACCGACGAAGAAAGACACTTTTGATCACGGTGCAATATGGTACCTTTGCGTAGCGATTTGCTAATATAAATAGAAAGTGTCACTACGAGAATGCTAATATATATAGAAAGTAAACTGACATAGAGCATGAGTTATAAAGGTACTACTGTTCAACTGAAAATCTGTCACGACCGACGAAAAAAGACACTTTTGATCACGGTGCAATATGGTACCTTTCCGTAGTCGATTAAGAATAATATATGCAGATATTTTGTCAATTACTAGTACAACGTATTACTGTATTGTGCAAAGATAGCCACGGATCGCTACTTCATTATTAGATAAGCACCAGAAATGGAATTAATAAAAGCTAGAGGACTTATGACAGATACACTTGTCTTTCAGCTGCTACATCTGTTATCCATTAACCACCACCGGCCAGGGTGGCCGAGCGGTTCTCGGCGCTACAGTCTGGAACCGTGCGACCGCTTCGGTTGCAGGTTCGGATCCTGCCTCGGTCATGGATGTGTGTGATGTCCTTAGGTTAGTTAGGTTTAAGTAGTTCTAAGTTATAGGGGACTGATGACCTCAGAAGTTAAGTCCCATAGTGCTCAGAGCCATTTGAGCCATTAACCACCTTAGGACGGCTTTCGGTGCGTGCCTGGAACTATTGCGCCCAGGTTTATTTGTCCGCACCGTTTTTCATTCACTGATACATTAACCACTCTCACTGCCGTGATACTGCTTCACAGTTTCCAGTTGTATTGCTCCAATAGACACAAAAGTTCCTGGATTAATCTTTGTAGAGCTGTTCCCAGTAACCATACGTATATTTGATTGGCTTCAATTCCCGTCTCTTACTTAAATAAATATATAGACAAATGGAGGCTATCATGAATCAAGCTGATCTTCTTTAATTCTTTTTATATTTCTTTTCTTTAATTTCTGTTTGTTTCTAATTTTGGCTTCGTATGGACATAGGAGCACTAGCTGTTTGGAGCCATACACTTGGAGGTACATAGGAAGTAGCTTAGAAAGCAATATCTTATCAAAAATCTCTTAGTGGATCAGTTTTAGGAATTTGCTTTACACAGTGGATGATAGTGCATTGCCATTAGTTCTTACATTTCATTGAATACTAAATACCGAGTTGTTAGACACAGTCTGAAAAGCTGGTTAGTGTTGCATGATAGGTTGTACTGAAAAATAATTGTTAAGAAGGAACATCGACACGTTGTGCGGTTTCCTAATTAATTGGCTTTGGAATTAGCCAATCAGGCCGTTACGCGTCCAAACTCAAGCGGCCATTCAGGTACATGTGTCAGTTGTTCTCATAAAATACGAGACTGCTCGGCCTTTGGCTCGAATTAGATCCTTACTACTTTCCCATGTCCAATTTTTTTATCGCTCTGTTGTTCGATTTTACGAAAGCAAAAGAAGAACACGTTTAGAGACCCCGTCCCTGGCGAGCCGCTTGAATTTGCGCGCAACGGCCCGATTAGCTAACGTCATTGATCATTTACTCGGAAACGGTACAACGTATCGAATTTTTTTCTTAACAATTGTTTGTCAGCACGCCTATCCTGCAACAACCCCACAAGATTTCCACACTATTGCTGATCATTCTGTATATCGTATAACGTATCGATTTCGCTGTATCTGGTGACTTATTATTGATGCTACACGAATTCACTGCAGGTGTTTTTTTTCTATTCATGATAAATTCCTTCCATGTACTGAAGAATTTACAAATGAGATAATGCAATAAATATTTGAAGTGAAGCATGTAACCGAGAACAAAATTAGAAAACATTTGAAATTATGTTTTAAGTTTGTCGGAAGTCGTGTAATACTCTCGTTATCAAACTATGGATTAATCTAGTCTAGGTGATTTGCGCTGCGTTTGAAGCAAAACGCAGTTTTTCATTCACGTTAGTGTTTATGTAGTTATATTTCCAGAACTATGTGTTGCACAACGATACAGTTTTGCAGTTAGATACCAGGAGATATGTGTGGGTACTGTCCGAAAAATGTGATGTGAATACACAAGCAAAGAAATAAGAAGTCACTACTTATGTTGAAGTTGTACAATGTGAACAGCGAAAATGTAGTAAGTGGTAAACTTGTTCGTTTCATTTGGTGGCAGGCATGTCTGTTAGAGAAAGTTCGAAATTACGGTAAAGGTTTTTGGAAATCCATACGTGCTCTCATTCTGAAATACTGGGTGAATATAGTCTGGGTATTTGCGCGTGGTGTGTTACATTGCCTCAACTGGTGTACGCAGTTTCTACCTGTAATACTTGTCTTAGTGTGCTAAATCTTTAACATAAGCTTCAAAATCTTCAACATAATGTTTAACATAGCTTCAAAAATAAATTGAAATCATATCTCCTTGACAAATCCTTCTATACCATAGATGAATTCTTGAATAGGAATAAATAAATTGATTCGCTATCAACACAAAAGAATACCATTTCCAGCTAATATGGAAGCCAGATCGCTCCGCAGCACATTTAATAATCAGCGATCGCCGAAATTGCAGTGGTCAACCTACCTTTCTGCATCTGAAACCAAATTTTGTGGTAAGAGAGAATTCTTATTTCTAACTTCCCGAGAAGCCTGTCGTTTTCCGGGTATTTATTTAGAATCGTGTCCGAGGCTTAGTAAGCGCGGAATTTATTTTTGACTTATAACGCTTCTTTGTATACAACGTTTGATGTAGTATGATTGGCATCATGAACAAAGAGCTTCTTTGCTTCAATAACCTGGGAAAGAGCTACGCAGAGTTGGCCATGTGAAAAAACAACTGTCACTAAAGTCCACACCCGAAACACGCAGCACCTGACGTTGTGCTTTATTTATGATGATAGCACAACGAAAGATCACTGGAAACTCTGGTGTCGGAAGGTGTGGAAGTTGAATGCGCGCCAGAGGGTATGGACCTGGATGCACACTAGGGGTCTCTGTGTTCCGGCGTGCGCTAGAGAGCCTGTATAGGGAGAGAGTGGCCAACCAGACGATACGGCGGCCACTTTTCTGTCAAACTGCGGGCGGGACTTTTGAATGGCCAGTAGTGGAGTAATGGAGCACACACTCGCCGAGTCAAAACCACAAGACAATATGGCGAAATCATTCGTTAAATGACTTTGTTTACAGCTATAATATACTCATAGTAGCCTACTACGTACAGCACAGGAAAATTTGATACAGTGGCTGTAAAAATTATTCGTTACTTGCATTTATCTCCTTTAAAGTTCGTTTACTAGATATGTTGCAAAGAAAGTAACGTAAATAAAAAAATATAGTGTGTAGCATTTGTTTTGTATCGCAAGTGCATAACGCTAAAGATTTAATGTACCTGCATTACGTCAGATGAATGAAAGTCGTAAACAGTTGTTTACTTGCGACATGCAAAAAGTGTGAAGTAGGCAACAAACGAAAAAGATTACAAAATATTAAATGTAGGGTACTGTAATAACGACCAAATATAACAAGAAAACTACCGTATCCCTTCTACCCCACAGTAAGTAGGCCTATTAAAACCTGTCTTCAAGAGTACCTACAATTATTTACTACGAATAATGTTTCAGCAACCACGACAACTGCGGAAAACGTGCTTACAACTTGCCTGCGCCAACAGTCAGGCAATAATACTGAAACCAAAATAATACCTCGTGTTCTGATTCGTAACGAAATAAAGTTTGACGCAATAAAGTCGAATGAGCATGGCACAACAATTACAGGAACTTTACGTTTCCAGAAAGGACTGTCAGATATTGGCTTCGGAAAAGCTTGTGCAAAAACGACTGACTTCGCATAGATAAGAGTACTTGGTAGGTTTGCACAAGGTTCCTGTTTGATTTATGTCAGCCCTGTTGACTGCGACTGCCCACTGCTTTCGTCGTTCTTCATTGCGTGGAAATGCTAACATGCGAAATCCACCTTCCCCTCTATTGGAACAACCAAATGCAGCACAACCTGGCATCGTTTACGAACGTCTGCAGAACGAATTACAGATGTCAAAAACAATACTGTACAATTACTAACGTCTTTACTTCAAACATGTAGGCCTACCGACTTCATCACAAAACGCTTCATTATTTCAACTCGTATTTAAGATCGCAAACGCTAATTACGTACTAAAAACGATATAAAACTAAATCGAACATGCATGCACAACGTATAACAAGTCTCTCAATAATTCAAATACATTTTACTCGTTTCCAAAAGTCCTGTGAACTTCAATTCATCTGAAAAGCATGGGGAACATAGGAAGTGCGATAGACGTTTGGCAGAAAAATGGCGCCAAACCTAATCAACCAATCACAGACAACTTCACCTATGGCCACTCTCTCTGTACACAGGCTCTCTAGCGTGCGCCTGCCCTACGAGCCTAGCTGTCCGAGTGCGCCATTCTCCGTGCCACGTGAAGTCCGCTGCCAATCGTGTTTCCCGCGGTCTTGATTTTCGGCGGCCGCGAGGAACTACCCCGGCAGTCTGGAACTCGTCGTAGTTCGCGCGTGCATCTCGGTCGTACTGCATTCCAGTCCCGTGTGCTGAGATTCGTACTGTTGTTGTCTGGAGTATTTCTTCGTTGTTGTTGTTGTTTCGCCGTGTTTCTCACCTCAGTTCTTGCTTGCCTGCCTCGCATTGTCTCTTGGTCGGTGGCAATGTCTGTCGTTCCCTACTTGTTCGTCTGCCCTGTCTCATCGTTGTTAGCGAAACCTGCAGTGAATCCCCCGCCTGGCGGTTTAGGATCTCCATTCTCTGCCGTGCAACGTCCGCCGGTCGCCCGCTGCTATAACAGAAACTGTACACGTTGAAATGGAAATGGGAAATTGTCAGGAGTAAGTGGGATTCAGGGTACAAAAGCTCGCTCTTTTGTGCAACTTCTCGTCAGAATTTCCAGTTCTATGATTTTACGTTGGAGAGAGGTAACTTTAAGCTTCTGTCAGTGAAGGGCTCTGAGGAACAAGACAATGCTTGACGCTCGCGATCAATGTACCTCGCACCTCGATTTTGCAAGGAGTTTTCATAGAGGGAGTTAAAGCCTGATGTTCGAGCAACAACAAGTCTTGCCCCACGATCTTCATTGGATTCTTGAAACCACGTAGACCACAGTCTTTTAGCTGTTCCGGTGTATTCAAGAAGATTCGAACATTTTCTAGGATTTTTGTTCATATACAAAACCAATCAAAGAGTGAGAAACAGGCACCCAAATAACAGTGAAAAGTGAATAATACGTTTTTCCTAGCCAAGAAAGCATATAGAATTAAATGTAACGAAATAAGCAAAGCAATTTCGTTAAGTTTTTAATGTGCAAGGCAAAATCAATGATACGTTATATCCTACCCAAGTAAAGTCAATGTTAATTTGTATTCATGAAGACAAGGTCGCAATGCTTACTTCTGTCACTGATGTAAATTTCTACTAAGTTGAAAACACTAACAGTGCCAGCTACTAATTCTTTGGTGTTCTAAAAAAGTAATACCACCTCTATTGGTTCTTTAATGTCCTACAATGTGATGATTAAACGTCCGAATAACTAAACTGAGTAGACGATTTTAGATAAAACTTTAAATTACGGCCGGCCGGAATGGCCGAGCAGTTCTAGGCACTACAGTCTGGAACTGCGCGACCGCAACGGTCGCAGGTTCGAATCCTGCCTCGGGCATCGATGTGTGTGATGTCCTTAGGTTAGTTAGGTTTAAGTAGTTCTAAGTTCTAGAGGACTGATGACCTCAGAAGTTAAGTCCCATAGTGCTCAGAGCCATTTGAACCATTTTAATAGATTCCTACTGGACGTAATTAGTTATGAATGACAACATAGCTCGCGAGATATTCACTTCTAAATGCATACTATGCCTTCACTGCAGAAGCCACGGAAATCACACATAGCACAAATCGGCACTCCGAAATATTTCTATCTCCCGCTACCACTCGCAAACTGCTGCACTCTCCAAGTCTTTCCCGCGACCATGCGTCCGTCTCGCCGTACTGCCCCGTGTCCTCTCCCGCACTGTCCGCCCCTCAATTCACTTCGGTAGTCGCCTCCCATAGTAACGAGCGCTGTGATTGGCGATAGCGCTCCTGTCATGTCTCCAAGCCAACGCACACTCACAAAAATTTCGAAACACATTCGAAATAGTGGATTTACATTTAAATAACTATGGCTGGACCATAAACACGCTCTAACACACGTTATTAAATACATAAACGAATTAAATAAACATACACTCCTGGAAATGGAAAAAAGAACACATTGACACCGGTGTGTCAGACCCACCATACTTGCTCCGGACACTGCGAGAGGGCTGTACAAGCAATGATCACACGCACGGCACAGCGGACACACCAGGAACCGCGGTGTTGGCCGTCGAATGGCGCTAGCTGCGCAGCATTTGTGCACCGCCGCCGTCAGTGTCAGCCAGTTTGCCGTGGCATACGGAGCTCCATCGCAGTCTTTAACACTGGTAGCATGCCGCGACAGCGTGGACGTGAACCGTATGTGCAGTTGACGGACTTTGAGCGAGGGCGTATAGTGGGCATGCGGGAGGCCGGGTGGACGTACCGCCGAATTGCTCAACACGTGGGGCGTGAGGTCTCCACAGTACATCGATGTTGTCGCCAGTGGTCGGCGGAAGGTGCACGTGCCCGTCGACCTGGGACCGGACCGCAGTGACGCACGGATGCATGCCAAGACCGTAGGATCCTACGCAGTGCCGTAGGGGACCGCACCGCCACTTCCCAGCAAATCAGGGACACTGTTGCTCCTGGGGTATCGGCGAGGACCATTCTCAACCGTCTCCATGAAGCTGGGCTACGGTCCCGCACACCGTTAGGCCGTCTTCCGCTCACGCCCCAACATCGTGCAGCCAGCCTCCAGTGGTGTCGCGACAGGCGTGAATGGAGGGACGAATGGAGACGTGTCGTCTTCAGCGATGAGAATCGCTTCTGCCTTGGTGCCAATGATGGTCGTATGCGTGTTTGGCGCCGTGCAGGTGAGCGCCACAATCAGGACTGCACACGACCGAGGCACACAGGGCCAACACCCGGCATCATGGTGTGGGGAGCGATCTCCTACACTGGCCGTACACCACTGGTGATCGTCGAGGGGACACTGAATAGTGCACGGTACATCCAAACCGTCATCGAACCCATCGTTCTACCATTCCTAGACCGGCAAGGGAACTTGCTGTTCCAACAGGACAATGCACGTCCGCATGTATCCCGTGCCACCCAACGTGCTCTAGAAGGTGTAAGTCAACTACCCTGGCCAGCAAGATCTCCGGATCTGTCCCCCATTGAGCATGTTTGGGACTGGATGAAGCATCGTCTCACGCGGTCTGCACGTCCAGCACGAACGCTGGTCCAACTGAGGCGCTAGGTGGAAATGGCATGGCAAGCCGTTCCACAGGACTACATCCAGCATCTCTACGCTCGTCTCCATGGGAGAATAGCAGCCTGCATTGCTGCGAAAGGTGGATATACACTGTACTAGTGCCGACATTGTGCATGCTCTGTTGCCTGTGTCTATGTGCCTGTGGTTCTGTCAGTGTGATCATGTGATATATCTGACCCCAGGAATGTGTCAATAAAGTTTCCCCTTCCTGGGACAATGAATTCACGGTGTTCTTATTTCAATTTCCAGGAGTGTATATAAAAGGAACAGAACAAAAATAGTCCAGTAGCCTAATGTCTCTGTGCTTTCTAAAACAAAGTAAATATTTGATCAATTTCTTCATGAATAGTATATATCGGATATAAACAAAGACATAGACGAATAAATATATTGATAAGCATGCTGCTACCGTTTTTTCGTGTAACTGTAGAGCACTTATGGCCTGACGTGATTAGTAGTAATCGCCCATTTTGATATCCAATAACTCATGTACTATTCAAGTTACATGCCTGTAATTCATACGAATTTAGGCTTACACTAATAGCTTTCTAAAGACACATCGATCGACAAAATCGGATGAACCGTTTAGATTTAGGAAATTCGTTGCTGAGTGTTACTTGTATAATTTATCAACAGATACTAAACTTTAAACTAATAAAGATATTGAAAATCTGATTACACCATCAGAATCGTCGTGTAAATAATGGTAGTGTACATGTTTCTTTTTGAGGAATCATGATTCATCTGGCTGCTGTTAATTACTATACGAACTATGAAATGTCTGCCATTATGGTTTCACAAAGTCCGCCATCTTTGGCACTCCGAGCATGGCTCCTTTATCGACATAGTGTCACCATGGAATTCCCAGCTACGCAGTCACTGGTCCACGCCCTGGGGCACCTCTCTTGTCCAGCACCATGCATGCGGTCGGCCTGCCGAGCGACCCCCGCGGCCTCACCAACTCCGAACTTGGAATATTTTCAGGCGCCACAAATCGCCCGTTACCTCAAACACCCATGAATATATGCTGTTTTTAAGCTCCAGCAGACAGTGATTCGAGAGCGAATCGTTGCTGTACGATTTGTTGCAATAAAATTACGGGAAACTTCATACTGGTCATTGAAGGCTTTTCGTTTTTAGTTGTTACTCGCCGTGTTATCTGAGTAAACCGTTTTAAGGCAACGGCACGTTGAAGATTCATGAGAAACGCGTCGTTTTCGTTTACGATTTGCTATAATTAAATATAAACTATTAACATCTCGGCGATTAAGCCTATACATAATCATAAGATAAAACGCAACGAACCACCTTGTTGCAGAATAGATATTAGGCCAGTACAAGGTTAGAGTTCTGTTACGAAATTAATAGCAATAATTTCTGTAATGCTTGATGTTATGTATATATAAGTGCGTTCTCCATCAGGAGTGAGATCGATTTGGCGCACTTTTATAGCCTCGTGTCTTTAGTGTCTGGATATGTATCTTTTCTTTTCCTCTTATTACGTGTTGATCAAACTGAAGTTTTTTTTATGTATAAAATACAGAATACCCTGACTAGCATATGGACAAAGGGAGTAATGGGCGTTTTAAAAAAAGGTAATGTAGGAAATTGCCACCGGCCTTGTCGCAGAGGTAACACCTGTTCCCGTGAAAACACTGAAGTTAAGAGCTGTCGGGCTGGGCTAGCACTTGGATGGGTCGCCATCCGGTCTGCCGAGCGCTGTTGGCAAGCGCGGTGCACTCAGCCCTTGTGAGGAAAACTGAGGAGCAACCTGATTGAGAAGCAGCAGCCCCGGTCTCGTTAGCTGACAAAAGCCGGGAGAGCGTGTGCTGACCACATACCGCTAGATATCTAGCCTGTGGGCTGAGGATGACACAGCGGCTGGTCGGTACCGTTGAGCCTTCTTCACCTGTTCTGGCGGCGTAAATATAGGAAATTTCTGCGGGTCCATTTTAGTAAACAAATTGTGTGGTTTGCGAGTCAAATAAAGCCGACAGCTGTCGCCGAAGAGTGCTGAGAGTGCAAAATCACGTTAAGCAGCTCGTCCCATGTGCCGACGGTGCCCCGTCTCGTGGCGTTCGATATCCAATCTGCGTGCACGTCAACTTTAGCTACGTCTAGATCTACATCTAAATGGATCACATTTAAGTACCTGGCAGAGGGTCAAGGAAGCACCTTCACAATAATGCTCTGTTATTCCAATCTCGTACAGCCCGTTGAAAAAACGAACACCATGGCTCGCCCTTGTGCCGACGGTTTAAGCGATAAAAGAAATATGCTGATTATTAGAAAACTGGTACACCGTTACTAAGGTCTCGTAATGTTTATGACAAGAGTAAGAGTGTCAGCAAACTGCTGGATTGAGGCAGTAAATAATTTTGCCACTGTTAACAACAACATTGGCTGTAAAGGTACTCAAAAGCATGTGTCCCTCATGTGTGAAGTTTGGTGGGAACCGAGAAAAGATTAATAAGTGCAATCGTAAATTTTACTCTGTTTAGTAATCTGGGGTTAATGCCGATATCTTTTTGATTCAAATGGTTCAAATGGCTCTAAGTACTATGGCCCTTAACATCTGAGGTCATCAGTACCCTAGAACTTAGAACTACTTAAACATAACTAACCTAAGGACATCAAACACATCCATGCCCGAGGCAGGATTCGAACCTGCGACCGTAGCAGCAGCTCGGTTCCGGACTGAAGCGCCTAGAACCGCTCGGCCACAGTGGCCGGCTATCATTTTGAGTTTAATATATCTATGAAAAGTGACTATACGTCGATTAGTGAAGATTTTCTCACAATTGGTCTGTGTGGAAACAGAATTACGATGCCTTAAACTGTTAAGCAAATATGTGATGTGAGCAGCCCAGCTGAATCACCCTGCATGAAATCACATATTTCGTGCGCCACTACCTCATAACTGCATCACTTGGTCGTTTATTTCCTTTGCACTCGTCTTAATAGAAATGGACGAGAACGGTTAATGTATACACAGCACTCAGTTCTGAAACTGTACAACGCGGGTTCCAGAGTTTACATAATTGACCTGTTCCGTGTCTGTTTGCGCAATTGCCCGTCCAACTTGCGGAAAAGAAGCTCCGTTCACCGCAGGGAGAACCGATGCACATTCCTAAAATACGGAGTTTCGGATCTGAGAACGACGTAGTCAGCGCGCCGGCTCGGTGCTCAGAATTTATTCAATATTTCCTGCAGCTCCGAGATCGGAACACGCCGCCGCTACGCTATAATCTAGGGCGGCGAATATTCTCCATCGCGGCCGTTGTGCCTGCATGGGTCAGTTCCGCTTATGACCGGTCGGGCCGTTAGCGTGCGGGCGCGCAGCACGCTAAGTTGGGCTCGTGGCTAACTCGAGCTGCCAGAAATTCTACGCGCTCGTTGCCGTGGTGGCCAAAACGGCTTCCTCTGTTTCGTGCCGCGCGCGACGGCCCGTCTGACCGATATCCTATATCGAGTTGTCTGCACAGTGCCTCAGGGCGGTCCCCCGTTCAACGCCGTCGTTAATGGCCACTTGTTCCTACTGCTACCTCGTATCGTCACTACTATCTACCCGCTACGTTCACGTATACCTGCAAACTGAAAATGCGTAAGCGGACATAGTCAGCACAGTGTTCGACCGTATTTAGGAACATGCGGCAGCACAATGAATGTCGAAACTACTGAATATTGTTCAGGCGAAACAGATAGCTTGTCACATTAGAAAAAGGTAAATTTGTCATCAGTTCAAAGGTTGTCTTGAGCACCATAGTGCTTTAATTGGCATGGCGTTATTGGAGGTCGCATGCGTGGTATCATTCTAAGTTTGCGTTGCCACACGACGGTCGGCAACGTGCGTCGATAGCACAGACATTAGTGAAGTCTCGCTGGAAATAGCAACAACGAATGGGAGAGGCAAGTCACGCCGTCTCTCTAAGCACATCAGCGCCCTTGCACTGAGATAAATATAGAGCCGAGCATGGAAGCGCTCTGACCTCAGCTGCAGCAGTCAGTATCATCAAGTAGGACTAAATAGATTCTCAAGTTTCAGATGGTCGTACTTTTCTAAATGTTGAACATTGTACTACAGGAAAACGGTTTGTTAATTAGTGCATCAAGTGCTACTTAAATATTCAATGAGAGTTGAGTACTCCAGTGCCAAAGGATTGTATCAAATTATGTCAATATTTTTATTAATTCATGTAATAAAGTGAACTAATATTTCATGTGTTGTAATTGGATTAGCAATCGCGCAGGACAATCAAAGAACCCACAATTATGACCGGATGGTTGTAGTTACGTCTGATCAAAACAGTATGCCATTCTCTTTCTCGGAACTTGGAACTGATTTACGTACGCAGCGTATGATTAACAGTCGCTGCCGAAAGTGAAAGAAGAGATAAGCGACAGATGAAGATTATAATACTGACTGTGGTTCGAACCTGAGAGCTTGGCTTTATATCTAGGGTTAAACTTTGTACTTAAAACGACAACTGTAATTACACAGTAGTTTCAAGCCTAGGGGACTTACCTGGCCGTTCCATTGTCTTACTAGCCATCCTAAGAATTCGCCAACCTGCGGAATTCAGCGTCAATACTTCTACATCTACATCCACACTCCGAAAGCCACCTGACAGTGTGTGGCGGAGGATACCTTCTAGCTACATCGACCGCCGTAGAGACCGTGGGTTCATCCTTAGCAAGACGAGCAAAGCAAAGATTTATAACAGACACAACTATGGACACCAGACGTGCAACACTGCAGGGTGGTACATTGATCGTGACCGGGCCAAATATCTCACGAAATAAGCATCAAACGAAAAAACAACATTGAACGAAACTTGTCTAGCTTGAAGGAGGAAACCAGATGGCGCTATGGTTGGCCAGCTAGATGGCGCTGCCATTGGTCAAACGGATATCAACTGCCTTTTTTTAAAATAGAAACCCCCATTTTTATTACATATTCACGTAGTACGTAAAGAAATATAAATGTTTCAGTTGGACTACTTTTTTCGCTTAGAAATAGCTGGCGCTGTAATAGTCACAAACATATGGCTCACAATTTTAGACGAACAGTTGATAACAGGTAGGTTTTTTAAATTAAAATACAGAACGTAGGTACGTTAGAACATTTTTTCGGTTGATCCAATGTGATACATGCACCTATGTGAACTTATCGTTTCTGATGACGCATGCTGTTACAGCGTGATTACCTGTAAATACAACATTAATGCAATAAATGCTCAAAATGATGTCCGTCAACCTCAATGCATTTGGCAATACATGTAACGACATTCCTCTCAACAGCGAGTAGTTCGCCTTCCGTAATGTTCGCACATGGAATGACAATGCGCTGACGGATGTTGTCAGGCGTTGTCGGTGGATGACAATAGCAAATATCCTTCAACTTTCCCCACCGAAATAAATTCGGGGGCGCCAGATCGGGTGAATGAGCGGTGCTTCGACGAACAATCCACCTGTCATGAAATATGCTATTCAATACCGCTTCAAACTCACGCTGTTGGTGAATGACGCTTCGTCGGTAAATAGAACGCGTGCAAAAAATCTGTCATCTTCCCGTAATTTCTCTTGTGCCCTGTGGCAGAACTGTACACGACGGTAAAAGTCGTCGCCATGCAATTCCTGGTGCATAGAAATATGGTGCGGGTGCAATCGATGTTGATGTAGCATTCTCAACACCGACGTTTTTGAGATTCCCGATTCTCGCGCAATTTGTCTGCTACTGATGTGCGGATTAGTCGCGACAGCAGCTGAAACACCTACTTGGGCACCATCATTTGTTGCAGGTCGTGGTTGACGTTTGACATGTGGCTGAACACTTCCTGTTTCCTTAAATAACGTAACTATCCGGCGAACGCTGCGGACACTAGGATAACGTCGTCCAGGATACCGAGCAGCAGACATAGCACACTCCCGTTGGGCATTTTGATCACAATAGCCATACATCAACACGATATCGACCTTTTCCGCAATTGGTAAACGGTCCATTTTAACACGGGTAATGTATCACGTAGCAAATACCGTCCGCACTGGCGGAATGTTGCGTGATACCACGTATTTTTACGTTTGTGACTATTACATCGCCATCTATCACAAAGCGGAAAAAGTGGTCCAACTAAAACATTCATATTTCTTTACATACTACGTGAATACGTAATAAAAAATGTTGGTTCCTATTAAAAAAAACGCAGTTGTTATCCGTTTGACCTATGGCAGCGCCATCTAGCGGGCCAACCATAGCGCCATCTTGTTTCCCCCTTCAAGCTAGACGAGTTTCGTTCTTTGTATTTTTTTCGTCTGATGCTTATTTCGTGAGATATTTCGCCCGGTCACTATCAATGGACCACCCTGTATATAGCTGTGGTGTGTTTCCTCACAGGAGCCAGTAAAACACAGATAATTTTCTTGCTCCACTATCGCCTGCGCCGTTATGATCACTAGACAACACTCCATGTATGCACCAATAAGCCAAAACATTATGAACATTGCCCACCGCGACTTTGGATGCTGCCTGATAGCGTTTCGCTCACGTGATGCGGTAACAGAAGTGTGTAAGCGAAGCAGACACGGACGGACGGTGGTCGAATGCGCACGTGCTACTATCGCACTAATCTACGGAAAGTGGTAGGACAGTGAAACTACCATGAGGCGCTAAATGGCTGGGCGTCCACGACTCTTCACAGAACGTCCAGTCTGTTCCGTGAGATAGGGTAGATGGTGACCGTGGCATATTTGTCGAAAGAGTACGATTCTGGTGCACGCACAGTTGTTTCGGACAATACCGTTCATCGTAAATTGTTGAACATGGGGCTCGGCAGCAGACAACCCCAACCCGTTCACATGTTGACTCAACGACATCGACAGTTACAAATGCAGTGGGCACGGGCCATCGGGATTCAACGGTCGATCAAAGGAAACCTGTCGGCATTTCGGGTGAATCAGATTTTTGCTACACTAGGTCGCTGTTCGTCTCCACAAACGCCGTCATCGAGGTGAACGGCGGCTCGAATCGTGCAGCCCTCCACGGACGCAAGCTCGTGGGAGCAGTATTACACTATGGGAGACATTTTGCTGCGCTTGCATCGGACCTGTGGCAGTTATCGAAGATACACTGACAGCTGGGAACCACCTGCATGCCTTCATGCTTGATGTCCTCCCCGACGGCGACGTCATCTTTCAGCGATATAATTGTTTCGTTTCTCGGAGCCAGGAACGTACTGTAGTGGTTTGAAGAGCATTGCACTGAACTCGCTTTGACGTCTCGGCGACCGGATTCGCCTGATGTAAATTCTACGGAACCCGCTTGTGTCGCTACCATGCGCCATCGCCGTTTACACAACTCAACAGTCCGTTTTATGCGAACTACATGACCTGTGCGTAGAGAACTAATAACACATACCTTCATAAACCTACCAATAAACTATGTGATACCTCATACCCAGAAACAGTGATGTATTTCGTTCCAAAGACGGGCAATCGAGGTATTAAGCAGGTGGTCATAATGCTTTGGCTCATTACTAATATGTGCCTCAGCGTAGGTTTGCACGACGTGTAAGCAATATAGATGGGGTCTCCAAGTCTTTTTTCTACGACACAATACTAAGGCCTTGCTTATTATAACTTGTTTTTAACTTTTAACGAATACGTTTTATCAAACTGGGCACAGGACATAGGTCTGAAAGCCAAAAAATCTTGGTCGCTCACGGGAGATCTATTACTTCTTAGTTCAGAAAATCTTTTCCGCCCTTATTCGCAAATGGCACATAAATAACAGTTTATTCTTCTGGAAAGAACTCGAGGATAATTCTGGACCATCACCTAAACTGGACAGAGCACATAACTCCAGTCTGTAAGAAGGTTTCAGGCCACTTCGTTCACAGGAGAAATGTAAGATATTAATTCCTATCACGCTTAAAAAGAAGCTTGCAGAGTCACCAGTACCCCCTGATTTTGATTATGGTGATCCTATTCTCCAAGGGTCTTCGTATGGGAGGTTACGCAGGCTCTTACTGGAGATGAATGCTTGTGCACGATATATTTCTGGCGTAAGCTGTTTCGACCATATTACTCCTTTACCCGGCCGCTGTGCCCGATCGGTTCTAAGCGCTTCACTCTGGAACCGAGCTGATGCTATGGTCGCAGGTTCGAATCCTGCCTCGGGCATGGATGTGTGTGATGTCCTTAGGTTAGTTAGGTTTAAGTAGTTCTAAGTCTAGGGGACTGATGACCTCAGATGTTAAGTCCCATAGTGGTTAGAGCCATTTGAAGCATCACTTCTGTCTACGAAGAATTATGTGACCAAATAATTATCACAGCTAACTGGCGATAAACGTAGAGATTATCAAACCGTGTGTTTGCTGCGGGGCCATCTCATTCATTGCACTCCTTGTTATTTATGTTTTACCCTTACACCCCCTATCTGAACAGTACAGAAAAAATGCTCGATCTTAACAAAGTAAAATCAATTCTGTGTCACGACGTATCAGTGTCATATTCTCTAAATCAAATTCAATATCAGAAACCTGACTTTGGGATAAAATGATCGAAATAGTAGACAAATTAAAATCTTTTCAAATTTCAGAAGTCAGTTAATGATCCACATTCTATCAAAATAGCTATCTCTTTCATACAAAAGGGGCGTTCAGTAAGTAATGCAATACTGTTTTTTCTCAACCAGTTTCTGTTCAAAAAAAGCCGCGCTATACGTAACGTTCAAATCGGCGTCTGTAACGGAGGTACGTTACAAGCAGAGTTAACAGAGTTGAGTTTCTTTGGCAAAAAACCAGAGCGTCACAGATATTCATAGGCGGTTGCAGAATGTGTACGGAGACTTGGGAGTATGAACAGAAGCACTGTGAGTCGGTGGGTGATGCGTTAGTTGTTATCACAATGTTTCCGGTCTGTCAGGTGACGGCCGGCCGCACGCATTTGTGACTCCTGCAATGATAGAACGGGCGAGTACCGTCATTGGAGGCGATCAACGGATCACAATCAAACACCTCGATCCATAGCTGGACGTCTGTTGGTACTGCTGACACACTTGCCCAGTGGTTGGGATATCGAGTGTTTGCCCCCCCCCCCCCCCCCCCTGGGTTCCTTGCTAACCATAAAGCCATAAAGAGCAACGAAGTACCATATGTGCTTGAGCATTACGACGATGATGGTGACAATTTTTTTTCGAACTTCGTCAAAGGCATTGAAACACGGGTTCATCACTTCTAACCGGAAACGAAACGGTAATTCATGGAGGCACACCATCTCTCCTCCGAAGAAAAAGTTCAGAGACACTCCCTCTACCGGTATAGCCATGACAAACGTCTCCTGGGACTCTGAAGGGGCTATTCTTTTTGATGTTCTCTCTCATGGTGCAACGATAAAATTTGAAGTGAGATGTTGTGCTGTCAGGAAATTGAAGAAACACATGAGCGTTTTCGTTGCCACAAAAATGCAAAGGAACGTCTCCCTCTGAATGACAAATCAAGGCAAAACACAAGTCGGCGAGCCCAGCAGGAGCTTACACAACTTCACTGGGCTGTTCTTTCTCATTTACGCTGTAGCCCGGATCTCACACCTTCCGACTTTCATCCCAATGAAGGATGCATTCTGCGGGAAGCAATAGGTAGATGATAGGG
The DNA here is from genome assembly GCF_023898315.1 of Schistocerca nitens. NCBI lineage: Eukaryota > Metazoa > Arthropoda > Insecta > Orthoptera > Acrididae > Schistocerca > Schistocerca nitens. The sequence continues at coordinate 385,394,449 of NC_064618.1, forward strand.
AGGTTACTGATCCAGAAAGAAGTTGGCACCGACGTCGAGCAGTAGAGTGGTACCTTGCGGGCATGAAGATAGCGTAATGCCACCACATTAAACGGAGATCATTCTAAAAGTAGGATTTTATAGCCAAAAGAGTGGCAAAAATGTGTTGCACTACTTATTTACTTTTCTGCAGCACACTGTTGTCAGTCCTACCACCTGTCCACAGAGTTCCTTCTTAACAGTCTTTGTCATTTTCATTTCACTCTTCTCCTCCTCTACTGTCCCTTCTACTTCTGATAATACTTAATACGATTTAAAATGTACTAAATTAATCGGTATCATTCTTAATTCCATGTACTACTACTACTATTATTATTAGTCCTAATTACTATTATTGTGATAGTTATGCAACTTGGTATGTGTTGTTCCTGGTTATGTGTAAGAGAGAGCTTATATCCCTTACCTGGACAGCTAAATGGACACTAAATAAATAAAACAAATTTAATCGTAAAGTAGGTCTGGATGCTTACTTACTCTTTTTTTGTAATGGTTATGTCTTAATATATTATTTTACATTTGAAGTGAAGCATATGTTCCATTGTCTAGCGAATTCAAGATGTGACTGATAACATGCGCCCCGTCCTTAAATTTAAGACGTTATTTAAGTTCCTTTTCCAATTTTTATTGGATTACGCCGTCGTTATCTAGTTATTTTGTATTATGAACGTTCTTCTTTAAATGTTGTCTGATGATGTCTACTGACCGGAAACACTAATGCCATTAAATAAACGTGAATGGTTCTCTTTCATGTTTTCATTTTTATTGTTTCGTAATGAAGAATTCATCATCTTCGAATACCAGTTTCGCGTGGCGCTGATGGTTCTGAAGGAGGTAGCATCATTCATATTTTATTCCCTCTTTTAATATAGGCCTACTTTATGGCAGAACTTTCCGAACTGCTTTTAATTAAAACCGGGATATGACAAGGTAATAGACTGTCCCAGTTCTCTTCAGTTGCGTGTCTGAGGAGGCCATCGGAGAATGGCAGAAGGAATTAGCCGGGAAAAGGTTACTGAAAACAGTTCACATTGGAAATTCAAAGTGTTAGAGTCACCTGCCTTGCAGTCACCGATGACCTCTTATAAATGCAAAGAAACGAGTGGAACAGATAAACACGCTGAAGGAAGGAGCATGAAAAGCTGCCCTCCAAATTTATTTCGAGAAAAATCATAAAAGCATCTGAACAGCTCCTGATCATAAAACAACAGTGTGAATAATAAAGAAAAGTTTGGAGTTTCAAATACTTTGGTGAGATTTGTGGATCAAAATTAGTGGAAAACAGGCCAACGACATCAGGCAAGAGAAGATGGCCGCTGTTTTTCATAGGGAACATTTTTGTACAAGAAAAGAAGCCGTGTGGGCCTCGATAGCTGCTCATTCAGCGAGTCGAATTCCTAAGCGAAGGGTCGCGGGTTCGATTTCCAGTCGGGTCGGAGACACTTTCCTCGGGGACAGAATGTTGTGTTGTCCTTACATCATTCAGAAGACTGTTGGAAATTAGGTGTACTGATAACGAATGAGGAGGCTCTCTGGAGAACCAGCGAGGAAAGGAGTATAAAGAGGACAGGATGATAGGTCATCTGTTAAGACATCAGGTAATAAATCCCATGGTACTAGAAGGTGCTGTAGGAGGTTGGCACAGGTCTTGAATTCGTGGCGGGCTGCATCAAACTATATCTGTTCAGAATGGATACAATCCGACTAACGAAACAGATTTTTAATTTACTGGAGAAAATCTAGTCTCCGATAAATGTTATAAAAAAGTAAGGAATTACGGCAGGAACATAGCACTAGATTCAGAAAATGTCTGTAATCGATTGTGCAGACTACTAATCAACAACTTTAATGGGTTGGGTTGGGTTGTTTGGGGGAAGAGACCAAACAGCGAGGTCATCGGTCTCATCGGATTAGAAAGGGATGGGGAAGGACGTCGGCCGTGCCCTTTCAAAAGAACCATCCCAGCATTTGCCTGGAGTGATTTAGGGAAATCACGGTAAACCTAAATCAGGATGGCCGGACGCGGGATTGAACCGTCGTCCTCCCGAATGCGAGTCCAGTGTGCTACCACTGCGCCACCTGGCTCGGTACAACTTTAATGGGTTCCATGATAAGCACAGCGGAACAGCGGATGGGTAGACGAGTGAAGGAACACCGCCAGAGGAAGAATACAACGCTTTTGGGTTGCAAAAAGACGTCCAGAAATGCCTTGTAGTTACTTGACGTGATCTCCATACTGAGGTTACATAAGTCATGGGACACCGTCTAATATCGTGTCGGGTCTACTTTTGTTTGGCGTAGCCCAGACAATCGACGTGGTATGGACTCAAAAGTCTTCGGAAGTCCCATGCAGAAATATGGAGCCATGGTGTCTCTATAGCCGTCCATAATTGTGGAAGTGTTGCTGGTGCAGCCTTTTAACCTCAAGTTTATGTCCATAAACGTTCGATGGAATTCATTTTGGGCTATACTGGTGTCCAAATAATTCGCTCGAATTTTCCAGAATATTCCTGAAACAAAACGTTAGTAATTGTGGCCCAGTGACTCTGTGGTTTCTCATTCATAAAAATTTCGTCATTCTTGGGGTGCACGAAGTCCATGAATGGCTGCGAATGGTCTCCACGAAATTCAGCAGGAACAGAGGACCCAGTTAATTCCGTGTGAACACAGCCCACACCATAATCGCTCCACCACCAGCTTTCACAGTGCCTTGTTGACAACCTCGCTCACGGCTTCGTCGGGTCTGCGCCACACTTGGAACCATACCATCGGCTCCTACCAGCTACAAACTTGAACCCTACCATCGACTCTTACCAAGTCAAATCGGGACTCACCTAACCAGACCATGGTTTTCTAATCGTCTGGGTTCCAACCAATATAGTCTAGAGCCCAGGAGACACGGTGCAAGCCGCGCGGGATTAGCCGAGCGGTCTCAGACGCTGCAGTCATGGACTGTGCTGCTGATCCCGGCGGAGGTTCGAGTCCTCCTTCGGGCATGGGTGTGTGTGTTTGTCCTTAGGATAATTTAAGTTAAGTAGTGCGTAAGCTTAGGGACTGATGACCTTAGCAGTTAAGTCCCATAAGGTTTCACACACATTTGAACATTTTTGATAGACGCTGCAAGCGATGTCGTGCTGTTAGCGTAGGCACTCACGTCGGTCGTCAGCTGTCACAGCCCATTCACGAAAAATTTCGCCGCTGTGTCCTAACGGGTACTTTTTTCGTACTTCCTACATTGATTTGTGTGGTTATTTCAAGCTACGTTGCTTGTCTGTTAGCACTGACGACTTTATGCAATCGCGCTGGTCTCGGTCGTTAAATGAAGGTCGTCGACTGCTGTGATGTCCGTGGTGAGAGACAGGGCCTGAAATGTGGTATTAACGGCACACCCTTGACAGTATGGACCTTGTAATATTGAATTCGCTAACGATTTGCGAAATGGTATGTCCCTTGCACCTAGCTCCAACTACCATTCCGCGTTCAAAGTCTGTTAATTCCCGTCGTGGGCCATACGTCGGAAACCTTTCCTGATGAATCGTCTGTCTACAAATGACAGTCACACCAATGACTACCTTTATACCTTGTGTACTCAATACTACCACTATCTGTATATATGCATTTAGCAATCCCATTACTTTTGTCACCTCAGTGTAACGGCTCTATAAGAAGAAAAGTGTGTTTCGATTTTTAAGTTATAAATAATTTTAGTTATCTAAAGTAACCTCATATATTAGGCACACTAGTCCAACAAAATTTTCAACCCGAGTCAGTACTCAGTGTGGAAGCGCTGACATTGGTGAGTATTGGCTCTGCATGCAAGTCTCTACTTCTACTCCAGATAGGTTTTGGGTGTCCTGACGAGGATGTACTCGCCATATTGGGAATGAAGCAAGGTCTTCCATATGGTAATCACACACTGGTACCTCATTAATAAAAATCAAATAAAGTGGATACTTCACCTGTAAAGAAGTGAGTTCTTCACTTTTACTTGGGGAGATTTTATTTTTTGTGAGCTGTTTAACTGTAGGCTAATGTACGAGGAGTGGTTAATAAGTAATGCAACACATTATATTCTGAAAGCAAGTTGATTTTATTCACGGTTACAGTACAACTCATTATTCACCATTCTTTGGCTACAAAACCCTATTTTCCAGCATAATCTTCGTTCAATGCGACGACGACCTTAGGCCACCTTAATGGCAGGGCCTATATGCCCGCATGGAGCACTTCTACTGCATTAATAACCTCCCCATCACCAACGTACAGTTTCTCATGGATTAGATCCTTCATTGTGTCAGACAGATGGAAGTCGGAAGGTACGAGATCCGTGCTGTAGGATCGATGAGGATGAATAGTCCAATGATGCTTTCTAAGCCCCTCTCGGATGCGTAGACTAGTGTGAGGCCAAGAATTGTCATGGAGAAGGAGAAGTTCGTTCGCATTATTGTGGTGAAGAACACCCTAAGTCGTCTCTTCAATTTCCTGAGGGTAGAGCAATACAGTTCAGAGTTGATAGTTGAACCATGAGGAAGCACGTCAAACTGAATAACCCTTCAAATTCCCAGAAGACCGTCGCCATGATTTTATCGACTGAGGGTTTGGCTTGGAGTGGTTTCTTCAGAGGAGAGGTGATGTGGATTGCCGTTTTGTTTCTTGTTCATAGTAATGAACCCATGTTTCAACGCCTGTGACAATGTTCGACAAACATTTTCACGATCAGCCCCATAACGCGCTCTTTATGGTCTTATGGTCAGTGAGGAGGCCCACGAGCAAACACCTTTGACTACCCCAACCGGTGGGCTAGCATGTCAGCACTACTAACGGGGACGTTCAGTTGAGCAGCGGGGTGTCTGATTGTGATCCGTCGATCACTTTGAATGAGAGTGTCCGCACGTTCCAATACTGGAGGGGTCACAGGTGCGTGCGGCTGGCTAGCGCGGCAGACCGAACAGGTTCGCACGACCGACTTGAGATGATGACACACGCCCCACCGACGACTTGTAGACTTTGACAAGTTCCTATGAACATCTGCGATGCTCTGCTTTTCCAAAAGAAACTCAATAACAGCTCTCTTCTGGGAACGCATCTACTTTACAGACGCCATTTTCAAGGCTAAATTAGCGCTGCCACCTATCGCAACTTCATGAAAGTACAGGGGTCAATCGAGAATATTCCACGACTCTGTACAATGAATTCTGTATTTTTTCAACAGAAAGTGGCCGAAAAAAGTGTTGTCTTTCCTAATAAATGTGTGCCGTAGAAATGCTTCGAAAAACCTCATTCGCGAGACAATAACCACTGTGAGAACTAGCGCCGGTACGGAGTGAAATGTTAATCCAAACTTAGGATAGTGACTGCCGAGGATATATAAATAAACCTGAAATCAGATGTTTCCTGTTTGATTCAGAATGAATGCAAAATAAATGTTTTGTAATAGATTTTTGTTGTAATAATCGTGCTTACTGAACCGACAATTCTTCTTAATATCGATAAATATTGTACTAGTTTTTCCTAATTAATATTCATAAAGATGTACTCACCCTCAGTGACCCAACAGAGTTTTAATGACTTGGGTTCATGCCTGTAGAGAGGAGACTGGCAGAATGATATGATTTTTGGATGTACCTATTTAATCAGCAAATTAGAAAGAACCTAGTCCTATTGAGTGAGTGTCTATCGACATCCATTTTCAATACAGGTGGAAAGTAAATGCGATTGATAAACTTCAATTGCACGGCAGCATCGAAGTAAATACAGACGGCATGTTGGGGTCTGTTGAACATGATATGAGTTTGTAACTAACTGGCATATTAAAACTGTGTGCTGAGCCGAGACTCGAATCCAGAACCGCTTCCAGACACAGATTACGCTTGTAATCTCACCAATTTAAAGGGTCCATGTTCTATCTCGTTCTGGCATACAGCTTTAACCTAGCAAGCAGTGTCACAACAGCTCACAATCTCCTGCAAAGTGAATTACTGATGCAGAATATAGTTAAATTGGGAATCAGTTGTCGGTTTTTGGAAGCAATTGTCCCAGCATTCGCCAGTGTAATTTTGAGAATCAGGCTACAACCTAAAATACCACTATATTAGCGATATTTAAAGCTTTCTACTTCTCACTATGAGTCCAGTTTCTTAAGCACTGTACTCTTTTCATGCTATTGTGTCGAAAGCAATAATTCGATGTTGTGATACCTTCTTTAGTGACAAGATAGGACTGAAATCTCTATGAATGATCACTTATTTTGAATCCATTCCTTTTTGAAAATAGTTCTTCTGCATAAACTTCCGATATTCAGTATACTAGACTACGTTGCTGCCGAAAGGTATCGGATACTGTTCACAGTTTGCGCAGAACCGTCGCTGAGAAAAACTTTCCTTCAAAACAAACGGGAGCTCCAGCTTGTACTGGTATATTTCTCTAGCTCTCAAAAGTTTTTTTTTTTTCTAGGAGAGTCTCTCGAGTTCGTAGAGCAAGTTTTCAACAGGGTGAACGCGGAGAAGTAACTTTTAATTGCCAGCGAAAATGTAAGCGGTAAAAGTTGATTAGTGCGAAGCTGATTCCCTCTACCCCTGATTTTATTGGAATTTCTTTGCATATTAGCTGCTTACAAGTCTCCACTACTTCACATACGCCTTTCGTAAGTGATTAACACCCAGTCGACATCTGAAAGATGAGGAACAACGCAGTTACAAGGGACCATGGAGCTATCTTTTGACGCATCGTTGAACCATCACCGTCGAATTCGCATCGAATTACTTAAGAAAACGACAAAATCTCAAGGAAGAGCTAGAATATCAGTTTATATTTTTCAAGGCAAATATCGATAGATTCTTTACACTACTGATGAACGTACATTCTTCACACCTTGATGAACAGAATGTTGTTGATATATTTTCAATATTTTTAAATACGTTGTGTGAGTGCAACATTGTTATTTACGCACCTTTGTGATTTTGATTTTAGATATTACGTGAAATATATGCCCCATGGTGCAATCTAGAGAGTGAAATGGAAAGAAAGTCCTCTTGTGGATCATTTAATTTGTTCCACTTCATCAAGCAGCACTTATTTCCTGTTTCATTAACAATAAGGAAGCCTACAAGGCGCTTCAGCTACTTGTGGTTTTGCAAAAAAGAAGGAACATGTACCTTATAATGTCTAGTACGTATTTTCTTTCAATTCTTTAACGCAGATTTTTAATTCCTTAGAAATCCGAAAAGAACATTACGCAAGGGATAACCTACATGTATTTCCCGTCTTCATGTGATAGAGACTGATTCGGGATTCTGAGAGCTGCGACAGCCACTCGCTCCACTATAGCAGTCGTTAAAAATGAACGCTGCAATTGAACATCCCGGCAGAGGTGAAAAGCGGTAAATATAGGAAAAAAATCGCGAAGCTTTCCATCGTTGACGGAAACTCGGAAACGCTGTCAGGTAATAAACTGAGAGTAGGAATGTATTTACCTCAGACTGTAACTAAATGTTGTGATATTATCTATTTCGAATATACTAGCCTCATATTCAGATTTAAGTGTTTACATTAAAGATTTACAGAAAGGCAGTGTATACATAACACAACTACATTACTTGCTGATTATGTCTTACGATTTCCTTGACCTTGTCCGTAAGTGAGCCGGCCGAAGTGGCCATGCGGTTCTAGGCGCTGCAGTCTGGAACCGCGAGACCGCTACGGTCGCGGGTTCTAATCCTGCCTCGGGCATGGGTGTGTGTGATGTCCTTAGGTTAGTTAGGTTTAAGTAGTTCTAAGTTCTCGGGGACTAATGACCTCAGAAGTTGAGTCCCATAGTGCTCAGAGCCATTTGAACCATTTTGTCCGGAAGTGATATTAAATGATAAGTTAGGGTAAAATGTATATAAAATTATGGTTTCACATTGTCACAGCCAATGATATTGTCCCAGTTAAGTGTGTAGAATGTGATTTGATAGTGTTGGCAGTTAACAATTAGTGTTTGTACCGCACAGCAGTGCTGTCACACCTCTTTTCCCGCCAGGAACAAAGTCAGGTGTTAATGGGTAACAGTGTAACATTTTGTTTTGAAAGGCACAGAAGTATAAGTCGTATCAGTTCAAATTTCTACAGAACAACGATGGAGTCCTAATATCAAAGTGTTATGGAACGTGTCCCCAATATCCCAAGTTATACACTGCGAGGACTGTATAAATGGGAGGTTCCAATCGGGAAGGTCAACATTGACGCTATCCTATACAGACGGGCTGCGACACTAACTTTCAGTTACCACCACATAATTAATTATAAAGTTTTCCACTGGCTCAAGAGAGATCATTCTCGGGTAAAAACCCCCCATTTTCTTAATAATTTAATGTTAATAACACTAATCTACATTTTCTCCGACTTTAACTTAAGTCTGACATATGTATTTTGTTGTTGCAGTTTTCAACATGTTAGCCTATGTTACGACCGTGCTCAATGAATACTTACAGGACCTGTGGATGGTGTCAGGACGAAATATAACGCTCCCCGTCGTGTAGCGTTACTAAGATTACTATTGATAATTTCTATAAAAATCCTGGTAATTTACTAAATAATTGCCGCCCGCTGTGGCCTAGCGGTTCTAGCCTTTTCAGTCCGGAACGGCGCGCCTATTACGGTCGCAGGTTCTAATCCTGCTTCGGACATGGATGTGTGTGATGTCCCACGGTTAGTTAGGTTTAAGTAGTTTCTAAGTGTAGGGGACTGATGATGTCAGGTATTAAGTCCTATAATTCTTAGAGTCATTTGAACCATTTTTGAATAAATAACTAAATACATTTTGAAAATATTTAGAATAAAAAAGCAGTTGTATATACAAGTTTGTCTACTTAAACAACAGCGCTGGAAGTGAATTGATACTACGAAACATACACGCATTTAAAAAAGAAAAAAGTGTTTCATTATTGTTTCGAAGTTCCGAAGGTCTATGAGGCGACTCATTACAAAGTGTTTCTCCTGTCCGCCCACACTAGCTTATATTCTTCTTGGGGTAAGAATGTTATCGCTTGAAAGTATTCTTTAATGTGGGTAACTGTAATTAGTGCTAATGGTATTGCCTTTGATTCGCTGACGATGAAGGACGAGTTCTATCGAGATATCTCGCTTTATCATGTTGCTCTGGAATAACAGAAAAGCGAACTTGTACATCATTTGACACACGGATCATTATAAGCCATTCCACATGCCTCTAAACAAAAGGATATATCAGCATCCACCACAAGCGCTTCGCTCAGTCTGGTGAACAGGAACTGTAAGACACCACGGCATCTTCCACAGCCAGCCAGCTCATAGGGACAGAAACGCACCTACAGGACCAGGCTTCCAATCTACTACCGCCACGTGATGGACCACCGCACAAGCAAACATTAGCCGTGCAAAATGAGGAGATGTACACAGCCTTTTCTTTGAAGTGCTCGCATTTACTTCTACACTACATCGTGGTGCCACCACAAGCTTACCTTGCAATAGTAGCCATGTAATTCAACCGAGTTATATGTAACGTTTATACATACAATAACGTTTCAGAGAGGGGATGAATCATTAATGATGTTCCTTTCTTGTTATTACTATATTTCACTAAACTTTCGTCTTACGCTGAAGAAGCACAAATAGCGCTCCTTGCTGAAGATTAGAGCATCACAATAAAGCGCAATAGAGATGCAATAAAATTAGAAATAATAAATAAAGTATCCACAAATATTATGTTTTTACTGGTAAACGACTAAAAACCAAATTCTTTCGGGATATTTTCGGACGTATGAGTAAAAATAGTACAACATAATACTGACGGTTAGGTTCAAAATACGAAAAACTGAACATTCAAATCCCTAGATGTGCGTATTGATTAGAACTTGAATTGGAAATCGCACATCAGGTAAATTCTGAAACACCTGAGTACACCAGAGCTTACTCTACGCTTACCTGGTTGCTTTAATGGTGAACATATATGAAAATTGGTCTATTATACATACTTCCATTCATTAAGGCGATGTGGGATATTTTCGTGGGGCATTCGTTGCACAGCAATTGCTGAAAAGATATTTGCTGTAATAAAACTTTCTTCAATACTTAAACAAGTAGATGTACTAACAGCAGCTTCACAACACATTCACTCTCTTAATGTCGAATAAAAAGAATAGCCGTTCTTATAAATACAGAAAATGAAACAAAACCGACCCCTACTGACGTCAGTATATTAGGACACGTATATTAGGACACCTAATTTGTGATTCAAAGGTACTGACTGACAGTGAAAACAGTTTCAGGTATATACTGATATCACTCCCGCTTGAAAACTGCTTCACCTACATAGACGAATATCTGAATGGATAATATGTTATACAAGGTGATTCTTACTAACTTAAAAAAAAACGAAGTGGCGTAGATGACGCTGGGAGAAATAATGTAATATAAGACTCATGGGGTCACAAATGTCGGGAAATACCCCAAAAATGGATAGGAAATATAGAACATGTGACGTCAGTAGATGACATACCTCGATGCAAGTGCAGTGGTTTGGCCTGGACGTAAAGGGACGATTGAGAGATGCAATACTTGCATTTGAGCTAACGTTGCAAATTTCGTACAGCTTTTTAAAATGTAATCAATTGCAAGGGTAGACGTTACGAAATTATTGTCCTCCATGTAATAAAATAAAAGCTGTTCTTATTTTGTGTTTCTCTCCTTTGTCCTTTCTTCTACGTTTGCAGACATTATTTAGTAAAGAAAATGTAGGTAATTTATTGGTAACGATGCAGTTCGTAAGTTTGTACTCATTTACTTGTGGCTCTATACAGTTGCTATTTATTGTACCGTACTTTGCAGTAAACGAGCGGAGGGAGCGTGACGGTAAATAAAGTAATAAATCTTATCTCCATATACGGAAAAATAAATAAAATAAAATAAAATACTACCTCCCACCAAATGCAAGACTCGAACCCTGAGTCTCACGCGCTAAAGCTCCGCACGTGGGACCAGAGTTGCACCGACGGAAACACTTTTGTTGGCTTGATCAGGTTCGAAAGACAGATGGGCTCTACCGCTGCATGTGCAGCAAGCTACGTCATCTGGTGACGTCAAATGTTCAACATTTGTCATCCTCCTTTGGAGTACTTCCCGACATTTGCGACTCCATGTGTCTTATGTTACATTAATTGTCTCAGCGTCACTTCGGAGGTTTTTAAACTTTAAACCTCGCGCGGGCGCGTCGATTTGCACCACGAGAGGGCGCGTGGCGCACTTTGCGCACGTTTAAAGAATATCTGTCTTCATGTTACCAAGGTAAAAATAAATGAGCAGACTCATTGTTTAATTAAACAGCAATAAAATAGACTTACATTATATGAGCTAAATCACCGTTTAATTAAGAGATAATAAAATATACTTTCATTATATTACTCTGAGGCCTTGCACAAGTCTTACCGCACAGTAATGAGACACTCGAAGCATTAAACAGCACAGTTGCATCAGATCACGGGCACTCGCTTATTATATTGCTAATTATCTCGTACACAACTGCTTCATCGTGGAACTGTGCTACAATCTCGGAATCTCAGTCATTTTCTTGTAGGGATCGTACATTTTTTCTTACCTAACACGTTGTTTATTTTATATTACTGCTGCTCACTTGGACGTATGACAGCGCAACATAGCACTGGGTTAGCTGATGCACTTAGCAGGTACAGGTATGGACTCGCAGTTGTAAAGCAACAATGAAACGGTACAAGACAATGTTATTTGTGTTTGGCGCACTTTATATAGAGGTCCGCCCGCTGGAGGATGAAAGAGAATCAGCCCGTATATTTAGGTAACACTCAGTGTATTTTGTTGAAGATTACGTTTAAAGTAAAAGTCCAGTATGTATGGCATTTAGTTATGTTTTCATAGGGAGAAAAGTATTGTAATGGCATACCTATCAACACGCTATACTTACTCACGTGTTGCACATGATAGCACGTTGTCGCAAATATGAACTACGCACGGAACCTGCCATTATCTAAAATCTCTCTGATGGTCAGGTTCAAAACTACCTCCATCTAGAAAATGGCTTTTCTGCAACTTGCAAGCACGAGCGTCGAAAGTACCACGTAAGCGAAGTTTCCGGACGCAAATACGAAGTAACAGCATTGAGGAGGCAGGCACATCTGCATGTCCGACACGCTTCGCTGACTCCTTTTGTCCTGTATTCACTCGCCAGAACAATAACATACGCGAATTTCTAGTCGTTGTCTCCATCACGCAGGCTTTACATTTTTCACGGAAACTGAACGTAATAACCCACTAGACTCCTGATTTTGCGTACGGCCCGCGGAATATTTCACGCTTGATTACATGAATAGCAGCCGTCCTCCTACACACGAGTTTTCAGCTGCCGCCGTATTCTGTCGCACATGCGGTGGATCGCTTGTGTCACTGAAAGGAGCGTAATTAAAATCCGCTGTCAATGCACTTTCCCGCTGCCGGAAATACCGACGGCCAAGGACGTCCTGCCTGGCAGCCTTGTCTAATTTGGCTGATGGATCCCTGTGATGGATTTCTCCTGGCAGGATCACTTCGTATATGGCAGTTGAGGAACATAATTAAACGGCACCCAGAAAAAGCTATTTCCCCCCCTCCCGAGAAGCAGAGGGCAGTTCCAAACGTAGCGACGCCATCAGTCTCACGTTTCAATGTCATTTCCGTTGACACGACTGTAGACAAACATCGCAAACAAGGCGAACCTTGAGGAATACAATGAATTAAAAAATGTTAATTCTCTTAACGTTTGTAGCATTTGGAAACACACTGGCGCTTATTTCGATAAAGGTTGGTGCTGCACTCTTATAGTGAGGTGTGATCACGAATTCATAAAATCAAGTGTAATTCAATATGGCTGTTTTCTCTTAAGTTCTTTTGTCGTGTAAATAATAAGTTTCCATTGAAAGCGTTTGAGCCAGGATAGATTCAGTTTCCACTGCGCTATTAAGTGGTGTCACATGGTTTTTTTTTTTTTACTCCTCTACAACAGTAGTTTTAAAAGTAGGAAATGTGTATTTTAATTCGGTTGATTTATTAGCTACGCAAACTGTCCTGTTTGATTTTCTCTGCCAATAGTGAATCAGATTCTTCGTAGTTCATCAACCCGTCAGGGTAGCCGAGAGCGCTAATGTGCTGCTTGCTGGACTCGGGTAGGTGCCCCGGCCCCGAATCGAATCCGCGCGGCGGATTAACGACGAGGACCGATCTACCAGCCAGCCTGGATGTGGTTTTTAGGCGGTTTTCCACATTCCGTTATGTGAATACCAGGCTGGCCCCACGTTACACCTCAGTTACACGAACCACAGACATTTTAAAACGTTCGCACTATTTCATAGCTTACACTAGGCGCAGACAGCAGGGGTAGACTACTTACGTCCGGAGGCGGTTCAGGGTGGCGGCAGGAAGGGCATCCGGCCAACCTCTGCAACTAACACTGCAAAATCCGTAATAACCCTGCCTATCCCGCTTTGACGTGGGACAAAGGCCCAAAGAAACAAAGATACTTTGTAGTTCATCATATGACTCTGCATACTTTCACAGAATAAGGAACATAATGGTTCTGAGTTGTTCATAAATGTAACATTGAGGAATGGCGTCTGACTGCCTTAGCAAACACTGTTGACCAGTGGACTGGAATATTTGGGAATAGTTGAATATTTTATAAGAAGATTATCCAGTGCCGAAAACATGTTTAACTAATCGATTCCCTGTTCACTTTCAGATAAGTTTGTCTACTATCTTTAACAATTCATAAATTTTCCATAGACATCCCGCAGCAAAGATATCTATCGCCTGACACACCAGACATCACATGTGAACTGGTTGTAAGATTATAAAGTACACTTTGAAAAAATAAAAGAGAAGGCGAACCACAAAGGAAAAATATCATAAGTGGAAATCACGTGTGCCGCCGATGACAATCAAAGGTGTTCTGTTACGAAAAGAAATGGCAGCCCAGACCATCACTCCTGATTTTTGGGCCATATGTCGGGCTACACGCAGGTGGGTATCCCACTGCTGCCTGATCTTCTCCAGACACGTCTTCTGCCAGTAATCTCATTTACTGGAGTGGAATCGTCTTCAGTGACGAGTTCCGCTTCGTACTATGCCCCGATGACCAGTGAAGACGCCCCGGACGTGGCGGCATAGCAATCTACTATCGCGCGGCATATCGCCCGAGAGTCGGAAGTGATGGTCTGGGATGCATTTCATTTCATAGCAGGACCTATTTTGGTGTTGTCCACTGCACACTTACAGCACAGCGATAAGTCAACGATATTGTACGAGTACACCCCGTTTTGTTGTGCTTCATAGCAAATCACTCTGATCTTACATTTTAGCAAGGCGAGGGTTTCTAATAATGGTCTTCGTGCTTGCTAAACCCCAGCTTAGCCAGGAATTTAGTAAGATCTCTCACCAACTGAGAATGTCTGAGGCATAATGGCAGGGTCCTACAACAAGCTCGAGATTTTGACGATCCAACGCACCAACTGGAAAGAATTTGTCACGGTACCCCTCAGATGGACATCCAAAAACTCTATCAATAAATGCCAAGCCGAATAACTGCTTGCATACGGGCCCCAAGTGGGCCATCGCGTTATGGTCTTGCTCAATTTGTGAAGCTCTTTCTCTTCAATAAAAAATACATTTTTTCTGAAATTGTGCCGGCCGGGGTGGCCGAGCGGTTCTAGGCGCTACAGTCTGGAACCGCGCGACCGCTACGGTCGCAGGTTCGCATCCTGCCTCGGGCATGAATGTTTGTGATGTCCTTAGGTTAGTTAGGTTTAAGTAGTTCTAAGTTCTAGGGGACTGATGATCTCAGAAGTTAAGTCCCATCGTGCTCAGAGCCATTTGAACCATTTTTTTCCTGAAATTGTTATCAGTTTACCACCTGTATATGTACATAACACTATCCATTTTCATTCCATTTGCATTATTCTTACGTGATGGGTCTTTTTTTTTTTGAGTTTATTATCTCCACAGAAATGTACCATGGTTTTCACAATAAATAGATAACATTGCTCAGAACCTGTGGCTAAGACTGCACTCAGTGTTGCCGGCCGGAGTGGCCGAGCGGTTCTAGGCGCTACAGTCTGGAACCGCGCGACCGCTACGGTCGCAGGTTCGAATCCTGCCTCGGGCATGGATATGTGTGATGTCCTTAGGTTAGTTAGGTTTAAGTAGTTCTTAGTTGTAGGGGACTGATGACCTCAGAAGTTAAGTTCCATACTGCTCACAGCCAATTTAACCATTTTTGCAGTCAGTGTTGATCTACAACATTAATAACGTAAAATGAGAAACATTAGAAATCAGAAAATTAATGCAAACACAATTGATGCGGCATACTACAGACTTTTTCGTCCTTGGGAAAACGTCATTTTTAAAATCATTTTTGTTACTCCGTTCGAACACGTCTCGGGAATCCCAAAGGTACCGACAACCTCCGTGTCATTCTCAGTCGACTGGCGTCATCGAATGCAGATACGTAAGGGCGCTGTCTTTTTTTCGTCGTCAGGAGCTACTAATACTCGGTCGAGTAGTTCATTCATTGGCATCAAGAGGCTGAGTGCACGTCGGTAGGTCAACAGCGAATGGGGGCCTCGAGGTCTCCATGGGAGTACCAAACAGTGATGAACTTCGGTGATTTGACGGGAAGGGGTGTATCTACGACGGCACGACCATTGACGCGTACATTTACGAGGGGACGTGAAAAAGTAAGTGACTTTTATTGAATACTGCACTACACTTCAAAGTAACACAGATAGATGACACTATTTGTCAACGTAGTCACAAAGTCTCTGCCAAACGGTCGGAACGCTCTACCAATCATTTAGTTCCTCAAAGACAGAAATCCTGTCCTTAGTTACGGAGGGATTACCAATTTAGTATTGGAGGGCAGCGTGGAGGGTAAAAATCGTAGGGGGAGACCAAGAGATGAATACACTAAGCAGATTCAGAAGGATGTAGGTTGCAGTAGGTACTGGGAGATGAAGAAGCTTGCACAGGATAGAGTAGAATGGAGAGCTGCATCAAACCAGTCTCAGGACTGAAGACCACAACAACAACAGTTACGGAGCCTTTCGAGAACCGCTGTGTGAACATCCATCGTTGGAAAATCTCTTGCCACACAGATTTACTTCATTCTTGTCGAAAAGATGAAACTCAAACTGTGCAAGAGCCGGACTTTCCGATTAGCATCACCCTTTTCTAGGCCGCTCGGGGTATCCGCGTGGTCTAAGGGCGTCTTGTCACGGTCCGCGCGATTTCCATCGTCGGATGTTCGAGTCCTCCCTCGGGCATGGGTGTGTGTTGTCCTTAGTGTAAGTTAGTTTAAGTTAGACTAAGTAGTGTGCAAGCTCAGGGACTGATGAAGTTAGCAGTTTGGTCCCATAAGATCTTACCACAAATTTCCAATTTTTCACTCTTTTCTATGCGACGTTGATCAAGCTTTCAAAACCACTTCACTGCGGCAGAATCTGACATCGTATTTCGTCCATGTACCGTCAGAATTAGGCTACGAATCCGTGTGAAATTTAGAAATTTTGCCCACAAGAATCTTACTGCCCCGTGTACTTCACATTTGGAGTACTTTTCCAGTTGCCACGCCATTCCAATCACGCACTGCGATCCACCTGTTATTCGTATCGCAGCAGAACTGTCTCTGCAGGAGATTCGGAACGTGTACTCTCTTCTTACAATGCGCCATTCTTTTTTGCGCAATAGCCTTAGCATGGGTCAACATATTTAACTTACATTCTGAAGTCCCTACGCACTTCTAGGGAAATACAATTAATAAAACGAAAGCATACGAGCAAATGAAATTTTACAAAAAGTTCGTCAGTACCTATGAATTTGGGAGCTAGTTCTCGGCTGTCAGTTCGTGTGAGAAAGCAGATAAAACTGATCTTTTTATCAAATATATAAGTTATTTGTTAATCGAAATTATGTAATCTGTTCCTGTTGATGAGTGACCATAGCTGTCCAGGTGTATCAACTGTTTGTGTTGCTCTCGCGTTTCCGGCTGCGTGCAGTCGTTCACGTAACACAGTCTTTCGACAGCATACCTGCCATCATCTGCAACTGATACCAGTAGCATGAACGTTTCGCTACATTGAGCAGCCTTTATACTCTTATCGCTCCCGAACCCTTCCCTCACAACCGTATCGCAGTGGGAGGGGGAGAGGGGGCTCGTGATCGCATAATGCTGGGTGCGAATTCCTCTCCCTCAGTGCCTCTGCCGCCCACATCGATCGTGGAGGTTGCCCTTGGTCAGCATTAGATTAGATTAGATTAGATTAGATTAGACTTACTTTCATTCCAATTGATCCGTAGTGAGGAGGTCCTCCAGGATGTGGAACATGTCAGAAAAACAACAATACATGACAAATATTTACAACTAAAACAAATAAGCTAATGTACCATTCCACAGGTCCCAAGTGGAATGATCGTCATTTTTTAATGAACACTAAGAGTCATTTTACAAATACTAATGCACTGAATTTAAAATAAAAAAGTTTTTTATTTATTTATAAGGTAATAAACATGTAATGCAACTACTGTAATACTTATTTACAATGAACACATTACTGCACTGAAATGGTACAGAAGTTAGATTATACTTACACACACACACACACACACACACACACACACACACACACACACACACAAATTTTCAATGAACACATTACTGCACTGAAATTGTGCAGAAGTTATGTTGTACTTATATACAGATCAGTTGGTTTTACTAAGAAATTCATCAATGGAGTAGAAGGAGTTGGCCACCAATAAATCCTTTAGGCTTTTCTTAAACTGAATTTCATTGGTTGTTAAGCTTTTTATGGCTGCTGGCAAGTTATTGAAAATGTGTGTTCCTGAATAATGCACACCCTTTTGTACAAGACTAAGTGACTTTAAATCCTTGTGAAGATTATTCTTACTTCTAGTATTGATTCCATGAATTGAGCTGTTGGTTTGAAAAAGTGATATATTTTTAATGACAAATTTCATTAAGGAATAAATATATTGGGAAGCAGTAGTTAGTATCCCTAGTTCCCTAAACAGGCTTCTGCAGGATGTTCTTGAGTTCACACCACATATAACTCTTACTGCACGTTTTTGTGCCCGGAAAACTTAAGCTTGGCTTGATGAATTACCCCAAAAAATAATCCCATATGACATTATGGAATGAAAGTAAGCATAGTATGCCAGCTTTTTCATTTTTATATCCCCTATGTCTGACAAAATTCGCATTGCAAGCAGAGATTTGTTAAGATGCTTCAGCAGTTCTGTGGTGTGCTCCTCCCAGTTGAATTTATTATCAAGCTGTAATCCCAAGAATTTAACACTGTCCACTTCTTCTATCTTCTTGTCATCGTATGTTAGACATATACTCTTGGGACATCCCTTACAAGTTGTGAACTGCATGTAGTGTGTTTTTTCAAAATTTAGTAACAAAGAATTGGCTAGGAACCAGTGATTAATGTCCACAAATATTTTATTGGCTGATCTTCCTAAGACTACACTTGATTTGCTATTTATTGCAATGTTTGTATCATCGGTAAACAAAACAAACTTGGCATCTGGTAATGTTACTGATGAAAGGTCATTGATATACACAAGAAAAAGTAAGGGCCCCAAAATGGAACCTTGTGGGACCCCACATGTAATTAGTTCCCAGTTGGATGGCGCCTGACAGCTTGATACATGTCTCTTTCCTAATAACACTCTTTGTTTCCTGCCAGAGATATAAGATTTGAACCATTTTGCAGCATTTCCTGTTACACATTGCCATTTCAGTTGGGTAAGCGGTGGATCCTACGCCTTACTGAGAGCGAAGCCACCGTCTGTGTTGGCCAGACCGTGGGTAATTCGTATTTGAATAGCCTTCTTTGGAACACAGACACAAGACGACGAGATCTGTCTTATCACTTCCGTTTCTTCAAATTTCATCGAGTCCACTGTACCCATGTATGTTCTGCAACCGCAGATTTTGTTGGTTTCTGAAGTTAGATGTATCTTCTGTGGTCTTTGCACCTTTCTTCGACTGTCTGCGCAGTCTGCCTGACATATGCCCTACTGTATTTACATGGAATACGGTAGACACCTGGTTTACGGAACCCAGGTCGTCCTTCATCGAACCTAATAGTGCACGTGTTTTCGGAGATGTGCGGAAAACGCATTTAATGTTATGCCGAGCCAAGTTTCTTCCAATTTTATTCGATACTTTGGAGGCTTATGATAGATATGCTGTTGACTTATCCTTCTTGTCGTGTTCAATTTGCAAGACCTGAACCTCGTAACTGAAAGCGCGTTGGATTTGTCTGTCGTCGTATGCAGTCTTCTTGTATTCGTCCTTAAGGTGATGAAATGTCATGTATACGTAACCGACTGCACCCGGCTGAGCACACGAAAGCAATACAAACTCTTCCCGGTGATATTGTATCTACAGAACAATTTCTGCTCCCTACATACACCCGCCCGCATTCAGCTAGAATGACAAAAAAACACTATACAGAAGCTAGGTAGGGAAATAATTCCACACCCGCCTTATTCACCTGATCTTGCGTTCTCATATTTTCACTCTTATCGCTCTCTATCTTGCATTGTTCAAAGAACTTCCTTTCCGGATGAAAATGCGCTCCGAACACGGCTCAATGAGAACTTCGCCCCAAAACCACGTGATTTCTACAGTCGCGGTAGCGGGAAGGTACCCCAGCATAGGCAGACGATTGTACATAGAGAAGAAGAACATATTATTGATGACTCAAGTTTCGGTTATGTGCATCTGTAGAGTTTATTAAACTTATGGGAAAACGCTACGAGATTATGCGCGAACCGAATAACACATTTAATTTCTACAGGCTTAAAAACTTTATTTCGGTAAATAACACTAGAGAACAATAACTGAAGCGTAAATGAGTGTAATAAGTTGCTTTTTGTGATCTAAAGATACTTACATGTTTAGCTAAAAAAGATACTTGTTTCAACAAGCAAATTAGACATTAACAGTGGTTAATGAACAAAACATAACTCGCTTTCTGAATAAAATATTTGTACGAAGTTCCCGAACAAGACAGTGACGTGGTCCGTCCAGTTACAAGGGTCGGATGTAATTGTAACTATCTTGGTGACTCCCTTCCCGCCCTTTGATCGTCCTGTTTCTAGTTTCAAGAAGGAGGAGATACCGCTTTCTGCTAATGCTGTTCCCCTTTTATTTTCCGGTTCACCGTTTCAGGGAGGGTGTCTCCAGTCATCAGCTTTCACGCTGAATTCCTGTTGACCGCCAGCAAAACGCAAATTTTCTTGCTCACTGGAACTTTCCTTTGATTCCGCCTCCTTAGCTGGAAGCTTGACGGTTTTCCCAAAAGCCAAATCGTAAAACTTTAGTGTGTATAATGTGAAGGGAAAGTCTAAAATCTCTTCTGTGCTCGCCATGAATTCCATTTGCAAACAAATTCCACGCACCTGGCTTTCTCCAAGCTATGCAGCTTTAGGAGAGCGCACTTATAATAATTTACAGTTCTTAATAAGATGTTTTCAGTAATCGCATGTATGCTATTACACAGCTTCACGGTTTAAACAACCCATTTACGAGGGGCGTTCCATAATTAAAGCAACATATTTTATTTTCTTAAAGCAATTTGGTATTATTCAGGATTCCATAATACCTTATTATAGTTTGGCTACAAGAACCTATCTTTTAACATAACCTCCGTTCAATAGGACTACCTTACGTCACCTTATTGGGAGGGCCTTTAAGCCCTCTCGGTATCCCTCCTTTGTCCGACGTCGGAGACAACGTCTCGCTGCATCAGTAACCTCACATCACCCACGACCTGCTTCCCGCGGAGTGCAACCCTCATTGACCCAAACAGGCAGAAGTCGGAAGCTAAGACATCCGGGCTGTAGGGTGGACGATCAAGAACACTCCAATGAGCTCCCCTGAGATGTGCAAACTTGTCTGGAGCCTTGCATTGTCTTGGGGGATGAGAAGTTAGTTAGCATTTTTGTGGCGGAGAACACGCTGTAGTTGTTTCTTCAGTTTCCTGAGGGTAGCACAATACACTTCAGAGTTGATCGTTGCGTTGTAAGGGAGGACATCAAACAGAATAAACCCTTCAGAGTTTCAGAAGACCGTCGCCTTCACTTTACCGGCTAAGGTTGCAGCATTGAACTTCTTCGAAAGAGAGGTGACTTGTCGCCACTCCGTGGATTGGCGTTTTGTTTCCGTTTCGAAGAGATGAACCCATCGCCTGTGACAATGTTCGACAAAAAGTTGTCGCGATCAGCATCGTAACTCGAAAGCAATACCTCACAGAAGGTCGTCCGTCGCTCTTAAGGGTTGGTGCCGAGAACACATTCTAGCACACACCTTTGAGTACCATAACTGGTGGACTAGCGTGTCACCACTGTAAATACAGGCGTCTAGTTGAGAATCGAGGTTTCATTGTGTTTCGTCGATCGCCTGAAATGAGAGTGTCCGGACGTTCCAACATTGCAGGAGTCGGAGTGTGTGCGGCCGGCCGGCACGCGAGAGATCGTACAAGTCTGCGCGACCTTGTTGCACTGGTGACGGATACCTTACCCTACGACTCGTAGACATTTTGCAAGCACCTATGAATATCTGCGACGCTCTGGTTTCCACCAAAGGAAACTCAGTGACAGCGCTCTGCTGGGAACGAACCTACCTTACGGACACCATTTTGAACACTACGTATAGCGCCGCCAGCAATAGGAACTTCATGAAGGTGTAGTGGACGAATCAATAGTAGTCCACGATCTCCCACAACAAATTCCGTATTTTTTCAACCGAAAATGAGGGAAAAATGTGTTGCACTTCCTATTGAGTGCTGCTCGTACTTCAGCACTTTTGGAGTCGGATACAAACTCTGAAGCGACCAGTCTTGGTAATTACGTTAATGTTGCACACAAGTCGCGTAGATCGTGTTTGCCGCACCTCCACAGTGAGTGTCTATTATTGACTCCAAACATTGCTTCACAGAGAGAACCAGGATGACTGAGCGAGGGGTATTTCGTGTGCTACTTTTTAGCACTCGTGTTCACAACAGCTCCCATCTCAGCTAGACTCCAGCTAGTCCTCTTCTTCGGTGAATTAGCCAGCTCTTAGTGGTCACGCAAAAGCAACGCTGCGCGGAGGTCTTTTTCGCGCAGAAGCAACTCGAAGCGATAGCGAACGTAATCCCGAGCAACCGGCATTACAGCAATTAACACGAGTCCACACAATAGTCGCCTCGGCCGCAGGCGCTCGTTACCCGGGAAATCCTCCTTTTGTTTGCGATCCGCTGGCCAGAAGTGCAAAAAGGCGTGTGGCGCCGGCGGAGGCGACCCCCCGGTAACGAGCCGGACAGCGGCCGGAATTACCGGGGCGACACCGCGCGCCTGCCGGGCTATTCTGAGCCACGGCGCTGACAGCGGCGGCCGCCACGGCGTGTAACAGGCTCGCTTAATGAGAACAGCCCGTCCGGCGCACGGGCCGATGATGACACTGCGGGGCGCGCCCATCCGGGGGCAATCACTGCCTGCTGATGGCAGCCCGCTGTCTTCGGCGTGCCTTGACATGACGGCGACACTCTGCGGCCGGCTCGAAACGCGCGTGCACCTGACAGCCTGCCGGACACACATCACTCTCAGGGGACTGGCAAGAGGGTGCTCTGCGGTAAAAATACGAGCGATACCTGATATTTGGGCAGAAGTACACTCTTGGCCGTTAAAATTGTACAACCAGAAAGGATAGCAAATAAGGTATTTCTACCTATTCTGTGTATACGGAGTGAATCGACTATAGCGTGCACTGCAGATATTGCGGAAATGGGAAGTGCTATTGTTTTACGGTTTTAATAGAATGGATTGGGAGTCAGGGGCTCGTACTGGGTGAAAGTCTAGCGTAGGGCCAGCGGTGTACTTAGTGTTCTGTGCAGGAGTATTCTCAGCATTTGCCGTCAGATGTAATGGGAACAAAAGAAGGTGTGTCAGCTGTTTGTGCTACGCAGCCAGTGAGAGACGAGCAGGCAGGAAATATTGTAAGAGGTCCATGACTAAGGAATTTATTGCTAGCGCACTCGAGCACATGTAACTTCGATGGATTGCTCAGACCGGAGAGCAGTGCCGGCAGCAGCAGCAGTAGTAGTAGTAGTAGTAGTAGCTTGGAGTCCGGCGGTTGGGTCAGGTCGCTCTTAGAGAGCAGTTGCCTAGTTGTAGAGCTCACAGAGAGCACTTGTGCCCTGTATGGAATTACCAAGGCCGGTCGTGGAGAACGATGGCGGTGCCTAAGCGATGTAGTATCAGATAAAAGCAAAAATTATTATTATCTATTGCCGCGCGCATGTGTAATTTGCAACAACTCATTTTGCACTATTGTTATATCAAACTCACATTTACGTAATCTCGCAATAAAAATGCGACTAACCTCTCAATTAAATTGTGGCTCACGTATAACCTTTCAGTAATTAACTGACTCTGAATTTAAACTGGTAAATTTTGGACGTCAGTAGTGCTGCGTCATTGCCCTGAAAGATAATTCTGAATAAATTGAAAATTCTTACCTCAATGAAGTCACCGGATGACGTGTATATATCTGCTCCTGCAAGAAATTTTTTTGGCACAGCCCAGTGCAATGCTGGCCTCTAGATTTTGTTATGTATGAAAAACAACTGATTTTATTTACGATAATTGGCATGACTATGGATAGGAGAAATTAGTAAAAAACTTTAAATTCAGATGAATGACTGTCAAAAGTTATCTTTGTAAGAATGATTATTATTGAAAAATTACTGAAAATTATTTACATGTGACTTTGATATAACAATAGTACAAAATGAGTTGTTGCAAATTACATATGCCCACGGCAATAGATAATAATAATTTTTACTTTTACCTTATACTACATCGCTCATTCACCGCCATCGTTCTCCACAACCGGCCTTGGTAATTCCATACAGGACACAAGTGCTCTCCTTGAGCTATACAACTAGACAACTGCTCTATAAGAGCGACCTCACCCAACCGCCCGACCGCAAGCTACTACTACTACTGCTACTACTACTACTGCTGTTCAAATGCGTGTGAAATCTTATGGGACTTAACTGCTAAGCTCATCAGTCCCTAAGCTCACACTCTACTTAACCTAAATTATCCTAAGGACAAACACACACGCCCATGCCCGAGGGAGGACTCGAACCTCCGCCGGGACCAGCCGCACAGTCCATGACTGCAGCGCCTGAGACCGCTCGGCTAATTCCGCGCTGCTACTCCTACTGCTGCCAACACTGCTGTCTGGTCTGCTATTTTATTTTAGCATAAATATCGCAGGCAGCGCGTGAGCAATGCATCGAAGTTACATCTGCTCGAGTGCGCTAGCAATAAACTCCTTAGTCACGGACCTCTTACAATATCTTTTGAGCTAATACATTCGCAAAAAAGTGTAGAACATTGCTGTAAACGAGATTTGGTCCTTGTTTGATTCGCACCTATTTAAGCTGTGCTACTATCTGCAAACCGAGGACAGAATCGCAACCCGACATGTTCGAAAAAGCAGTGAAATATTTCTCTGTTTTGTGTTGCTACGCAGTTGGTCTGTCCTAGCACACCAAGTAAGTGGATCAATGTTTCTTAATTAAATCGTGGGAGAAGGTAGGTGGATCAATGTTTGTTAATAAATCGAACTTGCGACTCCATTATTATTAAACATTGATCCATCTATCCTCTCTCTATTTAATTAGATAACATTGACCTAATTACTTAGTGTGTTGGCGCAGATCGGTTGCATCGTTATTAACCACCACACCTGATACATTTTCGTGTCTCTGGAATTAATCCATAAGACAAACACCAACGGACGACGACACCGTGCAGGACTAAATCACTCAAATAAACCCACTTTCTAGTATTCGCTGCCATAATCCCAAAATATTTCTCTCGAAACTCACTAATACACCGAAAGAAAGCAAACAAGTCAATGATTTCGAATTCGGCGCTAGAAATATACTGCCTCTCATCTCGCCTCTCACTGGTTGCGTCAATGAATCATCCCACTGCCTACATGATCTGAAGGGTTGCTGACCAATGAGCAGTAGGTGAGCACCGCCGTGACGGCCGCTGGCTCTGAGCTATACGTTAGCCTTCGTATTGTTAGCCAATTCACAAAAAAATGGTTCACATGGCTCTGAGCACTATGGGTCTTAACTTCTGAGGTCATCAGTCCCCTAGAACTTAGAACTACTTAAACCTAACTAACCTAAGAACATCACACACATCCATGCCCGAGGCAGGATTCGAACCTGCGACCGTAGCGGTAGCGTGGTTCCTGACTGTAGCGCCTAGAACCGCTCGGCCACTTCGGCCGGCGCCAATTCACAGATTGTATTAATACTTAGTAAGTTATTTTTTGTGCAAAAATTAACTTTTTTAAATGGAAGAATGCCTATTGTCGCTAACAAATTAAAACTAGGGTAAATAAGAATGTCAGTGGTGTTCGTTGCAGGAGTCTAGTGCGAATTGTTAGGGAAGTATCGAATTGTGTAAAGTTTCTACATAGACGCTTGCTTGTGTATTTCAAACTACGCAGTTACTAGGCAAGATATTATGTTTGCTTGCAGTGTGCTTGTGTGTATCTTGTGTGCAATGCGACTTACTAGCCAGATAGTGTGTCGGAATCCAAGCAGTAGGTCCTGATTGGGCAGCCGGATTTACCAAAGCAGAAAAAATAGACATGTTTAAAGTGTATGGAGAGTGTAGGAAGAACGTTGTTTGTTTTCGTACGGTATATGCGGCAATATACCACAATGGACGTCAACGTTCTCGGAATAGTTTATCAACCGTTCCAACTAGTTATGTGAAAGTGCTAGTGTAACATCGAAACACCGCAACAGAAGGAAACAACTGACGGCAGAAGAGGGAAAATTATGTTCATGCTGGTACTACAGTTGGTCCTCACGTTAGTTCCCGCACAATCGCACTAGGAAGTGCCATGAGTCAGGCAAATATCAATAGGTATTGTCCCACTTAAAAAGGGTATGTTGACACAAAAAGTACACTTTCTAAGTATTGTTACCATCTGTTGATTGGCTAACATTACGAACCCCTGACTAACTATCAGTTCTGTGGAAACCGCACATCAGTAGCACTTTTCATTTCCACAATATTTCCAGTGCAACTTTTAGGTGACTCACCCTGTGTAGTACAATAGGAAAAATACATCACCAACGAAAAAATTTTCCTATCGGGGTATAAACTGTGCGAATATGTTTCCTTGATTTAAAAGGCTTTGCGTGAAAAGAAAAGTACTAGCTGTCTCATTCTACCTTCCTCAAAACCGTTAAAAGCTATTCCAACAATTTTCGCATGCGAACATATTCGTGCTTTTTATTTTATTTTTTTTTTAACATTCAGCTTACCTCAAACTGCCAACAATTTCACCCAGTTGTCGCTCATCCACACCCATTACGTCATCACTGTAAGTCGCTCATATCCACCCACTCTCAGTTGCCCTTTCTCACTCCTCACTCAGCCCAACTCATTGTCATCATATCTTTGTTCCTCTGTGTCATTGTCTCCTGAGTCACAGCCACACCCTCTTCATTCTGACCTACTATTAAAGTTTTGTCTCACTGTCATTGTCTCTCTCTTGCTCTCTTTTACTGCTGATATTTCGTTTCTTCCTTCCTTCCTTCCGACTACTGTTACCTCTTCTCACTGTCAATATCTCTACTTTGTTGTCACTGTCATATACTCTGTCTCTCATCATTATCATTGGCTCTCACTCACTCCCATTTTTCCTTTCTCTTTATTCCTCCTCCCTCCCTTTCTGGCAGCGTCTCCTTCACTCTTTCCCTAGCACTGTCCTGTTACTGTTAACTAAATTGCACTGCCACTGTGCTCTCTCTCTCTCTCTCTCTCTCTCTCTCTCTCACACACACACACACACTAAAACTTGCCTCCTTCGATCTTTCTATAGTACAACCACCGTCTACTATCTTTCAGTATTTTTTACTTTTCCGTCTCTCGCACTGCCACTATCTTCAGCTCTCTCAGCATAAAAGAGTGAATATGTTCCCATGACAACATTTTCGGGAAAATCTTCGAATTTACTGAGGAAAGTAGAATGAAGCTGCTGATACCCAACTTTTCAGTCAGTCTTTTAAGGAGACACGTAGGACAAAACGCATTCTTGTACTTATATATATATATATATATATATATATATATATATATATATATATATATATATATATATATTACAGCTAAAATAGTGAAAGTTGAGACTATTATGCACAGCGTAATTCTTTATATTCTTTGCTATTTTTGTTTGAAAATGCGCATCGACATATATTTTATAAGTATTTGAATTTTTAATTATCGTTGTTTCTACAATGTACCTTTTCTCGTAAACTAATCATGTAGTAAAACTGGACTTTCACAGTTTATATCTGCATAAGAGGCTAATGAAACGTGTGGAATAGATTTTTGTTTAGGTTCTTGTCTGAAATTAATTTTTCAGTTTTGTGTTACACGGGAGTGCTCTATTTTTCTCAAATTTTAAAGGAGAACTTTCCTCAGAGAGAAGATAACGGAAAACCGCTGCACTGGCTTATTCACTAAATAATTTTTTAAGATCTATGTCTGATTACAGGATGTTAACTTATATAGTTGTTGAGAAACAGTACATTATAGCTAAATAAAGTCAGTTTATTGCATTTCGCTTTTAAACTTTTTATTTCAACTTCAACCAATTCGTCGACCTATCTTGTCTACCTGATAGCATGCAAAGACAAGCTGCTTATTACTAATACGACAGCAGCTCAGTATGGGATTTCCCATGCGTTAGGATATTCATGAAACGTAAGTCGAATCCACAAAAGACTTTGACCAGGTAGGATCTACACACCAGCACAGATCGTCTTCAGACGACCTATCTTCCTCCCATGTCGGAACACAAAACAGGACTCTTACAAATACGGCAGCAGGAACTAGAATGGTGAATGCTACTTCAAGAAAATACCACCTTGTGGCCTCTAAATCCCGGAGGTTTTTCAATAACCGAACGAAAAACTGCCTCTCCGAAGATACGAATTCGCCTCAGTCACCAGGAAAGAGATGGCTCAAAGAACATGTATTGATCACTCGTAATCCATTATAGAACACACGCATAAAGTATTACAAAGATGAATGTCGGGGTCTAATAAAAACAAAATATAATGGGAAGAACTGAAATTGCTGGATGAACAGGCAGCTTTTACTCGTAGAATTTAATACTTCCCACACGAGACAAAACACATCATTTTCACAAGTAACCAACGCTAAACTTTGACGCCCCATGCCTCACAAAGTAGGGATTTGTATAAATGGGATCCATTCTGAATAATGGTCAATGCGCCGTTCCGCACAACTTCCCAAGCACTAATGGTAGTCTTTTTTGTATGCCTTGTACACTTTTTATTCTTGAAATCTCCCGAAAAGCCGAGTTCTGGTTACCACTCCGTGATTTCGAATTGTGCCGACAAAAGTTAAAAGGTTAGTAAGCGACATTTTCTGCGCATTTTAATGTAAGCGGGCCGTGATGTCAGATGGCTGCTTACAGAGTGTATTTTGTTAGATGTTTACCACCTCCACTGAAAATAACCGCACAATAGTGCAGACAGTGGCGGTACACATTGTGTGTCTTGTTTGAATACGAACCTGTTCCATTCACTCACGATACTTGATGTTGACATGGACAGTGCCATTAAACTTGCATCCAGTGCTGCTCCTTTCAGCCTCGGGTTTTACATTAAGAGTGACACACGGTTATGTGGAGAGAATTCTCATGAAGAGTTAGCGGTATGTACATCGCGTGTGGAATCTTGAATGCAATGGCAAAGCCGCACAGTGACGCTAGTCTAGGCTGTCTCCGTAGTGATGACAACCACGTGACAACAATGTTGCGTCTACTGTGTTGCTTTATTGCTCAGTGTTTTGTGCTATACATTTTGGTGATCGCATATTACAGTCTTTTTCACTGTTATGAAGGTACGTTCACAGGAACGAAATTAATCGTGGTAATAAAACGAATAAATCTTAATGGATTATTATTGCTCCGTAACTATCTGCCGGACACCACGAGTCCCGCACACCGAATATTTAGGTAATAATTCTGCACAACCTTCGAAATTTTGTATATGGTGTTCAGTTCCGACAGTATAAACATTATTGTCTTAAGAGATGAACACTTTCCGTCCCAGAAACGCACATTGGCCAATTAACGTTGAGCATATGTGCGTCTCCGTTGCTGCGTATTTTCCTGTAGTTTCCCTACTTTTACAGCGAATACCATACAGAATCAGACATATAACTCTGTTTACACAATGACTACAGTTCCTTTCGTAAACTGTTCGTGCAGTGACTGCATGAGATAGCCAGACATGCTCACGACTCGGCCTCATACCTTCACTTTAACCAATACCTTTCTTTTAAATTCCATGCTTCACTCAAGTTCAGCTGCATATCTTGCGGTGTTAGTACTCCGGAAGTATACTGCGGAGAAACGGCTTAGCCACAGTCTGGCGGATAGAGCATGTGTTCGCGAAAGGCAAAGGTTCCGGGTGTGAGTCGGTGTGCGGCACTCTGTTTTAATTTGTCAGCAAGTTACAGATCGGTGCACACAGCGCAGCAGAGTGAGAAAGCATTCTGGGCCGCGGTACCAACAAAACAGCCACTACAAATGACACATACAGTACGTAGTACTGGCTGACCATGAAATTTGTTTCTTAAAGGTAAAGGGTTTCTCCTGCGCACTTCTGGGTAAAAATTTCAGTGAACTGCTTAAAACGTTCACTCACACGCAGTCTTTGACACAAATTGAGTATATCTATGAGGTATGCAAAATGCAGCATTAAAATAAGGCCAGTATTGCTTTGTGATGTTTTGCAATTTAACCTACCACAATAAATTATTTAATTTCATAGTTATAATATAGTTACCTTTCGATGGGACAGTCGTGCAAAAGAAAAGCACTGGACTCAGAAAATCTGGCCAAGTAGAACGCCAGCCGTTCTAGAGAAACGTACTATACGATTTTTTGGTAAACCACGAAAAATACTCCTGGATCCCCTTGACATAAATATTGAAATTATAAAACAAAGCCCTGCAAAATAAAAAAAATATGGTAACACTTACAAGTGTCTGGCAAACTGGTTCCCTTGGTTATCAGAAACCAATTTGAAAGCATGTGTTTTAGTCGGCACTGACTTTCGGAAACTAACGAAAGACGAAACATTAGTAGATAAAAAATGGTTCTGAGCACTATGGGACTTAACATCTGAGGTCATCAGTCCCCTAGAACTTAGAAATACTTAAACCTAACTAATCTAAAAACATCACACACATCCATGCCCGAGGCAGGATTCGAACCTGCGACTGTAGCAGTCGCGCAGGTTCCGGAATGAAGCGCCTAGAACCGCTCGACCACCGCGGCCGGTGGTAGATAAAATGAAAGATATTGAATGATCAGCTTATTATTCATTAAAGAAGTTGTCAAAAAGAGACTCGGCAACTACAAAGCCCCAGATTTCAATAATATATAGTAATAATCATGCTGGATATGTCCTTAGTGTTGGGTGGCCTAACGAGCTTGAAGCTGCACTTCTTGAATTTAAAAGTCAGCAGTCTAGGTGCTGTGAATGAAGAACAATGAGAAAGGTTGGATCAAAAGATTAAAGAAGTGGAACGGAGGTATCGCGGGCGATGGGAAGTCAGATTGATGGCTGACTCTTGTTGGATACTGCACAGAAAGGTTACGCAGGTGGTGAACGAAAGTTCGAAACGGAATTTTATGGGGAAGAGAAGAGGCACTTTAGGATTTATGCCTTTGTATTAGTGTACGTGTCCGAAGCTCAGACGTGCCGGCATGGTAGCTTATCGTGTTCCTTCATGCAACCGGCCACTCTTTGTTACAAAAAGACTAAGTAAAGTTCTCATCGGTAGAATAAAAGTGGGTCACGCGACGTCCGAAATGAATTGCTAACGAAAAAATGAAGAAGAAACAGACAGACAAGAACGGCAAGCAAAAAACATGGCCAGCGTGTCTGGTTGCTGTTCGGATAACCGGGCTTCTGTTTTCGCTACTGACAGCAATGTTTCCTTGCTGGTACTTATAAAACCACACTGTCTTGCCATGTAATTGAAATATTATTGAATAACTGCCCTAATAAAAGAATAAACAGAATTCTGTCTGTGCACATAAAACGTAGAATTTATTTACAGAAATTGCCGGAAACCTGTGCTAGATTTGTTGTTAGCACTGTACGATGTGAAACTCAGCAACTGAAAATAATATTCATCTGAAGTTTGTTGCTGTACTACTATAAGCAGTAGTTGTTTTTGCTCTTTCTCCTGAAATAAAATGAGGTTTGATTTCGCTGAGTCTTCCAACAAAATTGTCAATGATGCAGTTCTATGGTGTTCTAAACATATTGTAATCAGATATAAGTGTAATTCCTGCAAAACGAAATACCAATTAAAACCATTATGGAATACATTCTCTTATTCCTAAATAAATACAGTTCACTTTTGCACATTTCTTCATACATCGCCAATATATTTCATTATTACAGTCTTGCCTAATCACATCCCATCATCAACACAGTTACAAAACGCCTTCTCGCGTCCACATCTTCACTAACAGCTCTCTCCGTAAGAGTAACTTAAACGTTAATAATAAAGTCTTACATCGACAGACCAAAGAGTATCATTCAAAATACACTCCTGGAAATTGAAATAAGAACACCGTGAATTCATTGTCCCAGGAAGGGGAAACTTTATTGACACATTCCTGGGGTCAGATACATCATATGATCACACTAACAGAACCACAGGCACATAGACACAGGCAACAGAGCATGCACAATGTCGGCACTAGTACAGTGTATATCCACCTTTCGCAGCAATGCAGGCTGCTATTCTCCCATGGAGACGATCGTAGAGATGCTGGATGTAGTCCTGTGGAACGGCTTGCCATGCCATTTCCACCTGGCGCCTCAGTTGGACCAGCGTTCGTGCTGGACGTGCAGGCCGCGTGAGACGACGCTTCATCCAGTCCCAAACATGCTCAATGGGGGACAGATCCGGAGATCTTGCTGGCCAGGGTAGTTGACTTACACCTTCTAGAGCACGTTGGGTGGCACGGGATACATGCGGACGTGCATTGTCCTGTTGGGACAGCAAGTTCCCTTGCCGGTCTAGGAATGGTAGAACGATGGGTTCGATGACGGTTTGGATGTACCGTGCACTATTCAGTGTCCCCTCGACGATCACCAGTGGTGTACGGCCAGTGTAGGAGATCGCTCCCCACACCATGATGCCGGGTGTTGGCCCTGTGTGCCTCGGTCGTATGCAGTCCTGATTGTGGCGCTCACCTGCACGGCGCCAAACACGCATACGACCATCATTGGCACCAAGGCAGAAGCGACTCTCATCGCTGAAGACGACACGTCTCCATTCGTCCCTCCATTCACGCCTGTCGCGACACCACTGGAGGCGGGCTGCACGATGTTGGGGCGTGAGCGGAAGACGGCGTAACGGTGTGCGGGACCGTAGCCCAGCTTCATGGAGACGGTTGCGAATGGTCCTCGCCGATACCCCAGGAGCAACAGTGTCCCTAATTTGCTGGGAAGTGGCGGTGCGGTCCCCTACGGCACTGCGTAGGATCCTACGGTCTTGGCGTGCATCCGTGCGTCGCTGCGGTCCGGTCCCAGGTCGACGGGCACGTGCACCTTCCGCCGACCACTGGCGACAACATCGATGTACTGTGGAGACCTCACGCCCCACGTGTTGAGCAATTCGGCGGTACGTCCACCCGGCCTCCCGCATGCCCACTATACGCCCTCGCTCAAAGTCCGTCAATTGCACATACGGTTCACGTCCACGCTGTCGCGGCATGCTACCAGTGTTAAAGACTGCGATGGAGCTCCGTATGCCACGGCAAACTGGCTGACACTGACGGCGGCGGTGCACAAATGCTGCGCAGCTAGCGCCATTCGACGGCCAACACCGCTGTTCCTGGTGTGTCCGCTGTGCCGTGCGTGTGATCATTGCTTGTACAGCCCTCTCGCAGTGTCCGGAGCAAGTATGGTGGGTCTGACACACCGGTGTCAATGTGTTCTTTTTCCATTTCCAGGAGTGTATATTAGTTCACAGATGATAAATATGCATAGAATACTTTACATCGAATAATAAATGAATTTCTGTTAAGTTTGAATAATCAGTTTTAAATACAATAAAATATAAGGGGTTTCTGACAACTTTCTATGTAGGTAGCAGAAGTAATGCACTAAATTACAAGCCCATGTTCTTAACGTCGATTTGCAGCAGGATTTTGGAACATATATTGTGTACGAACATCATGAATTATGTCGGAGAGAACGATGTATTGACACACAGCCAACACGGATTTAGAGAACACCGTTCTTGTGATACTCAACTAGCTCTTTACAGATACGAAGTGTAGAGTGCTATTGACAAGGGATTTCAAACTGATTCCGTATTCGAGATTTCCAGAAGGTTTTTGACGCTGTACCACACAAAATGCCTTGTATTCAAATTACATGATTATGGAATATGGTACCAGTTATGTGGATTCGCTATTTCTGCCAGAAAGGTCACAGTTCGCAGTAACTAACGGAAAGCCATCGAGTAAAACAGACATGATTTTTGGTGTTCCTCAAGATATTGTTATAGACAATCTGAGAAGCCGTCTTAGGTTGTTTGCAGATGATGCCGTAGTTTATTATCTAGGTAAATCATGAAAAGATCAAAACAAATTACAAAACGATCTAGAAAAGATATCTGTATGGTGCAAAAATTGGCAATTGACCCTAAATATCGACAAGTGTGCGATCATCCAAATGAGTGCTAAAAGGAATCCGTTAAACTTTGGCTACACACAGAAAATGTTGTGGGGAAGGCAAACCAACGACTGCATTTTATTGGCAGGACACCTAGAAAATGTCACAGATCTACTAAAGAGACTGCCTGCGCGACACTTGTCAGTTCTCTTTTAGAAATAGTGCTGCGCTGTGTGGGATCCTTACCAGATAGGATTAATGGAGCGCATCGAGAAAATTCAAAGAAGGGCAGCAAGTTTTGTATAATCGTGAAGTAGGGCAGAGAGTGTCACTGACATGATACAACATGACATAAGAAACAAGGGACCTAAAACATCGAAATAAATCAGTAAACTCGCACTGAGTTTTGCCAGTGTCATAAAATACACCGAGGCTACGAAAATGCTGGGACACGCAGTAATCTCCTTTTGTCCAGTGCAGTGCAGCAGTTCGACGTGACATGGGCGCCACTAGTCATTGGAAGTCCCCTGCAGAAATACTGCTACCTCTGTAGCCGTACATAATTGAGAAAGTGTTGAGGCTGCAGGATGTTGTGCACAAACTAACTTCTCGATTATGTCCCGTAAATGTTCGAAAGGATTCAGGTCCGGCGAGAGATCTAGGTGGCCAAATCATTCGCTAAAATTGTCCAGAATGTTCTTCACACCAATTGCGACCAATTGTGGCCCAGTGACATGACATCTTTGTTTGGGAAGTCCACGAATGGCTGCAAATAACCTCCAAGTATCCGAACGTATCCGTTTCTCGTGGTTTATTTGGACCAGGGAACCCAGTCCGTTCCAGATTCACAGTCCGTACCATTATGGAACCACCACCAGTTTACACGGTGCCATGTTGACAACTTGGGTCCAAGGCATCGTCGAGTCTGCACCACATTCTAACCATACCATTACCTCTTAACAAGTGAAATCGGGATTTATCTGATCAGCCACCGTTTTCCTTTGGTCTAGGGTCCATCCGACGCGATCATGAGCTCAGGAGAGACGTTGCAGGCTATGTCGTGGTAATAGCAAAGGCACTCACGTCGGTCGTCAATTGCAATAGCCCATTAACACCATATCTCACCGGACGGTCCTAACGCATGCGTTCTTCGTACATCTCGCATCGTTTTCTGCGGTTGTTGTTGTTGTTGTGGTCTTCAGTCCTGAGACTGGTTTGATGCAGCTCTATCCTGCAAGCTGCTTCATCTCCCAGTACATTCTGCAGCCTACATCCTTCTGAATTAGCTTAGTCTATTCATCTCTTGGTCTTCCTCTACGATTTTTACCCTCCACTGTGCCCTCCAATACTAAATTGGTGATCCCTTGATGTCTCAGAACATGCCCTACCAACCGATCCCTTCTTCTAGTCAAGTTGTGCCACAAACTACTCTTCTCCCCAATTCTATTCAATACCTCCTCATTAGCTATGTGATCTGCCCGTCTAATCTTCAGCATTCTTATGTAGAACCACATTTCGAAAGCTTCTAGTCTCTTCTTGTCCAAACTATTTACCGTCCATGTTTCACTTCCATACATGGCTACACTCCATACAAATACTTTCTGAAACGAGTTCCTGACATTTAAATCTATACTCGATGTTAAGGGGAGCCGGAGGTGCCTATGCTGCCCATGTTAAAATCACTAAGTTTGAGGAACATTTATGAATAAACTACCAAATACAAAAATTTGATTTTTTTTACATATTGATTGGTTTAGTATTGCAGTTATGACAGAGGGATTTTGGAGTATCTTTTCCAGTTTCCTTCCAATTATTTTTTTTATTAATGACCCAATTTTTTTTACAAATAATTGCTTTATAATTAAACTGAAATGAAACTACTGAACATATTGCCAAATGGCTGTGTTGCAATGTAAGTTTGACCACTAGGAGTGCTGTATAAAAATTTCATCTATCTAGCTTGAGTGGATTTTGAGAAAATGTTCCTTATATTCGAAAAATTCTAATTTATGGGAAATGGCTATCAAAGTTTCTCAATACATTCCTGCACTATAGGATGGATTATCAGGGTCTTATTCTTCATCCTCCAAAAGCTTCCTCTTCTGTCTTCTTTTCTGGCCTGTTGTTCCATCATACTTCATATGCCTTTCTCTTCTTTCTGCTCCTCTTATCCTTTCTCTGTCAATATTTCTTAGTGCTCGTACAGTGTTCATCCCAGCTGTAAATCCTAATGCCTTCAGAACTTCACACTTCACACTGTTCCCTTGGTTGTAGGTTGCTATTGCATCATAAATGCCAAAGTGCAGTGTTTTTATGCTTACAAACACCCTTTCAGGAATCATTTTCCAAATCAAATTGTTTACGCTCTCATTAGGATTCTGCGTCTTTCCGTGTAGACATTTGTGAAACAATTCTGGCTGTGCTAAGTCATAAAAAATCGGTTTTATTGCATTTATCACAGCTGCTGGCAAACCATGTTTGTGATCATAATCCTTTTTTGCATTATATTTGCACCAGGAATCTTTTGGGAACAGGCTGTGTTGAGGGTATTCATTGGAACAATGCCCCCACTGCTTTTCGCATGTCACTAACATTACTAGTATTTTGCCTTATAGCATACCCATAGTATCTCTGTAGACGTTCAATCACCTCATCAGTAAGCCTGCCTCTCCCTCCTATTATCTTTCCATCACTGAGCTTACTTGAACCCAAAGTTTGTTTGAGCCTTCGAAGCCGTGCACCCATACGCTTTTGCACATGCCCAATGCATTCCAACTTTTCAACTACAAATTCATTTCCATATGGTTTCAGTTCCCCTATAGTCTTGAAACCTTTGGAGTCACCATCCCCAAGGTAGTATTTGTACCTAACGTTGTATCTGGGAACTGAACGTTCAAAAATTTGTTTCACTCCATCCACTTCCATTGCTCCACTTGATCCACTAAAATTTGCCTGACATGTTCCACTGTGCTCTCCTTTGATTTTATTTTTGCACCTACAATGTTTTGATAATATTCCAACATCTATCACTTTTCCACTATCACCACAAGTAGCAGTTACAACCCCATTCAGGGATTTATGACCCCTCTTTTGCCAGGAACCATCTAATGCCACTACCAAATCCCTAGAACCACCGTTCATTTCTACAGATCCCTCCACTGCTTCCTTCATGGTTTTCAAAGCCACATCTTCAACAGAGGATCCTACCAGTTCACAGTAGTACCCAAATTTGCTTGGAGGCGATGGCAAGTTCATAATACCACAAAACAGTTTACCAGCGGCAGACCCTTTTCCAATGGATTGAAGACCATACACAAGTTGAACATTCACATCAAACACTCTAGATCGTCCAATTTCACCAAAGAGACTGGCATGTGAATTGTAGAAAGTCACGTGATACTTGCAACATGCACATATTGTCTTCATCTCACAAGCTAAACCAAAGTGCTTTTTATCTCTCGTCCCACTCCTACACTTGAACACATTTTGCACAGAACACTTTCTTATAGCACAGAAGATAATAATCCAATATTCAGTACTTCGTTAATATCATCACTGTCACTAACATATTCACGAAATCTGTCACTTCCACCAGTCAGCTTCCTGTTAGAAGATGTCACAGGGCTATGGCCGGCCATGTGTTGCTTAGCAGAAGAACGCACTGTTTCAGTAATTGTAGTATCGCAACTTGGTATTAGTGTTAATTTTCTTTTCCCTACGTTCTTCCTCTTCTTATATGCACGGTTACCAAAACATGGCATCGTGAACAGAACAACGCTTTACACAAGAAGTATAATAGTACCAACAGCAGGCGCAACACTGATCTAATTCGAAACGGTTAACAGCAAAGAGACGATGTTCCGCGCTCTTAGCGCTTCATTTGTCGCAGAAAACAATGTAGCCAACCCTTGCACACTCGCTGTATGCGTAACATAAGGCGCTGTATGCGTAACAGGCCGAGAAAATCCCAAGCAGTTCGCCAGGAAGTCACGGGAGGGTGTTAGATGCATTCAGCGGCCGCCCATTTCCTCTGCACGCGTGGGGGAAAATGGTAATAACTCCACTTCTAGGGCGAGTAGAACAATAATTCAAAGTTTTCGTTAAAGAGAAATGTTCCAATTAATTTTCGGTAGCAAAAAAAAGTAATTTTTTGGATTTGACCACTTCCGGCTCCCCTTAACAAATTTCTCTTCGTCAGAAACGCTTTCCTTGCCATTGCCAGCCTACAATTTATATCCTCTCTACTTCGACCCCCATCAGTTATTTTGCTCCGCAAATAACAAAACTCCTTTACTACTTTAAGTGTCTCATTTCCTAATCTAATTCCCTTAGCATCACCCGGGTTAACTCGACTACATTCCATTATCCTCATTTTGCTTTTGTTGATGTTCATCTTATATCCTCCTTTCAAGACACTGTCCATTGCGTTCAACTGATCTTCCAAGTCCTTTGCTGACTCTGACAGAATTACAATGTCATCGGCGAACTTCAAAGTTTTTATTTCTTCTCCATGAATTTTAATTCCTACTCCGAATTTTTATTTTGTTTCCTTTACTGCTTGCTCAATATACAGATTTAATAACATAGGAGATAGGCTACAACCCTGTCTCACCAGATTCCCAACCAC
Organism: Schistocerca nitens; assembly: GCF_023898315.1. Classification (NCBI taxonomy): domain Eukaryota; kingdom Metazoa; phylum Arthropoda; class Insecta; order Orthoptera; family Acrididae; genus Schistocerca; species Schistocerca nitens. The sequence continues at coordinate 385,432,987 of NC_064618.1, forward strand.
TGCTTCCTTTTCATACCCCTGGACTCTTATAACTGCCATCTGGTTTCTGTACAAATTGTAAATAGCCTTTCGCTCCCTGTATTTTACCCCTGCCACCTTCAGAATTTGAAAGAGAGTATTCCAGTCAACATTGTCAAAAGCTTTCTCTAATTCTACAATGCTAGAAACGTAGGTTTTTTTTTTCTTGATCTAGGTTCTAAGGTAAGTTGTAGGGTCAGTATTGCCTCACGTGTTCCAACATTTTTACGGAATCCAAACTGATATTCCCCAAGGTCGGCTTCTACCAGTTTTTCCATTCGTCTTTCTGTGGTTATTTCACGGTATGTTGCTTGTCTGTGAGCACTGACAATTCTACGCAAACGCTGCTGCTCTCGGTCGTTAAGTGAACGTCTTGGGCCACTGCATCGCCCATGATGAGAGGTAATGCCTGACATTTGGTATTCTCGGCACACTGTTGACACTTTACATCTCGGAAAATTGTATTCCCTAACGATACTCGAAATGGAGTGTCCCATGCTTCTAGTTCCAACTACCATTCCACACTGAAAGTCTGCTAATTCCCGTTGTGCGGCCATAATCACGTCGGAAACTTTTACATGTGTATCACCTGTGTTCAAATGACAGCTCCACTAATGGAATGCCCTTTTATACTTCGTGTACGCGATACTATCTTCATTTGTACACGTGCATATCGCTATCTTATACTTTTGTCCCCTCAGTGCAGGGGAGGAAAAAAAGGTGTATTGTGTTGTACACATGTTACAGTTGTGTTGCGATACACTACGCTCCAGATTTACACAGGAATAGGCCCCTTACAGACCGAAACGTGGTACACTCAGCCTCGTGATGCCAAATGATGGACTACTTGAGTGATAAGTGGCGACTACAACGCGAAGAAAGCCAACAACAACCGCTGAAAGCGCGATGTACTGACCGCATACCGTTTCATACCATATTCAATAACATCGCTGGTAGAGGATGACACTGCGCTCGGTCCCTCACAATTGGTCGATCAGGTCAATAATGCGGAGCTTGTTTTTCTGCTTCACATTAGTAATGAAGAAATAACACTTAGCTATAATGTTAGGAGGGGCTTATTTTGTGTGTCAGAATTTTCCTGGTCTTCATGATAACTTTGTGAATAACCCTTACGTGATAGAGAGAAGCCCTTGCTCTTTCTGAACTTGGCATATGGAAAAACCCTAGGGTAACCTAAAATGATTCAAAAAGTTGGCAAAGTATTAATTTGTATAACTGAGCAGCTAATGCGTGGGAGTTCCAGTGAGAACTCTCTGTCTACCATACACGGGACAGTACATTGCGCGTTTGTCGATTGGACCGCAGTGACGTAACGCCTCATTTGAAGGTTGGCAGCCGGTGCAGGCGTGAGACATGGCGTCGTCCCTGGGGACGTAGTGGCCGCGCGGAGCCTGCGGCCTCATCCTCTGCGGCAGTCCGACAGACCGACAGACAGACAGACCGCCGACTAGTGCCGGAATCCACCCGCTCCCCCTCCCCCTCCCCCGCCCCCACCACAATGTCTGTGCCATCGCGGCGCCCTCGCGGGGCCGCGCGCGATGCATTACTTAGGCCGTCCGCTGTCTAGCCGGTGCCCAGGGACGCGGATTTGTTTCCAGCTGCCAGTTGCCAATAGAGGGTGTCAGCTAGAGATCTAGGCGCTCCCGGTCCACCACTGGGAGGTGAGGAAGAGGTGAGCTCTCAGGAAATTCTGAGCATCCTCTCAATCCCTTATTTACTGTAAATGTAGAAAAAAATATAAAAACTCTGGGTTTGAAATTTTTACATTAATACTGCACGACTTGATATTGAATTAACATAAAATTATTTTATTTAAGAAATGATACAAAATTATTAAAATGGATAAAATATTCAGAGGATTTGTAAGTTTCGTCAGGATTATACAGGGTGGTCCATTCATAGCGACCGGGCCAAATATCTCACGAAATAAGCATCAAACTAAAAAACTACAAAGAACGAAACTCGTCTAGCTTCAAGGGAGAAACCAGATGGCGCTATGGTTAGCCCGCTAGATGACGCTGCCATTGGTCAAACGGATATCAATTGCGTTTTTTTTTTAAATAGGAACCCCCATTTTTTATTACATATTCGTGTAGTACGTAAAGAAATATGAATGTTTTAGTTGGACCACCTTTTTCGCTTTGTGATAGATGGCGCTGTGATAGTCACAGAAGTATAAGTACATGGTATCACGTAACATTCCGCCAGTGCGGACGGTATTTGCTTCGTGATACATTACCCATGTTAAAATGGACCGTTTACCAATTGCGGAAAAGGTCGATATCGTGTTTATGTACGGCCATTGTGATCAAAATGCGCAAAGGGCGTGTGCTTTGTATGCTGCTCGGTATCCTGGACAACATCATCCAAGTGTCCAGACCGTTCGCCGGATAGTTACGTTATTTTAGGAAACAGGAAGTGTTCAGCCACTTGTGAAACATCAACCACGACCTGCAACAAATGATGATGCCCCAGTAGGTGTTTTAGCTGCCGTCGCGGCTAATCCGCACATCAGTAGCAGACAAATTGCGCGAGAATCGGGAATCTCAAAAACATCGGTGTTGAGAATGCTACAACATCTATTGCACCCGTACCATATTTCTATGCACCGGGAATTGCATGGCGATGACTTTGAACGTCGTGTACAGTTCTGCCACTGGCCACAAGAGAAATTACGGGACGATGACAGATTTTTTGCACGCGTTCTAATTAGCGACGAAGCGTCATTCACCAACAGCGGTAACGTAAAACGCCATAATATGTACCATACCATGGCCCGCACGTTCACCGGATCTGACGTCACCGGATTTCTTTCTGTGGGGAAAGTTGAAAGATATTTGCTACCGTGATCCACCGACAACGCCTGACAACATGCGTCAGCGCATTGTCAGTGCGTGTGCGCACATTCACGGAAGGCGAACTACTCGCTGTTGAGAGGTATGTCGTTACACGTGTTGTCAAATGCATTGAGGTTGACGGACATAATTTTGAGTATTTATTGCATTAATGTGATATTTACAGGTAATCACGCTGTAACAGCATGCGCTCTCAGAAATGATAAGTTCACAAAGGTACATGTATAATACATGTATTACATTGGAACAACCGAAATAAAATTTTCAAATGTAACTAAGTTCTGTATTTTAATTTAAAAAAGCTACCTGTTACCAACTGTTCGTCTAAAATTGTGAGCCATATATTTGTGACTATTACAGCGCCATCTATCGCAAAGCGAAAAAAGTGGTCCAACTAAAACATTCATATTTCTTTACGTACTACACGAATATGTAATAAAAATGGGGGTTCCTATTTAAAAAAAACCCGCAGCTGTTATCCGTTTGACCTATGGCAGCGCTATCTAACTGGCCAACGATAGCGCCATCTGGTTTCCCCCTCCAAGCGAGACAAGTTTCGTTCTTTAAAGTTTTTTCGTTTGAGGCTTATTTCGTGAGATATTTGGCCCGGTCACGATGACTGGACCACCCAGTATAGGGTAAGTACATTAAGGGACTGAGAAGTCCCAAAAGAATCATACAGCTAGGATTATTGCTTCTGGTGATACCTAAAGAAACAGTTCGTTTTTGATTAACACACAAAAACTGCTACGCTCTGAACGTTTTGGATGGAGTCTAGATTCCACCTCTGTAGTTGAGCGAAGTTCACATCTGTCTCTTGAATTGACAAATGTTGGCTAGTAAGATCCTGTGTTCTGAAATCGTACCTCGTTTGGTACCGAAAAGACTGTCTTTCTTCTCCTCAGATTTGACAGAGGATAAATTTGATTCTTTAGGGCCTTCTTCGTTTTTTTTGGACTTTCACTTTCCAAGTGTGAGAAAAACAAGTAGTCAGTAGAACTGCACTTTTTACGTCACAGTATTAAATATAGAAATTCACAAGGTTCTTTTATACCATTGCATAAAACAATTTGTATAATGGCTCTGAGCACTATGGGACTCAACTGCTGAGGTCATAAGTCCCCTAGAACTTAGAACTACTTAAACCTAACTAACCTAAGGACAACACAGACAGCCATGCCCGAGGCAGGATTCGAACCTGCGACCGTAGCGGTCGCGCGGTTCCAGATTGTAGCGCCAGAACCGCTCGGCCACCAGCGGCCGGCAATTTGTATAATTTTTGACTTTCTGTCTATTTCATAGAGAGACTCCACCAAGTCAGCTTTATCTACGCCACCCGTGCTTTCACTATAATAGTGTACAACCGTCAGTGCCCCTATTTGAACCTTTGTTCGGTGGTCAGTCCATAGCTTGTAGAGTGTTAGAAAATACCTGAAAAGGTAAAGTTTGAACAGTTTCTTCATCGTCTGTCTCTTCTTCATTAGCAGTTAGTTCAGGTTCTGTAACGTTTTGTGAAGTACTAGCAAACGCCTGAAGAATTTTTGCATTATTATTCCGCGGAGTGCTACGCATATCATCTTCACTGTCATCACTACATTAAGATGGGCAAATTTCTAGTTGAGTACGATTCTCTTTGTCTGTAAGACCTCTTCTGTAACAGATGACCATTGCCTAAAACATAAGACCTCTTCTGTAACAGATGGCCGTTGCCTGAAACAAAACAGAATATTATTAAGTTAACTTGTGTTTCGCAAGTCACGCACTACTGTGCTCAGAAGGGATATGTTTTTATTTAAAATAGCTCCTGAAAGCAGGAAAAGCAACAAACAACAGAGCAACGTAACTAAATGTCAATGTAACCTGAAATTTTGAAGTTGCGTGACGAGACTGGTAGTTCCCAATCACTTTTTACGCTATAATTGAATATTAGAAAGGTACTGTACTGATGTTTTATCGAAATTAATGTTACTATGTACGAGAAATCAATCATCTCAGTTCATATATAAACCTTACTTTCATTTACATAACCTTACAGCGTTGTTTCACACAACAAGCAGCCATTTGGATACTGCTGTTCACATTTCAGGCTGATGTATAAGTTTCAGAGTTGTATGCAGGTTGCACTGACGTGCGGCATAGGTAGCACAAACTGTATGGAATGGAACATCTCGGTCCCTACAGATCTGTCGCGCTGTTGAGGTACGTAATTCCACAAAGAATCTGCGCCAGTAAATAAAGAGTTAAACAGACGTAAAAGTAGACTAAATGTTAAACACTGCGATCATTATGTCTGCTGAATACATTTTAATAACACAACTGTACAGTAATTTTCTTCACAGTGCGTACAACAGCAAGGAAGGTGGCATTTTCCTACTTTTGCTGTATTTATTTTATTCGTACACGAATAGTTCTGCCTTTTCGCCCACTTTCAAGTGACTTCTGATTAACAGAGAGAATACACTACATTATCCCCACGATTTAGAACGTAATGATATGATAGTAGCTTATTTGGAATTTATGACAAAGACAGTTAACTACAGTAGGAAAATATGAATTATGTATTAAAATGGCAGCGTATTTAAATTTACGTGTTCTATTCACGTTGGTTCTCATGTATGTTGTCTCGTTTGTTTGGCAGCTTGACATTTTAATATTGTGCAAAATTTACAAAAATATTACTTCTAACAGAGGATAAAGCTATATATGAACTATTAATTTCAAATAACTGTGGCTGCGTATGTTTATCTGCGTATTTGTGGAAAGTTAATAAATAACAAGCATTTAAAAATGATATGGGAAATAAAAAAGAAAATGAAAAATTGTAAAATATATGGCGAGATAAACTAAATTTTAAATTTCATTCATTCTACAGATTTTTGAATGGTCATTAGCAAAATGTAGTTCTGTAGAGCTGTTTGTTCATTGAGAAGTGTGTTTCGTTGACTGCTTAAATTACTGAAAATTTCAATTTCTTCTAAGATATTCGTTTGCTTCCTAGCGTGAGGCATAATTTGGGGCTTTTTGTTAAAGGTTTTGCACGTAGGTTTGTTGTTTAGGACTTGTAGTGAAAAACACTTGAATTGTTAAATGTTGTAGATCCTCGCGATGTGAATAACATATGGAGTGTGTATGTGTGGTTGCCAAATGAGTTGTCTCCGTAGTAGTATTCTCACTCCTACAAATGATTAAGATGACCCTGCCTTTGACAACCTACACCTAAGGATTTTCATCGTGTTGTGGTTTTACTTCAGTTTAGCACGTCAAACCAATGATTCCTACTGGAATGCCACTAGAATGAACCACAACGTGGATACCGTAAATTAATTACTCTCGAGAAACATGCAGAGTGAAAAAATATATAAATATGACGTACTTATTATCAGATTCTACCCTACATGTCATTTCGAGACTGGCTGAACATATGTTTCACTTTCTTCAGACTGTGACCTCCATTATTAGACGCAAACAAATGTGACTGGCACTGTTTTGCGGCCAGTAACAGAAGAGATTCACCCTGATTGGTGCTTTCATAAAACAATCAGTGGACAATCAAAAGGGATTCAACACATTTATAGTTAGTTTTTCCCTGAAACTTCCTGGCAGATTAAAACTGTGTGCCGGACCTAGACTCGAACTCGGGACTTTTTCCTTTCGCGGGAAAATGCTCAGCATCTGAGCTACCCAAGCACGACTCGCGCCCCGTCCTCACAGCTTTAATTCCGCCTGTACCTCGTCTCCTACTTTCCAAACTTCACAGAACCTCTCCTGCAACCTTGCAGAACTAGGACTCCTGGAAGAAAGGATATTGCGGATACATGGCTTAGCCACAGCCTGAGGGATGTTTCCAGAATGAGATTTTCACTCTGTACTGCAGTGCGCGCTGATATGAAACATCCTGGCAGATTAAAACTGTGTGCCGGACCGAGACTCGAACTGCAAGGTTCGCAGGAGAGCTTCTGTGAAGTTTGGAAAGTAGGAGACGAGGTGCTGGTGGAAGTAAAGCTGTGAGGACTGGGTGTGGATTGTGCTCAGATGGTTGAGCACTTGCCCGCGAAAGGCAAAGGTCCCGAGTTCGAGTCTTGCTCCGGCACACAATTTTAATCTGCTACGAAGTTTCATATCAGCGCACACTCCGGTGCAGAGTGAAAATCTCGTTCTAGTTTTCCCTATTTACATAAGCAGGGTACGCGTATCACCTACTGATGTACGGGCAGCAGTTGTTGTGCACCGATGCTGTTCTCGCTGGGGCGTTTGCCGCTGTACAGATGACGTACGTGGAGTACCTGCAGTTCTCTGCCTACACAGTGGCCGCAATGTGCCGCCCGCAAACTCGTAGGGCTGAAATTACTTCAGTACAAGACAGAACACGAATCAAGATTTCTGTTTGCTCAATAGCCACGAACAGGAATTCAACTCAAGTACTCTCCCGTAAAGAAGCACTTTATACAGAGAGCTAACGAATAGTCACGACTTGCACCCACTGTGCCGAAGATAAAACTTCTCAAAATATGGCCACCAGGTTCTCCACTATGGCTGTTGCCTGAAAAAGCTTCTAGCTCGATCCTTGGAGGGACGAGTCTTTGATGGATCTCTTTTTTTCTGTAGGAAGCATGCCGCTCTCCTCCATCCCTTTGGCGCTTCCCGTGATAAGATTCCTCGGAGGTCAGCTTGCAACAATCGTTTGTGACCCCGTGCATTCCTCCGCACTAAAACGGTGTTCTTTCGCCTTCTTCTACCACGGGCACTCTTTCTTTAGGTACGGTGTTTTGACATGTTTTTCATCCCAGAGAGCAACCTGCCCCTTGCTCTGTCCACGCTACGAGTGTTCTGCCATCTCCAGAATCGTAAACAGACCACACTCTGCTCTCTCTCGTGGCAGTAATGTGGGCCTCTGCAGAATAGAAGTGTCTTCCCATCCCCTCTTTAGCTGACTACGGCTTCTGAAGAACACGAGGTCCACTTATTTAATGTAACAGAAAATACTGGAATCCGTTCAAAGGACGTAATACCGGGTGGTTATAATTGAACTTTCCCTGTTTAACACATTATGATACGGAAACTAATCATCGTGTGAGTACCAAACTTGGTAGTATTAATAGCAAGGGCATGGGGAAGAGTAATAATGCAGAACCAATTCAATTGAAACACTTTTAATGTGCTTCTATGGTACATCATACCATTACATACCGGTACCATTACTCTACAAAAGGAGATCAATATGACGCCCATTAGTGTCCAGAAAAGTCTGAAAGCGCGGGATCAGAAAGAAGCATGTCCGTTGCTGCTGGCTACCTATCTCGATATGCTGCGCTTCAGATTAGCACATGTGTGAATGTTCCCCTGCTAAACCCTGTATTCAGGTAGCCACACAACCAGACATCACAGAGAGTGAGATCAGGTGATTGTGCCGGCCATATGGTTTCGGAGAAGCAGGTGAACTTCACGAGCGCTGTGTGATGGGACCGCATCTGGCATGAAAATTGTGAGTTCAATGCGTCGCCTGTAGGGCAGGCATGACATGATGGCGAAGTATGTCCCAGTAACGCTGGCCAGTCACACTGCGCGTCTTTGGTCCTCGACCGCCTATGTGTTCATACAGAGGAACTTCACGCACGGTGACTCGGCAGTTCTGTGTGTTCACCTCACCCGTCAGAGAAAAATAAGCTTCGTCTGTCCATAGTATGGTGCAGGGCCAGTCCTCGTTAACGTCAATCCTTGCGAGAAAATGGAGAGCGACGTCAGCACGTTGTTGTGTGTTCTGTGGTGCAAGTTGCCGTACATTATGGATCTTGTGCGGATACCATTTGAGAATGATTCGAAGCGCTTTCCGTGGAGTTGACCACGGGATGTTCAACTGTCGTGACATAGCACGCACACTGCCTGAGGATCGGGAATCGCGCGCAGCGTTGTCTGTCATAGCAAGCGGTCGTCGGCTTCTTCCCGGACGATGCCCAGTTCTCCAGTTGATTCGAACTTCTTCATCATGCTCAGCACAACAGGTGGAGAAAGAGGGCGATATTCTCGAAGTGCAGCAGCAGCATTACTGTTGTTTTGATAACAAAGCTTCACCAGTATTGCCCTGCTTCTTCTGTCCAAGCTCATGTTGACACGTCAACAAGTACACTGCGACTGGTCAGCTGTGCGAGACTATGGATCATGATGGCTAATCACGACACCTGGTGGGCCTAGTTTCAACTGCAAGGTGGCGTTGTGACGCAAGGAAATCATGCGCCCCATTCTCCGGACATCAATGTTACCAAGTTTAGTACTCGTAATGTAATTAGTTTCCGTGTTATAAAGTGTTAAATAGGGTAAGTTTAATTATCACTGAGTGAAAGATCACAGCTTCAATTTTTTAATAAATTTTTCAGTGGGAAAACAGCTGTACAAGCAACACAATCGCTCTACATAATCTCGACTATGGTCTGTCTCTTCAGAGCTTCGAAATTCCGTCCTAGAAGAAGTTTTCTGACATTGTACTCCTCATTATCTTATAAAAACTTGGAATAATGCTGGTGCTGCGTAGGTGCGAAAATGTGAAAGACATTTACAGCTATATCAAGAGTGTACGGTGAGTACTTCAGCAGCTCAAAGATTTTGAGCTGAATGAGGATTGGGATTATTCTGAAGCCTTTTGAAATTTTCTCTCTCCTCTTTGTTTTGGGCTGGGTTTCAGGCATCACAGTTCCTCATAGTAGCTGTCACCATTCAATGTTTAACTTTTAGGAGTGTAACGAAACAGCTGTGGTTTTTTTTATGTCCCAGAGCACGGTCATTAACTTCTCTGCAGTAGCTTGCGATGGAACCTTTCCGCTGTAGACAAATAACACTGACTGTATGGTTCGTAGTGATGGACTCACGTATCATCAACGCTTACCAAGCCAGTGAGAAATTCTTCTCGTTCCTCTAGAAAACGCCTGAAATATGATTTCGACAATGCCAAACGTTCCTGTTGAATTAAGTCAAAGTTCAACTGCTGCGTAAGTGATGTCGTCTAACCTGTGTAGAATGTTATCCCGCTAACTAGAATAGGTTATCCTATAACTATACGTAAATAGTGTTATTATTCAATAGATTACAAGAATGAGTCTCGTCGCGTTTTCATCTGACATACATATACCCAGCAAAATGAAAATAATTTTTATACGCGCTGGGCATTCGCATCCAACTATTTTCACACGCAGCAAAAAGTCGACCACTCTAGATTAGTACAGCTAAGAAGACATTAACAGTTATGCCTAAACTTGGTTAGATTCTAGCGATTGACAATGACTGAAAGAGTCAATAACACCACGTAACACGCACTGTTTACGTGTAAACGCAAGGTACCAGTATTATCACATCCAAATCTACACACAACGTGTACGTAACAGCTTCAATTACGTAACGTATTATCAAAACTACTGCTTTAATGGCAATTCTGTTATTTGCAAAGACTCTCACAAACCCTTTTAATTACTGTAGCAAAGCTACTCTTATTAGAAAACCACTGTAATTAATGCAAAGTCGTACTTTCACACTAGTATAATAGACGTAACTGAGTTTAATTAATCCAGCAAAATGTTAAGTGATCGTTGGTTTATTCTGATATACTATTACTGACGGCAGAATATATTGACGTCCTTGTTAAAAAACAGAGATTACATTTCCTTAATACCTTTTGTATGTAATTATTTATCGAGTTTTGTTATTTAGCGTAAAATGTAACTTTTCTTTTGTTGACTCAGAGGTACGATAAACACTCAGATGCCACTATTACGTAAATAGCGTCTCTGATGTACAGTTCTTATTACTAAAAAGTAGTTTCATTTAACTTTGTTCTATTATCTCCACTTTGGATTTACTTCTTAGTAAATATGACAAAGGTATTGATTATTAAAAGAGCTTCCAAGTTTAACGCAAGTCCGTGTGAGGTGACACAGTCAATAATCAATACCTTTGTTCAAAACACTGTTACACCTTACACATACTCGCAAACAGTTTCTCATGTTTAAATTTCTTTCAAATAACTAGAAACTGTACGTGGAATTTGGCCGTATTGCTATAAATTTAATCAATAATTTCCAGATAACACGATAAATACCCAAACTATTTAAAATTTGTTGCTTCTCACAGCAACACACTCACAATACGAAATTAGTAGATGAATTTTTAAGTTTTAATTCTTTTTCCAGTTTCGGCTACAAATTTTTCTATTTGTTCATAGAAGCTCGAGTATCATTTACACACTTCGTATATATGTGTGATCGATTGACAAAAAAACTTGGCCCCTCAAACGGATTAAAATTAAAAAGAAATCACGTGTCACTGCCACTTTAAATACTGCAATTGAATGGTAATTCATAGCTCAGCCACTTCATGAGCTGACAATACGCCATCCCATTACTTAAAACAAAATGCGAAAGTCACTCTTCACGGATCTCTCCAGTAGTATTAAAATGATTACACAGTGCCTCGTAATATGGTTCCGACTGTTCTGACCAGTTCCTTTTCTTTACACGTTAGGGTAGATCGCAAACTTCACATAATCCGCTGTGTGCAGTATCGAAATAAGACACAGTTCCCGATCTTTGAATCGTTAGCGACTGCCGAACAAAATATAAATTACATCGAGACCTCCGCTTAGAAGCCACAATATCCTTCAAACCAACAACCACCAAATAAGTACGCACTTTATCACCTCAGAGTAGTCGGCTAGCAGATTCGCTAACACCCTTTCATGGAGCTTTAGGACCCCTAAAGTCTTCCACCGGAAATATCCAGTCCCATAACTACACAGCTTATTGCACCAGTTCCTGACTCAAATAGGCAATCTCTGTAATACACGTAACGACATTCGCAGCTTAACTAATCAAATTCTAACATGCGGAACTTCACGGTTGGGAACACTACTAAATTTGTTAAACCGCGAACATTTCCAAACGAGCTAACTGCGACCTCTCTCAGCAGTGAAACTTACCGATCCAGGCAAACTGTTACTAGTATTATCTCCCATTGAACGACTTGCAGCGTCCGATGGCAAAACGGAACTCAACTAACAGATAATGTCAAGATCTCAAGGAACAATATCACATACAAAATGAAACGCTTTTTTGACTTCTCAGTAATATTCACGTTGTAGAAGACAGCTCTCGCGGCGTCGTACAGCGGCAAGATATCTGCGCTGGTAGACCATCTCTGGACTCCGCCGTCGCCGCTGCCCAATCTCTGTTTTGCTGCACATCTGATGGGTTTTGCAGGTGTTTGCCGATCTGCATATCTACAACATACATACAAAAATACTTAGGCAACAATTACAACATGATTACATTAAAATCTATAACTCACGTGACATAGCACATACAGTACCCTCCATAAGTTTGGAAACACCTAGTAATTATAGACAATGGAAATACAGTATAAAAATGCATTTTGTTGTTTTGCAAATGTTTATTAAGCTGAAATAATACACAGGAAGATGCAACAATTAAATTTTCGATTCCTCAAAATAGCCGCCCTTTGCTTTCATTACTGCCTTGCACACTCTCGGCATGCGCTGTGTCAGTTTTGCCAAGGTTTCAGTTGGAATTATTCTCCATTCTTGCTGCAGGACCTCCCACAATTGTGACCCACTCCTGATTTCCCGTTTTCGGATCCTCCTGTCCAATTGATCCCATAGCAGCTCGATTGGGTTACAATCAGGGGATTGGGGCGGCCATTCTATCTGTTTTCAATATTTTACGAACTTCTAGAGATTTCACATAGTTCTGAGACAAACGAGATTTATGTTTTGGGTCGTTGTCTTGCTGCAGGACAATCCCTTTTCCAATCAGACGCAAACCAGGTATCTTAGCATGTCGCTGGAGAATGGCATGATAATCCTTTTGGTTGAATTTTCCATCTGTTTTCACCAAATCTCCGAATTTATTCCTTGCAAAGGATCTTCATACCATCACATAACCCCCTCCATGCTTCACAGTTGGAATTGCGCACTGAGGATTCAAGCGTTCATGGGTTAAACGGCGTCCGCAGCTCGTGGTCGTGCGGTAGCGTTCTCGTTTCCCACGCCCGGGTTCCCGGGTTCGATTCCCGGCGGGGTCAGGGATTTTCTCTGCCTCGTGATGACTGGGTGTTGTGTGATGTCCTTAGGTTGGTTAGGTTTAAGTAGTTCTAAGTTCTATGGGACTGATGACCATAGATGTTAAGTCCCATAGTGCTCAGAGACATTTGAACCATTTTTTGGGTAAACGGCGTACAAATTGACGACGTTTACTTCCAAATATTTCGAACTTGGATTCATCAGTGAATAAGACTCTTTCCCATTCCCCCGCTCTCCATGTTGGTGTGTCTTAGCCCACTGAAGCCTTTTCTTCTTCTTAATGGGACGCAATTGTGGTTTCCTTGTTGCTACATGACCTCGGAGGTTGTTGTCTGCCAGGCGTCGTCTCACTGTTGACTCACTCAACGGTGTATCCCTCGTCGCATTTAGTTCAGCAGTCAATTCACGGACAGTTTTTAATTTGTTACGTTCACTGGTAACTACCAGATACTATTCCTGGCATTCTGATATTTTCCTGGGTGCTCCTGAGCGAGGACGATCTCCATAGGAGCATGTTTCCCGATGCCGGTGTATGATTTTGACAACTCCGCTGATGGAAATCATTTGCTATTCGTCCGACACTATTGCCTTCTTCGTGCAAAGTGATTATCATTACCTGTGATTAATAAGGAATCAGGCACTTTGGGGCCATTTTCAATTACTTTCGCGGCGTGTTATACCTTTTTGCAAACGCAAGTGAACAGAAATGTAAACATCGTACCTCTACATAGCCATGCGGTCTACTCGCGCCACCTGGCGTGTTTACTAGAACTGCTTGGACAGTAAAAGTCGATTTACGTAAAACGGAGCAATACTAGTATGTTCCAATATGTATGTATATGTACAATAATTAAGCGTACAACACTGTACGTGTCGTTATTAACCGTTATTTGAGCTTGTTATTCCGTATTCTAACCAATAACTCACATAGATCACTTCCATCTTGTTCCTTTGTAATACGCAGCATGGAGGGCAGTGTATGTGGAGGCGAACAACGACTTTTAATGTTTGTCATATTTGACTCGGTACGCAGTTTGTGTTCGTCTGTCAGTTGACGTGATACCCAATGATTACAAAATCGGCGATTCTTTAGAGATACACTGATGGTTACGAATGCTGATTTTTGCTTAGTGTTCAGTTTATGCATAATATCATAAGCTGTGACACAATGAACATAACGAACAATTCGCTCAGTTGTATCGATGTTACTGCCGCTTTCCGAAGTAGACGGCCTACCTGAACGCCCCTTTTCACAAAGAGATCAATATCTCCTAAATTTTTTTCACTTAGACAGCTATCATAATATCGGCAAGGTAAAGTGAAAAGTCTGAACGAATACGGAAAACACTCGAAAATCAGTGGCTCTCGGAAGAACATTTAGCATATAGAAAAGACAATATTGCTTCTTGCACAATTAAAAATGATGAGTATTAAGAATTCTGAGAAAAGCCACAGTTAAAAGCGGAGGACATCAAGTTTAATGTGGACTGAGGTAAAGCTCGACGAGAAGTGGAAACTAATTGGAGGTGGTATTCTGAGGGAACCACATCGGGATTCACCTTAAGTGATTTGTTTAAATTGTGGGAAAACATTTTGTTATCTGGATGGTGATTAAATCGTTTACCTCCCGAATGCATATATAACGTCTGATTATACTCTTAGTAACGCGGCTGCGGCATGAGGCAGGGACGCAAAAGACTCTGAACCAACATTCAGGTACTGTAAAGGGGGAAAAAATCATACGCCAGTGTCGAAAACATTAGAGCGAAATTAACTATCTGAGAACGTGTTGCTGCCAAGTAACATAGCCCGATGAGAATAGAAAGATCTGAAACAATCCAATGCAGAAACTATCTAAAAGAAATACGCAACGAGATGAACAGAAACGACACTCTTACTCAAAGACAAGAATTACACTAAAGTCTGCGCTATTTATGATGGTCCCCTGGACATTTCAAAAGCGGGACGTAGTTCTTAATACGGTGATCACCAGGGAAGGCAGTGCATGATCTGCAACGTGATTCCATCCTGGCCACAAGACTGGGAAGGCGTTCTTGTGATTGGGCGTTCAGTTCCTGCAACTGCACTTTACGATGCGGTAGCGCATTGTCGTCATAAGAATGAAGTCATGCCCATGAAGATACGCACTTGTGCAAGGAGTAAAGTGTCACAATAACGCTGATTGGTGGGTCTACTGTCCTCAAACATTTGAAGTTCGACATGCCATGCTACATTATGCTACCCCGCAACGTAACACCTGGTTCACCAAAACGGTCATGTTGGACAATGCTCGGCGTACCCTAATATAGCGAGAGGTGGGAACACGTAATGTTTCCTGAAACATTGTCGAATATTATCGTTTTGGCGGTCTGGGTGTCATGATCTGAGGAGGCATGAAATTGCACGGCCGTACTGACCTGTAAATCTTTTAACACGGTACACTCACCAGTCACAGCTCCAGTGGCACTTTACTGCTTCCACAAGTGCGTGTTTTGAAAGATGCATTCAGAGCTGACTTCATTTCTGTGAACGACAATGCGTGACAACGTCAAACAGCGAAGATGGAGGAGATCTTGGGACGAATTTTCGGTGAATGGACTGGACCGTCCGTTCCTCAGACTTAAATCCTATCGAGTACGTGTGGGATTCGTAGGGGACGGAGACATACTGCAACACATACACAAGCACCAACGGCAGTCCAGCAGTTGTCAACCGCGATGAGGGAGGAATAAAACACCCTTCCAGAAGAATTTCTTGACAATATTATGGCCAGCATAGATAGAAAACATGTTAAAGAAAAAAGGTTAAAAGTGGAAGAAAATTGATACATTTACATTAAAATGAGCATAAAATCTCTAGCATATCCACTACTGGCCATTAAAATTGCTACACCACGAAGATGTGCTACAAACGCGAAATTTAACCGACAGGAAGAAGATGCTGTGATATGCAAATGATTAGCTTTTCAGAGCATTCACACAAAGTTGGTGCACAACGTGCTGACATGAGGAATGTTTCCAACCGATTTCTCATACACAAACAGCAGTTGATCGGCGTTTCCTGGTGAAACGTCGTTGTGATGCCTCGTGTAAGAAGGATAAATGCGTACCATCACATTTCCGACTTTGATAAATGTCGGATTGTAGCCTATCGCGATGGCGGTATATCGTATCGCGACATTGCTGCTTGCGTTGGTCGAGATCCAATGACTGTTAGCAGAATATGGAATCGGTGGGTTCAGGAGGGAAATACGGAAAGCCGTGCTGGATTCCAACGGCCTTGTATCACTAGCAGTCAAGATGACAGGCATATTATCCGCATGGCTGTAACGGATCGTGCAGCCACGTCTCGATCCCCGAGTCAACAGACGGGGACGTTTGCAACACAACAACCATCTGCACGAACAGTTCGACGACGTTTGCAGCAGCATGGACTATCAGCTCGGAGACCATGGCTGCGGTTACCCTTGACGCTGCATCACAGACAAGAGCGCCTGCGATGGTGTAGTCAACGACGAACCTGGGTGCACGAATGGCAAAATGTCATGTTTTCGGAGGAACCCAGGTTCTGTTTACAGCATTGTCGCATCCGTGCTTGTCGACATCGCGGTGAAGGCTCATTGGAAGCGAATATTCGTCATCGCCATACTGGCGTATCACCCGGCGTGGTGGTATGGGGTGTCATTGGTTACACGTCTCGGTCACCTCTTGTTCGCATTGACGGCACTTTGAACAGTGGACGTTACATTTCAGATGTGTTACGACCCTTGGCTCTACCCTTCATTCCATCCCTGTGAAACCCTATATTTCAGCAGGATAATGCACGACTGAATGTTGCAGGTCCTGTACGGGCTTTTCTGGATACAGAAAATGTTCGACTGCTGCCCTGGCCAGCACATTCCCCAGATCTCTCACCAATTGAAAACGACTGGTCAATGGTGGCCGAGCAACTGGCTCGTCACAATACGCCAGTCACTACTCTTGATGAACTGTGGTACGTGATGAAGCTGCATGGGCAGTTGTCCCTGTACATGCCATCCAAGCTGTGTTTAACTCAATGCCCAGGCGTGTCAAGGCCGTTAATACGGCCAGAGGTGGTTGTTCTGGGTACTGATTTCTCAGGATCTATGCACCCAAATTGCGTGAAAATGAAAGCACATGTCAGTTCTAGTATAATATATTTGTCCAATGAAGACCCGTTTATCATCTGCATTTCTTCTAGGTGTAGCAATTTTAATGGCCAGTAGAGTAATCTTTGAATATCTATAAATATAAAATTTTTACTGATCCAAGAATTAACTGATTAGTACACTTAATCAGACTGAAAGAATTACTGATATTCAGCAAAACAGGCAATCAAGATCCTGTAACTGCTTTGGAGTTCTATAGCCTACTATGAGTAGTTCTGATATGTAAACGAATGGCAGCCAACAGGCTTCTGTCAGATTTAAAGTTTTCACGCTGTATGAATGCTTCAATAACGAAATTCCACCTGCTCTTTCCTTGTTGGTTGTAGTCAACTGCCTTAGTTGCGGACACTATACCAAGTGTGAATTTTAACACTAAGTTTAACTACACATTTTTCGACGTGCAACATGGATAAACATCCAAAGAAATGAGTAACACTCACAAACAATGCAAATATTCATTGATATTTAGTAAAATACAAAGAAAACATAAAATGAGAAATCCTGCATCACTGCAGATAAACATGTAGCACCAGCTACTAGAATGAAAGCAATGTCTAAAGAAAAAATATTCGCAAATGCATAACGTTTTTCTGTTCAAAAACATTAAATAAAATAAATTAAATTCAGTATAACCTTTTTAATTTCTGAAAAGTATGATTTAAGATGCCTGAGATTTCCGTTTTTGAGGCAGGTAGCAAGAAGGAGGTAAATGTGCCTTCAGCAAAAAATTATGTATTTATTACAGAAGTTCTTTCGAAATAAATTTACGACAGGACAGCTTCCTAATAGTCATAATGTCCGATAAACAGACATTAGTTGTGGGTAATGGCGCACCATTACTCCACACTGGCGACCCATGAACGAGAATGTAATCCTTATGAAGGATTTTCTCTTGAAAATTGCCACTTGTACATAAATACAATAGAAATTGCATTTGAAGTTTGCTGATTGATTGCAATATCTGTAGCCCGCAATGTAGAGCAAACATGCTTAACCGAAAAAAAATGTGACTTTTACCGCCTGTTAACCATCTCTCACCACTAATTGAACATTATATTTTGTACTTTTTTGCTAGATTCTTGTTTACAACGAGAAGCACTTCAGTATTAAAGAACTTCAATATCGCTGCTGGAGTGAGTGCGCTTCGGTCGGCTTATCGTGTGAGCGAGAAGTCGGCGTCGCGGAGGGAAGGAAGGTCGGTACAGCTACAGTTAGGCAATTAAAAGTGCACTAACCTTGGTGATTAGAGCTATGAAGTCAATGATCTATCTTACATTTACCCATCCCTGTACCAGTATTCATCTTCAATTCAGTTTACATGTTCGCAGGCTTTTAACTAGTCACGTTACGTTATCGTAGATAAAGACTCTTTGATTATTTGTTTTAGCGTAATTAAACTAACCGAACAAATATTTTTTCAACAGTCTTTTGTTTCACTGTATTCCACATTGGTTCTATTGGGTTCAGAGCACAACAGTAGGGTGGGAGCCCTCGAAAAGCACGTGTTTTACATTTTAACACTGCATTTTTTTCAACCCAGGTTTGGTTTATTATAATTTAAAAATTCATTCTTGGTAAGCTCGGTTTAAGACTGATTATATTCTGAATGAGCCATTCAATAACGTCATTTTTTCGAGTTGCAGTAGTGAGGGCTTCATACCATTATCACCAACAACAGTTCTTCCAGTTGGGATGTTAGGAATCAGTTTTCAGTTTCTCCTCTAACCATTTCTGATAACTGCCAGCATTGACATTATTATGATAGTCTTGGGATTTAGATTTCCCTGTGCAAAATCTATTGCTCCTCCAGCATAGCCAACAAAAGCTCTTTGGCCTGTACTGGCATTTTCCATTACCCACGGAACTTCTTCACGCTGCCAGCACTTTTTCATGGTATAACGTATTTATACCCACCTCACGTCTGTCAGTACCATTAGTTTATTTGGCACCTTAATAATATTTCTGGTTAAGCTCAGGTACTACGCACGCCTTGCAATAATGTTGGAACATTCTGTCAGAATGTTTCGCCTATTTTTACATTTTTGTAAAGAAATTCCTATATCTTTCAAAATTTTTCAAATTTTTTTCTTTCTCTCCTGCAAATGTAAATCAGATTTTGAAAATAAGAGCTGCTTTCCTTCTTCTGCTCATAATCCTCCTCAGACTTTCTTCGGATAAGTACTTTATCGAAGTCACTTACAGAAAGTAGTTTTCTAGAAAGCCTTTTCTTCGGAGTTTTAACTTTTTACCCGTTTTTTTCACTTTCTGAAAGTGTTTCAAAATGTAATTTACTGTTCTTTCTGACCTCTATACCATTCTTGCTGCCCTACAAGATTGCTTTCTGGCAAAATACACGACTTTGAACATAATGTCTTTTTCACATGGAAGTGTCAGCTTTCGCGACATCTCCCTCCGTTTTCAACCCTCAAAGGTATTGGTGAGTACGGATAACGCCGTACTGCACAACTGACGATATTTCACGAAGAGGCTCTCAACCACTTGATACATCCACAGTTTACCCGAAAGAATTGTCAGTGCGTCGCGTTTCCCTTATTCGTAACTGTACTTGTTTACGGTAACTTCACTGCGTGTTTCCGATAACGGCCACGGGAACTCAGATGCAATAATGTCGCGGTTCCGTAGTACGTTTATGTTACCCGGTCCACACTGTGCGTCGAAATCAATTCACTTGGTAAACAAGTAACTTCACTGTTCAAATATCTTAGTTTTAGATTAGTGTTTTGTGAAATGTTAGTTCATAACAGGAAGCATATTTGTACTTTAACTTCGCAGTCCCCGCTGTGCGTTGAAAGCAGTCAACCTGTCACTTTACCGTTTCGATTTCGTAGCTTTCACATTGATCTGTACGTCCACAGGTGACTCACCAGACAGGTTAGTCCGCTTTCCGCGAACCGTAATTTTCAAGTTACTTCATGATGCGATAATCCACGACAGGAAGCACTTTAATATATTTACACTTTAACTTAACAGTCCGCGATGTACATCGAAAAAAGTCCTTTGATACCTCGAGATACAGGTTGGAATAGGAAAAGAATCACATGCAAGCGAGGGTCAATAGTACGTACATCAATTGTCCTTTGAATACTCATATATATTTACAGTGCATGTGATGGCACCGAATAAACTACAATAACCACCAAATATATCTGAACATAAGAGGTTGTTAAATAAAACTAAGCCGACCGGTTTGGCCGAGCGGTTGTAGGCGCTACAGTCTGGAACCGCGCGACCGCTACGGTCGCAGGTTCGAATCCTGCCGCGGGAATGGATGTGTATGATGTCCTTAAGTTAGTTAGGTTTAAGTAGTTCTGAGTTCTAGGGGACTGATGGCCTCAGACGTTAAGTCCCATAGTGCTCAGAGCCAAATAAAAATAAGCCTCGTTAAATTTTGACCACGGATTGACACGTCTAAACCTTTAATTCTTGCAACGACAAGGAATTAGTGCCATTAACAATTAAAAAATTAGATCCTCAACAATAAGTAAGTAAAAGATAACTTTTGCATAATCTTCTTAAACAGCCACAGTTATTAAGTTAAGAACTGATAATTTATAATAAACAACCAAGTATGGCGGACGTGACAAAAGTAAATAATAGTGAGTTGTAACTGAAAATCAGAAGGGAAATTGGATTAATATTTTCCTCGGTGCACCAAGTATATGTGCAAATAATTGAACAGGCAAAAGACTATCTCAAAAAGTTAATTACAATATCACACACACATATAGGCCTTTAGGCAGAACATTAAAGCAAGTACATCAGAGCCTTAAGAAGGGAAAGACGAAACTTAAAGAAGGCAAGCCGCCAAGGCGAACAGCTCCACTATAGCAATCGCGGACACGCCTCAAACACATCGGGAGGCACGTGCAGGGAGACAACAGCAACAGACCCTCGCGGCAGGCAGCAGCAGAAATGTCGGGCTCTTGCTTCACAAGGTTAAGGGGCGCTGCCAACAAACACCATACAGGTGAGACACAGGCTACAGAAAAACAAATTACATGAAAAACAATCGCCACCTTCTTAAGAGATCACAGGTATAAGCCCGAAAAATCCATCACAAAATAAAGTAGCAAATATTACTCCCAAAAAGCTGCCTAAAGGAAATAGACCTTAAATCACTGGTAAGGGAGTATACAAATACAGTAGTTTACGTCTCGACCAACAAGTTATGTAAACTTTACACCAAAATTTCATGGCCAGGTGCTCACTTGAATCAAACAGATGGAACAAATAAATGATTAAACGTATCCCTCCTTGTGAACACTTAGTGACTAGGCATTACAAACAGTGTTTTCTTAAGTCAGGCATGACAAGCATCTAGAAACTATTTTCAAACCACATCAGTTGTTACAGGCAATCGCGGACACGCCTCAAACACATCGGGAGGCACGTGCAGGGAGACAACAGCAACTTTACACCAAAATTTCATGGCCAGGTGCTCACTTGAATCAAACAGATGGAACAAATAAATGATTAAACATATCCCTCCTTGTGAACACTTAGTGACTAGGCATTACAAACAGTGTTTTCTTAAGTCAGGCATGACAAGCATCTAGAAACTATTTTCAAACCACATCAGTTGTTACAGGCAATTACTCTTAAAATAACTAAAAGGTCAAATTACAAACCTTACAAACGTAAAAATCCTAAACTCAGTGAACAGGAATCATGCCCCACGGCTCATGACCAGGTTAAAGAAATTGAGTAAGCTTAAACACCATACTGCCATGCACATGAGGCAAAAGTTAAGTTTATTTATGCATTTATTTATTCTTCATAATTACAGCCGATTCTATAAAAATCTGAAATTGGCCATACAAATTCCATTTTGTAGGATAGTTATAAGTTGTGTATTGATTATTTATTTCTGATGCTTATTTTCTTAAAAAAATGACAGATTAAAAAAGGAAAAAACTGAGACTATCTCTAGTAGTAGAAAACTAAATTAAAACCCTTAATCAGTTACCCAGCTACTAATCTACTTAAACATTATAACTGCTCTCTGTTCATTTATTTTGGTGCATTTAACTTGTACATGGTTGTTTCCGCTACTGAATCCGCCCTCATGGTATCCCGGTTGACAGCCATACTCTGCTGGATTCCTTGGGCGTCGGGCACCAAGTCAGCAACAATTCCATTATAGCAAGTAATTCCACTCACCACGTTTACTTCTTAAAGTCCACACTTCCGTGATCACTTGCACCAACGGAATATGGTTTCTTGGAACAGTATTTCACTCGGTGGTCATCAACCTCAGTCATCTTCTCTCTATCTGCAGAGTATGTTGTATAGGTTAAGTTTCATCAGTAAACCAATAAACTTGAAAGTATTGCAAAGCTTATGGCTTGGTAATCCACAGCAAGTAACGGTCTAAGAGGTACAATTTACGGCCAGCGCATGGACAGTGATTAATTTATACCCAAAATTTCCACGAATGAAATAAATCCAAAGGTACAAGACGGTTGCGGCCAAGATTAATACAATAAATTAAAATGTTCCAGTGATCCGTGTGGCACCAAAAGCAGAGGCACAGATATCAGAGTGCGAGCGATGCCTACCGCAAACTTTTCCAGTAGTGGTCGTTACATTTACCGAAACGATGAGGGAAAAACTGATAGTGTCCAGATCCGCACAGCATAGATGGCACGGAAGTGCAAATCCACTACAGGCCGTAGGACGACATCGTCGATACAGAAACAGAACAAAACTAACAGTCGAAAGAACCGTTGCGAGCGAAAATCCACGCGGGATAGCACTCCGCAGCCCTCCTCGTGGCCATTCTCACACCACAGCCCACTGCCAGCCTATTTCAAACTCTCTGAGCCAGCGGTCATCTACGAAAAGCGCAAGCTAAATTCGCGCCGTCTATCGGGGCGTCAGTGAAAGAAAGTACCAAGAAGACAAAGGTAATATGAACTGGAACATCCACGTCTCATCTACCAAAACCACAGTCTAGAGCTGCTGGACGGTTCCCTGTTGTGGGTGCACGAGGAAGGATGCTGATGTGTGAAAAGTATTATTATTCTGTATTATTACTAATGGGCCAACGGCCTTGCCGCAGTGGTAACACCGGTTCCCGTCAGATCACCGAAGTTAAGCGCTGTCGGGCGGGGCTAGCACTTGGGTGGGTGACCATCCGGTCTGCCGAGCGCTGTTAGCAAGCGGAGTGCACTCAGCCCCTGTGAGGCAAACTGAAGAAATACTTGACTCAGAAGTAAACTGACATACGGCCGGGAGAGCAGTGTGTTGACCACATGCCCCTCCATATCTGCATCCATTAACGCCTTCTGGCTGAGGATGACACGGCGGCCGGTCTGTACCGTCGGGCCTTCATGGCCTGTTCGGGCGGAGTTTATTTTTATTATTATCAATGAAATTGTCAGTTTCTGCTGTTGTATGGTTTGACATGACTAACTTATTGTTTGCAGTGCCAAATTTTTGGTGCCAGATGACGGTCATATACCGAAACCGGCAGCAAAGTAATAAACTGTTCAAAAAATGCCTCTGAGCACTATGGGACTCAACTGCTGAGGACATTAGTCCCCTAGAACTTAGAATTAAACCTAACTAACCTAAGGACATCACAAACATCCATGCCCGAGGCAGGATTCGAACCTGCGACCGTAGCGGTCTTGCGGTTCCAGACTGCAGCGCCTTTAACCGCACGGCCACTTCGGCCGGCTAATAAACTGTTCCAACGCATCCAAGTGCCATGAGTTTCCTGAAACAAAAACCTGGTTTCCGGAAGGATGAGAATGAAATCGGCAGCGCCCTTGGAGAGGAACCATCCCGGCGTCTACCTTAAACGATTTAGTGAAATGACATGAAGGCAAAAGGTGGACAGCAGAGTGGTGAGTTTAACCACACTAATCGAAACGAGTCCTTTGTCTAACCACTGCGACACATCGCTCTTTTCAAAAGGTAAAGGCTACGCAATACGCAGATATGATAATCTGTACTATGGCACAATTGCTCTCCATGAGAATAGTCAATGATTATCTTGCAATTATTGCGTTTTATGATGAGAAATTAGTGGTAATATTAGTAAAAAACTGACGTTTCAATTTCCTTAGTCTTGTTGCAGAGTTACTTGGTAATAGTTACATCACTCACACGAAAAGATGTGGCGTTTAAATCAACTTCTGATCCAGTCACGCAAGAACAATTTGAAAACACATTCTTATCATTGGTGTTGGCTATTATGCAGCGCCAGAGCTGTGGGCTCTATCTTTCCAGGATGGCGTGGAATGGAGAGCTGTGTTGTCGATCTGTCGATCGCCCGAAGGCGCTAATGAGACGTTGTTATCAGAATATACACTTCTTATTCATAGGTACACAGATGTCTTCCTTCAAGACAGCTAGTAGCTAGGCAAACAGAAGTATGCGCTGCTGACACCAGCGCGTCTTGCAGTCTCGCAGTCTCAGTCTTGACGGCAAGGGAGGCGAATACTCAGTACCCCGCAACGTCACATCAGCTAGCTGCCGCTCGGTCAGCAATGCCTGCGCTATCTCTGACGGCCAGCAGGTTAACAGATATCTCGTGCTGACGTCGTCGTTTTTTATCTCGGAAAGTTAGCCACCAGATCTGCACAAGGTGGACGTAGACGCGAAGTGCTACACTATAGTCCCTAGGCGAAAGACTGGCCAGTGACGCAAATGTCTGCTCGTAGAAGCGGTTAGGGGATCGGCTGCCATCGTGCGGTCTCGGGTTGATGGTAGTTTAGCAACTCATCAGCTAGGCAGTGATAGGGGCCTGGTTGTAGGAGGAACTCATCAACAAATGCCGAAGTGAGACGGTGCAGTTCACAGCTGCTGAGCCCCTCAGCTTGGCCTCGGGGTGACATCATAGATCGTAGTCATCTAGGTGGACAGCTGATAGAGCACATGCATGCACGCCTGAAAAATGCTGCAAAGTTCATCAGAACAACAAAGTTAGTGCAATTTATTATTTCGAGCCTACCAACTGTGCTTCGACTGTAACCACACGTCTCTTCCTGTGCGAGTGTAGGATGTAGACGAAAGCAGAGACATATGGAAGTTTGGAACGGTACAGGGAGCATGCTCGGGTGGCCAAATCAGTTCATTTGGCTGTCGATCACTGCAGTGCCCATTCCTTCAAACATACGCGTACATGCATGTCTTAAGGACACTGTGAAGTACATTAGAATAACCCAGGCACTGCAATTTAGTATTTCACATCTAATAACTGGGCTTAGACTTTATCGTACGTCTGTTCCCGTACATCATCGTTCAGTAAATAGTACATTATCGTCGCTGAAATTACGTTGCCTGTGCATTGATTTTCCTTGTCTTTCCAGACATTTCGAAGCTTTCATTGTCTCAGTACTACTTCCAGGACCTTAAGTTTTTGTTCCAAAGTTATGTTTTGACTCCTCTATCATCTCGAATCCTCTATCGTCTCCTTTAATTTGTACCCAAATTTTGAATCGCCCTGTGTAGCCTACTTACGAAACAAAAATAATTCTCCACATAATGTAAATCTAAATTTTAAGTGCGACTGACTGAGGCTGTTCGTGTGAAACAACGAATAATTGCTTGGAACTTAGATGCAAAGACCTGAGTAAACATCTGTCCATGTGATAACATTTACTCCAGATGAGGTCTGATACAGTGGGAGCGTGGTAGTGGAGAGTTGTACGTGCCAGGGGTTTTATTGTGCATACAGTATTTCCAAGCGGTCGTTTGTTAATCATCATGATAACCATCTTTCATTTGGTGGTAAGAGTGATTTTACAGCCATGAATTATGGCCAGATGTAATCGTCATTTGATCTGATCACTTCAGCCAATAATTTATTCTAATTTCTGATCCTGGCTATCACCAAAAACACTTAGAACCCAGTACTTCCTGCTTTTAACAAAAAGTCTTTGGCTTACATATCAAAACATACACAAAAAAGCTACCTCAAATTATTTCCCAGAAACGCTTTAAATGGTGTAGTGCAAGGTACAGTCTAAAACTTAACACAGTCGGATGGTTACAAAAGCAGTCACCTGGTTTCCATCAAATTAAACTTCGAATCATGATAGCACTCTGCTATACAAGCTATCGTCTGTATCCAATCTCAGCATTGCCAGGGTAAGGAACACTTTGAAACAACGAAATGCTTTTTTTTCTAAAAAGTAAAATCATCAGATTTGCTTATATAACTTAAAACATTTCTAATGACCAAAGGGAATCCAAAATTAATACTAGTTAAAATTGGAAACGGGACTGGGAACAGTTCTTCGTTGCGAAGAAACGGCACTTTTATGTGGATACCGTTGAAATAACATACACAGTCATTCATCTCCCCAAGAGACAGGTATTATGCAACCCGCAAAGCCCTCTAAAATGACATGCGAAATTTTCATATTCTGTCGTTCGCTACATGAAAACTACAAAGCCCAAAGAAAAAATGGACAAATGAACATGACTTCTTCGTAGGAAATTTAATGTAGTTAAATTTTGTACTGGAGTTTGTTTTCGCTGGGGGCCATGGTTTTCGAGTTATTAAAAAACTGCCTTTGAAAGTCACTTTTGTACATTTTCCTTAAATATTTCGAAAGCTGCGGATTCTAGCGAAAACGTATTTCAGTACGACATGAAATGTCCTACAAGAATGTCCTTTTTTTTTTCTTTAAGACTAATAGTTTGCACATAGCGAGTGAAAGAATGTGAAAATCTTGTGCATGGTATCTATTTAGGCGTTGCAGGTTGTAGCAAATCGGTGATCCATGGTTTGGAGGAGCTGAATCACCCAGTATACAGGGTGAGTCACTAACTATTACCACCTGGAATAACTCCGAAAGTATAGTAGTAGCTGAAAAGTTTGTGGGACAAATGTTGCGTGGGACAATGGGAGTCATAATATGACGTTGGTTTTTTGTTGCTAGGTGGGGTCGCGTTAGAGATACGGTCAACTTTGTTTTTCTTTTTAAATGGGATGCTATAATTTGGTACTTATTTTCTGATAGCGGCTATCGAGATGAATCCAATGAAGTGTAACAGTAAGGTATTTGATGGTCAACAACGGCCATAAAGGTGGCATGAACGTCCATTTACAGAGTGATGACCAATGGTATCAATGCAGTGCAGCAATCTTCTTATCATGGATTGAGTGGTTTTCGTTATCACATCGGCACTTATCGAAGCATATGCTCTGACTATTCTCTCTCACATGATGCCAGAGACAGCACCTGCATTACTGCCTGTGCCGGCTACATCATGTACTAACATGGATGTTTCAGCATGGGTCGATATCTAAAACCTCAGAACCGCTTGTGCTACTGATCTGTAAGTGTAATCGTTTCATGTACTACTTAGGCTCTGTTGCAGCAATAAATCTTGAGTGAAATGGAAACATCTAAAAGGGAGTACTATTTTTTTTCCGGCAGTGTAGAGAGTCGGCACATTCCCTGAACGGCTCAACGTTATCTTTCAACAAATAAAATTTAAACAAAACCCTTAGCTGACTTTCAGATGCCTAAGAGCTACTGTAAAGACAACGTAGCCAACAGGAATAACTAATAAAGTGGCAGTTTATGAAATATTTGTGAATGGTTAAATAATAAAGCATCAAAATAATTAGAATGAGATAGATCTCCGATATGAAGATTGTTGCATACTGATATCTAGCTACGTTTATTCTGTGGCACTTAAACGACTCCCATTAGTAGATACACAAACGCGGGAATCGTGTGCATACATCTTACTCTATGTAGTTCCTGTCAGATTTGCAGGTCCATGACTTCATTTGATATGTGACGTGTTACTGAGGTTTGAATAACAAATATAGAGTTCACAGAATGTTTTTTTCTGCAGTCATAGACTGTGCGGGTGGTCCCGGCGGAGGTTAGAGTCCTCCCTCGGGAATGGGTATGTGTGTTCGTCCTTAGGATAATTTAGGTTTAGTAGTGTGTAAGCTTAGGGACTGGTGACCTTAGCAGTTAAGTCCCATAAGACTTCACACACATTTGAATGTTTGTTTGCAGCATAAACAAAATCGCCTAGAGTGCAAGCACTATAAAGTGACAGTCGGATGCAGTTGTATACAAACAATAAGTAGGGAAGAGGAGGAACTATACTTGCCTCCTACTCGCAGGGCTGATGCCCTACGCCCGTTTTCTGTGTTTTTGCGAGAGCAGAACTGACAGAATGGGCATAGGGCTTATCGATTCCATCTGGTGTTGCGATGGTCGTCCTCGCAGTCATCAGCCTGGATTAGTCTCTTAATTCAGTTAAAAGAAAAAAGAGCAGACAGCAACGCACACCTCAAAGCAAAGCCGAGTTCTCATAGTAACCGCTACAGCGGAATTGTTTGGTGACGTTGTCAGTGTCGTAAATGTGGCAGTTCACGTCCGACCTCTACCGGTGTCTAGTTCATATGGCACTAAGCACTATGGAACTTAACAACTGAGGTCATCAGTCCCCTAGACTTAGAACTACTTAAACCTAACCAGCCTAAGGACACCACACACATCCATGCCCGAGGCAGGATTTGAACGTGCGACCGTAGCAGAAGCGCGGTTCCGGACTGAAGCACCTACAGTCGCTCGGCCACAGCGGCCGGCTACCGGTGTCTCACGCAATAACAAAGCAAAACATCCCAGAAGTAAAAACTGCCGCGTCAGAGTGTCCGCACGATACTAGGATCGCTCCAATGTGGCTGCCATCACAGATTCAGATTTTTTCGCAGAAATTCCCGGGTTCAGAGAAAAAAAGGTGGATACTATAGGAACTATGCAGCAATAAAAAAGAAAGGAACATGTGCCATATGAAGACGCCACTTTTCTTTATTGTGTGTAGAAACGTTTATGTAAGACAGGAACTGCATGAATAACGTGATATCAAAGAATAAGTTTCACAAATGAGGAGGGTCACGGCTGTGCATCTTCGAATCTGTGCACTGTATCCAGCTAGCTAGCTGGCTGCAGAAGGAATGAAAGTAATTACACGGCCGCAAACACGGGGAGCCGAGAGGGGGAAAAAGAGCATCTAACGGCGGAGTCTGATACGGTGAGTCCCCAGAAACCGGAAAAGCCCAGCAGCTTAATTAAGCGTGTAATAGAGGTGGCGGGCGAGATATTAATCTGGCTGGCACTTGCCGAACCACATGGTGCGGGGGCTGCAGATATAGAGGAGAGGGATGGGGCAAGGGTGGTGGAAAGCTTTCCCGAGTGCAGACGCCCTCTCTGCCATCGAACTTAAAATCCCACCCCCCTTCCCCTTTCCTCCCCCTCCCCCCTCACCACGAACCAATCGGCATCGGCAGATCGCAATCCGGAAATAACTGGCGGAGCGCTCAACGTAATCAAATTCGGCCGAAAGCTAAATCTTACAACAGTTCTGTAATTGGTTTCGTTGAAACAACCTGGTTCGCTCTTCAACTCACCTCGTTCTCCCAACCCGTTCAATCCGTTGTTCCCTTTTTTTGTGCAGTACCCTACTTCCCCATCCCTCTCCACACGCAATTACGCAGCAGCGGAGCCTCTTTTTGCCTGCCTCTCAGGCGCGTGCTTCATTTGCTATGTATGCGGCCAGATTCTGTCTGTCGTGTATCGCTTCGTCGTGTCACGGGGATTTCGCCCCCGCTGGCGTACTCTGCGGACACGATTCCAGGCGCCCATTTGAGTACAACGTGACAAAACGGAAATTAACGCCCGCACCGTTGAGCAGGAAAGGCTGCGGTCCCCGTAACACGATCGAACAAATTAAGCCCAGCAACAGTTTGCGTTACGTAAGGATAATGTACACTGCCTGCCGCAGCGTCGCTTCGTTTTCCACGCGGATGAAATTGTGGCGCACGCAGGAATGCCCGCGAGTCGCGGGAATCTGCAGCGAGATGATATCTGTCCGTCGTAATAAGCTCTACTCAGAAGTAGTATTACTTTTGTGGGTGAACTGCAATATATTTTCTGCAAAGTACTTAATACTGGTGGAAACACTTTGGAGAGTGCTAATTCGATGACACACAGCATATAGCGTCCAAACAAAACAAAAAAAAATAAAAATAAAAATAAAAAAAATAAAAAAAATAAAAAATCTAAAACTGATGGAAATGAACTACAGAAGCCTTACGTATCACAAAATCTGTGCATTAGCTCTCGTTCAAAATAGATCGTTACGATTATCATAAAAACCAGTATTCATGTCGATCAGTGTTCCTTGGGGCCAACTGGTGGTATAGTAAGCTGACAAAAATCTTTGACGATCTAGCACAGCCTTTATTCACTCCGATTAGATATCTTACTTTGTTTCTAAGCATCAGTCATTGTACAGGGTTATTCGCAAGTGTCGTGTATTTTAAAGCTCCTTTGTCCGTCTTCGGAACGAAATGAAACGCGGAATGTACGTATCAGCGACCCAACAGTTTGTTGGTAGGTTTGTTTGGTATGTGGCATTAGATATCTATGCATAGGTCATGTAATTCGCGTAAATAGCAGGCCGCTGATTTGCGTACGCGGGGATGGCACCCGGTAGCGACCCAGATGGGTTTCATGGGATTTAATGCAGGCGAATTTTGTCACTGTGTTGCTCCTGAAACCACGGTAGTACGCTAGTGGCTCCGAAACACAGAGCTGTTGAAAGCTGACATCGCCGCCGGGGAAATATCAAGCATGAAGGGATGCAGATGGTTCACAGCCATAAGTGTGTCTTCGATTATGTTTTCGATTAGTACCACAGGTCCCATGAAAATGCAGGAGAATGTTTCCCATAACATAATACTGGTCCCACCAGCCTGCGTCCGTGGCGCCCTGCCGTTTCGAGACGCCGTTCACGTCGATGACTGCGTTTGTGAAGACGACAGTCGACCTAGTGTAGCAAAAATGTGATTTGCCCACAGAGCCGAAACGTTTCCATTGATCGAAGGTCGAATCCCGATGGTCCGTTGCCCTCTGCAGTCGTAGTTGGCGATGTCGTTGGGTCAACATGTTCAACAACGCACGATGAATGATGTACTCCGAAACACTTGTGCGTGCACTAGAGATGCCGCAGATCAGTACCTATACTACTTTACAGAGTAGACAAGCTTCCGAACCCCGCGTTCTGTGGAGAGTAGATGACGTCTAATCATTTAGTGCCTAGGTGTAGTTTCACTATCCTTCTACCTCTTTCCGTAGATACTCACGACAGTAGCACGTGAACATTCGGCCAACTTCATCGTTTTCGAGATACTAGTTCACAGGCTCTGCTAATAATAATCTGCCATTTGTCAGACTCGCTTATCTCACCAGACTTCCCCATAAACAGCCCTTACCTTTGATAAGATGATCCCCCGTCCATGCCTGCTCCGCTTACATACTTTTGCTACCGCGTCACGTGCCCGGAACCCCACCAGGCGGCATCCAACGTCACGTTGGGCAGTGGTCATAATGTTTTGATTGATCAGTGTATGTTGTAATCCGTTCTCTCCGATAACTGCTTCCACTCGCAAATGACTGCACCTTTATATGCATCGGAAGTACAACAGCGCATGTGCTAGATGCAGTGCACACGCGTTCTATCATACCTGCTGCCCCCTGGCGCAAAAAGAGTTGCAGCGCCTCCGGTGGTGAACACTGTTGAAAACGATATTCACCACTAGAGGTGCTGCAACTCTTTTTGTGCCAGGGGCAGCAGGAATGATTGAACGCGTGTGCACTGTATTTAGCGCATGCGCTGTTGTACTTCCGATGCATATGAAGGTGCAGTCATTTGCGAGAGCAGCGTAGCTTTTCTCACCTGATGATGGCGGCCAGGTGGACCGCTGAAATATTGTGCTCAGATGACAGTTTGATCCGGCTGGAAACCCGACAAGAATCTGATACACAGCTGTCTCATTGGCATCTTACCTAAAAAGGGCCCATCCTCTGCTTTATTGCCGGTCATCAATGCTCTGCTCATAGCTGTAGCGACTCCTCGGCGCTAGTCAGCCTACCTGGACGCGGCCACCCACCGACCGACGCCATCCAATGTGTCTGCACAATGAGACCGAGGGACTTGGCAGTCCGCAAACTTTTTCACCCAGGTTCTGCAGAAAAAATTCTCTCCTCAGCCCTCATCCACTTTTGTGCAGTCAATTAACCTCGGCACCCTCTTCCTTTGAATGCAGGTGAAGCATACCACTTTTCCTTCACTAGAGCTCACAAGTAAGAGCGTTAACCACTGCCAACCATTCCATCATATGAATGAAGTCAGATCGTATCCAGTATAGCAACCAAATAATAAATATCATCTTCCCTAAGAACATTAAGCAGCATGACACCATATCATAAGTGAGAGTGCCCTGCAATCCCTCAAGTTATTCCCTGATATCTTAACACATATCCTAGCATTCCACACCTTCTTCTTGTGTTATCCATGTACTCTTTTCTTTGCCTATTCTGTGGTAAGCCTCCTGATTCCTCTTCTTACCAGTTCATCTAATTTTAAACATTCTTGTACTGCAATATACCTGAAACAATTCGATTCTCTTCTTTATCAGTTTTCAAACTGCCCGTGATTCACTATCACACTACAAACTTAAACTCTCAGGAATGTCTTCGTCTGATTAAGGCCGATTTTTTGTGCCAACAGACCTCTCTTGGCTAGAAAAACTCTCTTTGCCAGTGATATCTGCTTTTTATTTCCTCTTTACTTCATCCCTAATTTGTTATTTCGTTTTCAGTACAGAAGAATTCCTTCTCTTCGTCTATTCATGATCATCTATTTTGATGGTAAATTTATTGTTAACCTCATTTCTGTTACTACTAATTACTTTCGTTTATCTTCGATTTACTAGTCCACATTCTGAAGTCTTTAGACCGTTCATTCTATTAAATAGATTCTCTAATTTTTCTTCACTTTCGCTGAGATTACCAATGTCATCTATGCATATTATCATTGACATCCTTTTACCCGAATTTCTATATCACTCTTTAACCATTCTTTTGTTTTAATCTTTGGTTCTTCGATGTATAGACTGAACAATAGCTACGAAACACTACATCCTTCTCTTACACCCTTTTTAATCCCAGCACTTTGTTCTTAGTTTCTCACTCTCTAGTACTATGTGCTATTACGTATATCGTAACACATTGGGAGATGATAAAAGAAGAGTATGACATTTAGGTTGTGTCAGAAACTCTTGCACTATGTAAGGCTTTGGACGTTACCCAGAGCCACCTGATTTTGGATGTAGGATTACATTTTCTGTAAGTGATTGCCTTCAAGAGGAGTTACGTATCTAGAAACAAAAACAGTTAAAGGATTATGAGAGTTCTTACTGGCCAGCCAGCAGCAGTCTCAAAGGCTGAGTCGTTGCCTCTTGCTCAGGACTCACCATATCTTACGTTTTGTATTCTCTTCTGACAACGGAGATGTTGGATCTACGTGAAACATCGATGTGACCAACACAGGGCAAAATCGCTGAGAAGGGTGAATCCTCTGGCATCAAACGGCTTATGAAGTGCACCGCAGTGCACGTTAGAGTAACGTACTCTAGGGTATCAGCTTTGCCAGTGTACATCGTCTCAGAATTAAATTAAAAATAGATCCCATCCTCCAGCTCTGATGTTTTTGGCGGGTTTCCGTTGGTACCGGAACTGGATATCACACTCAAACATTTCCAAATAGATCTACATCTGCCTCACGACAAATTAACCCAGTATTTGGCTGAAAAGTACCTGCCCTATTTAGGTCGTTATTGAATAGCATGCTCTATCTGGAGGCTAAAATAAAGAAAAGCAACTCTAGTGTATGAACCTACTCCGATGCCCCTTCTAGCCTGTTGTTGAAGATGTCGATGTGTACTTCGACTTTGTATTGAATGTGTATTTCATCACCTCATACATTGCTGTTGACAAACTTTGCTTTATTTATGAAGCGGTTAGCTTGAAACTTATTTCTCTAAAGTCACTTTCCCCCATTTCTGGGCAGGTACTGACTCTGAACGTAACTTTTACGTTCTCCTGGTAACACATCGCTATCTACTGCCTGGAACTGAGCACCGCTTTGCGCGTCTCTCGTTCGGTGCATGTAACAGACAATGTGTGTCTATCCACATCTACATCTACATCTGTACTCTGCGAACCACCGTGCAGTGTACGACAGAGGGTACGTTGCACTGTGCCATTTATTAGGTCTTTTCCCTGTTAGATTCACGCATGTAACGTGGGAAAAATGATTGTATAAATGCCTCTATGCATGCTGTAATTAATTTGATCTTATTCTCACAATCCCTATGGGAGCGCCATGTAGAGGATTGTAGTATATTCTTAGAGCCATCACAAAGCAAACTTTGTCAGTAAACTTTTTGAGGATAGTTTCTATCAGTCTTCAAGATTTTTCCATCATCACACTGACACTATCCCGTGGGTCAAACAAATCTGTGGCCATTCGTGCTGCCATTCTCTGTATACGTTCAATATCCCCAGCTATAATAAGAGTGGACGACCAAGAACGAAGCGCTCGGATTACAAAGGGTGTAAGACAGGTATTTGGTCTTTCGCCCTTACTGTTCAATCTGTACATCGTAGAAGCTATGATGAAAATAAAAGAAAGGTTCGGGAGTGGAATTAAAAATCATTGTGAAAGAATATCAATGATATGGTTCACGGATGACATTGCTATACTCCTTGAAAGTGAAGAAGAATTACGTGATCTGCAGAACGGAATGAACAGTCTAATGACTACAGAATATGAACTAAGAGTTAATTGAAGAAAGACGAAAGTAATGAGAAGTATCAGAAAAAAGAACAGTGAGAAACTTAACATCAGCATTGATGGTCAGGGATTTTCTCTGCCTCGTGATGGCTGGGTGTTGTGTGCTGTCCTTAGGTTAGTTAGGTTTAAGTAGTTCTAAGTTCTAGGGGACTTATGACCACAGCAGTTGAGTCCCATAGTGCTCAGAGCCATTTGAGCCAGTAAAATAACCAATGACGGACAGAGCAAGGAGGACATCAAGCAGACTACCACTGGCAAAAAGGACGTCCCTGGCCAAGAGAAGTCTACTGGTATCAAACATAATTTATATATCTTTAACATATTGCAGCGTGTCAGCAACTGTGAAATGTACAGCAAATAAACAATGTTTTCAGCCTTCAGTTGCAAGGTAATTTTACTCGTTTACCTAGGTTTCGATTCCAGTAATGGAATCTTCTTCAGAACCTATAAATTAAACCACATACGGACATATATTACTCACTAAAATGAATTATCTGTCTAATGATTGAATATTAAAGAAATTGTGATACTTACAAAAAATTAAATTATTTTGTGAGCCAAACACTGGCCAAGTCACAGATTAAAAATTAAAACAATAAAGATGCATAATCATAAGATTATGTCAGTCAAAATTAAAACCATTAAGGCGAACGTAGACAGAGCTTCGCCGGCCACAAATCAGGACCACACGTAAGCGGCTCGAAAACTAGGCGTTGTGAGCAGTTACGCGGCGAGGCTCGGCCGCGGCCAAGCGCATGCGCGAGCGCCAGCGCAGGGGCGAGAGACAAACTGTCTCAAAATTACTTAGAGCAAATATACATATCAACAAAATGTGACACAGCCGTCCTACAATTGGACAAACCTATCTATTGGTATGGCAACATTAAACAATTTACCTGAGAAACTACAAAGCCAAAGTATAATTTTTTTTTTAATATTATAGTAAGAGGGCGTAGCCCCGCTACAGTAACTAAAAATTAGTGTCAAAACCATGCGTGCTAAGCATAAAATGTCTTTAACATAAAAACGCCTTAGCAACTATGTGTCATTACCAAGCATAAAACGAAATGCGAAGACACACATGTGCAATCGCATTATAATAAAGGGACAAAGCAGATAGTGAAACAGCATCGGCCATTCGAGGCGGACTGTTGGTCAACTCCACTGGAGTAAAGGTTGAAATCCTTCGAAATAACTTCTATTTTTTAATTGCAGCTGATCATTAAGTAAGTTGTCTCTATCAATACTAAGATGTTTAAAAATTTGCAATTCTTCGAGGGTGTCTAGCCTACATCCCTTTACTTCATTATGCAAAAGCTCTGCGTCTTTTAAAGGCTTGGGAGCATGCGCCTTTTGGACCAGATGTTCAGCAAATGCAGATCCTCGAGTTCCATCACCGCTTTTTGTCGGCAGATGCTCTTTAAACCTAACAGACAGGGCCCTTCCTGTCTGGCCAATGTAATAAGAAGGACATTCAGCACACGTGATTTTATACACACCTGATAGCGATGATTTATCATTACCTTTATCCAGGGAATGAACCAAGTTCTTTTTGAGGTTGTTGGTGGTAGAGTATGAAACTTTACACCCTAGGTTTTTTAATAAACGACCTACCTTATAAGATATGTTACCTATAAAGGGAAACTGATATGTATTTCGTTGCCTGGTGTTGATTGTGAGTATCTGAACTGGAAAGGGTGGTAGTCTTCTTTCGGGTTTTTTTATTAAACAACTGTCTCACTATACTGGGATTATATCCATTATTCTGAGCGATGTTTTCGAGGACTTTTAATTCGTTCTGTAAGTTGACTGGCGAAAGTGGAATGGAAAGAGCTCGATGGATACTCGAGTGAAAAAAGGCCATTTTTTGGGCCTGAGGATGGGTGGAATCAGCTGGGATGATGATGTCGGAATAGGTAGCTTTCCGAAATTTTTTTTTTTAAATCTATTTTGTTGCTAATAATGGATAGAGTCAGATCGAGATAGTCTAAGGTCCTATCAGCTGTCTGATTTTCTTGCTTAGCACGCATGGTTTTGACACTAATTTTTAGTTACTGTAGCGGGGCTACGCCCTCTTACTATAATATTTAAAAAAAAAATTATACTTTGGCTTTGTAGTTTCTCAGGTAAATTGTTTAATGTTGCCATACCAATAGATAGGTTTGTCCAATTGTAGGACGGCTGTGTCACATTTTGTTGATATGTATATTTGCTCTAAGTAATTTTGAGACAGTTTGTCTCTCGCCCCTGCGCTGGCGCTCGCGCATGCGCTTGGCCGCGGCCGAGCCTCGCCGCGTAACTGCTCACAACGCCTAGTTTTCGAGCCGCTTACGTGTGGTCCTGATTTGTGGCCGGCGAAGCTCTGTCTACGTTCGCCTTAATGGTTTTAATTTTGACTGACATAATCTTATGATTATGCATCTTTATTGTTTTAATTTTTAATCCGTGACTTGGCCAGTGTTTGGCTCACAAAATAATTTAATTTTTTGTAAGTATCACAATTTCTTTAATATTCAATCATTAGACGGATAATTCATTTTAGTGGGTAATATATGTCCGTATGTGGTTTAATTTATAGGTTCTGAAGAAGATTCCATTACTGGAATCGAAACCTAGGTAAACGAGTAAAATTACCTTGCAACTGAAGGCTGAAAACATTGTTTATTTGCTATCAAACATAAGTCTCAATTTGAAGAAGAAGTTTCTGAGAATGTACATTTGCAGCGCAGAATTGTATGGTAGTGAAACATGGACTGTGGAAAAACCAGAACAGAAGAGAATCGAAGCATTTGAGATGTGGTGCTACAGACTAATGTTGAAAATTAGGTGGACTGATAAGTAAGGAACAGGAGCTTCTGCGCAGAATCGGGGAGGAAATGAATGTGTGGCAAACACTGACAAGAAGGGTCAGGATGATAGGACAATCTGTTAAGACATCAGGGAATCACTTCTAGGATACTAGAGGGAGCTGTAGAGGGCAAAGCTGCAGAGGAAGACAGAAACAATACATCCAGCAAGTAATTGAAGACGTATGTTTCAAGTGCTACTCTGTTATGAAGAGGTTGTCGGGGGAGAGGAATTCGTCGCGGGCCACATCAGACCAGTCAGAAAACTGATGAACCCCAATCATCACCACAAAAATAATAATAATAATAATAATAATAATACGGGTCCCACACGCTCGAGCAGTATTGCCTCATGAGTCGCTCGCGAGTGATTTGTAAGCCAGCTCCTTTGTAGACTTATTGCATTTCCCTGGTATTCTAACAATACCTCTACGTGTTTTACCCACGACGGAGCGTATGTAATCGTTCCACTTCGTGTCCCTACTAAGTGGTACGTCCAAGCATTTGTATGAGCTTACAAATTCCAACTGAGACTCACTAATATTATATGCATAGGATGCTATGTTTTTTCGTTTTGTGAGTGCATAATTTTACGTTTACGAACGCATAAAGCAAGTTGACAGTCATTGCACAACTTTGAAATATTATCAATGTCTAGCTGAATATTTGCACAGCTTCGTTCAGACTGTACTTCGTTGTACCCAAGTGCATCATCTGCGAAAAGTCTGAAGCTACTATCAATATTGTCCAAAAGAACATATATATACGATATGACTAGCAAGAGACCCAGTACACTTCCCTGAAGTACACCGGAAGTTACTTCTCCATCTGTCAATGACTCTCCATCCAAGATAACACGCTGTGTCCTCCGTACCAAGAAATCTTCAATCCAGTCACATATTTCGTCTAATCATATTTTTGATGATAACAGCAGATTTCTTTATTGTTTTTTGTATGCAACTGAAACGTCTTTATTTAAATGAGTGTGGCTGTACTTAAATTGCTGAATGACTGAAACCCACAATATCCTAACGCAATGCAGTCTGATGGGTCAAGAAAAAAATAAATAAAAAGATAACCTGATTTCAAATAATTAATTCAAAAGAATGGCCCTGACTAAAAAGAAATCCTAACAATAACCTATCCATTTCATTAAGCACTTACCTCACAAAAATCTTCATTAGGCGAACTACTGCAATACCAGCGAGCGTCAATACTGCCAGTTAAATAAAAGATTCTAACTACTAGAGCCACTAACTACTAATAGGCATGTTGTTGGCAAAGGAAAGATTTTGTTGAAAACCAAATCATGTATTTTTTTTACCTTAGTAATGTGACATCCAGTTCCACGAATATAAATCGTCATTGACATCTAGTACAAAGGTATATAATCAGAATAATATTCAATCTGCAAGTCGAACATGTACAGATCGTTAGCCTACGCTACCACTTCAGATCTCCCATCAATGCTGACTTCTGACATCTAACATCTATCACTGCTGGCTGTTCTCCTCGAACTGCCCAGCAGTACTTCAATCACTGCTGGTGCCTAATTTCCAACTGCCTAACAGTACTGGCCATTAACTTCCAACGACGAGTCCGGCCAGCCACAGAGTCTCTTACAAAGAAAGCGAAGTCAGAGATACAATGCAATGCGCTACACACCGCTGACGACACGGAAGCAACCCACTTACACAGCTTGCTCCATTGCAATTTTCGTAAGTCGGCGTGTATGTATTGTGACTGTAGAGTGTAGTGTGATTCTTTGTGCTGTATGTCGATGATGAGAGAAGGGAGAGTGCGAAACGCGGTGCCAGTACATCACTCCTCGCACCAAGGGGGGCAAGCTTAACGTCCATCGGACGGACGGATCGACATGAACTGTGTTATATGCCCTCACTTCATGAGACAATGCGGAGGGGTTTGATATATAAACTAGGACATTGGCGTGAAGTCTGGTGAAAAGGAACATTATGTCACCACCTCTCCTCCTTCCCTTTTTCGCCAAATACTGTCAGTGAAAAATTTTTCCCCACCATCAGGATTCGAACCCGCTTACCCAAACAGGCGACCGTTGGCGACCATTTTTTTTTTTTTTTTTTTTAAGTAAGAGTAGTGTGGTCAGTTACGAGCAGGTTGAGACAAGGCGGGCAGGGGTCGGAACCCGAGGCCTGGCCGCGATGCGATGCCTCCCCCTCCCATCCCTGAATCACTCCCTCAAAGTAGCATTTTGATTTGTTTATTTTTTTATTGTAGTTTATTATAATTTTTTTACCAGGAACAGGGTAAATGAACAAAATATTTTTATTAGTACAAGTTTAAATACAACAGAAATGCCACCCTTCCGGCGGGAATAACACGAGACATTACACTCGTACAAGGCGAGCCTTTTTTATTATTAACAAGGTATAGGAAAAAGGAATAATAATACTGATGTAAGCTAAGAGGTGTGAAGCAATAGACAGTGGAGTGGGGAAAAAACCAGCGTGCTCTGGTATAGTGCATAAAAGTAAGGAGGTGCGTGTTCATGCGCCTACTCCACTGTGGTTTACAATATAGAACGTAGCGCGGAGAGTCTCTGATGTCAGCAGAGGGTGGGGTGTGGGGGGTGGGGGGGGGGGGGGGGGCTGGGAGCGCTGTCGGCGTGGGGCACCATCCAACTGAGCGGGGCTGACGTAAAGACCGCATGTAGGTAATTGGCGAAGAAACCGCGGTAGCGTGGTCGGTGCTCGACTTCACTGTGGGCGGTTTCTAAGTACTGGTAGAAATCAAGGTGTGATTTGTCGCCATCATTATACATGTAGGTGATCGTCCATTCCGTGACCCATACAATCGCATGATTTTTGGCAGCGAGGAAGTAAGTTTCCTCAGGATGGATAAAAGTCCATGGGTCAATCGAGTCCGGCGGAACGCGGAGGTAACAGGCAATGAACTGTCGGCCAAGTTTCCAGACGTCACTGGTGGCAGCACAAGTCAGTTGGTGGACGTCGTCATCCATGAGGTGGCAAATGGAACAACGTGGAGAGTCCGCTAGTCCGATGGCGTGAAGACGTCGATTTGTGGCGAATTTTCCACTTGCGACGTGGTACCATGTTGCCCAGACTTTGGAGGGAAGGAAAGGCTGGTTGATATGACGCCAAACCGTGGGCCACCGCTTGGACGGATGTCTGAGTTCGATATTGTTGCTGGATAAGGAACGAAGCAGTGGAGTGTAAAAATCTTTAGGTCGAGGAGAACGCGTGGTTGGTAAGTGTATGTGGGCATAACTGAAGTCGACGATGAAAACAGAAATGTGCGTCAGACGCTGCTTGATGTGTCCGACTGGTACTGGTGGCGTTATGGTTGCGGGCACAAGAATTTCTAGCAAGCTGCGCGTAAGGGTGGTGCCCCCATGCCACTGCTTGTGATTCGGCCACGGACACAGGCAAGAAGAGTAGGTGTGGTACTGAGCCACATGCTTTTCAGAAACCGAGAAGTACAGCATCTACCTTGATCCGTGGCTTTCAGCATTGCGGAATACAAGATTATGTTTCTAAAAAGGATCTGAAAAGTCCGAATAGGATAAGTAACAAACACAAAAGAGACATGCTCCATAAGGTGAGGTAGATCGCAATACAAAATTTGGGAAAGGTGTGCACAAGATAATTACTGGTTTTCTACACATGTATGATCTTATGAGAAACAACTTTGGGTCCTGGGTTCAGTGGAACCAATCTGAGTGTATAGAACGAATAAACAACTGCAACGGAAAGTGTTTCACTCTAACTCTCGGTTCCGTGTGGCGTTAATATTGCAGCCGATTTAGCCAAAACAGAGCAGTGTGAAGCGCGCGTGAACTGCGTGTGGCGACACATAATTAAAATCGACAAAAAGTACATCGACACGTCAGTACTGGCTCGGGAGGGCGTGCGCAACCGTAATGAAGTGGTCGACGCGTCGGCAGCGGCGGACATTTCATTAAAAATCGGGACGCGTGCATCAGGACAGAGGAGGGCCGCCCCCCCTACAGTGACGCGGGCGCGCGCAGATTTACTGGCAGCCGCTGCCGCTGACAGCGCGGCCCGCTGACGTCTGCATCGCGAATAGAGTAGCGGCAAAGTGCGCAGAGCGGACGCGGCGCAGTCGGAGAGGCTTCCGCAGTGTCATCCCGGTGGCCATAGTGATAATTCAGCGTGCAGAGTAGTAGCAGCATGCGGCATAGCTGGCGTGTCCTCGTCACCCACGCATGTATGCAGAGTCTCCAAACTTAGATCGAGGAGATTTCACAGAGGAAGTATTCGGTGTGTCGTTCTCAGTCTGATTATAGCTACCTGACACAGTTTTACGCCGCTGTTGTGCCTTCAGTACTACGAGGGGTGTTTAATAAGTAACGCAACACATTTTTTTCTCTAAGCAGGTTGATTTTATTTGCGATTCCAGTAAACCACATAATTTCCTACTCTTCTGGCTATAAAACTCTATTTTTCAATATAAATTCCGTTCAATGCCACGGCCTTACGCCACCATACTGGGAAGGCCTACCTGTCCTCTTGGTACCATTCTACTGGTTGACGTCAGAGCCAAAGTCTTGCTGCATCAATAGACGGCCGCAGTGGTCGAGCGGTTCTAGTAGCTTCAGTCCGGAACCGCGCAGCTGCTACGGTCGCAGGTTCGACTCCTGCCTCGGGCCTGGAGGTGTGTGACGTCCTTAGGTTAGTCAGGTTTAAGTAGTTCTAGGGGACTGATGGCCTCCGATGTTAAGTCCCATAGCGCTCTGAGCCATTTGAACAACTTTTTGCTCATCAATAACCTCCCCATTATCCACGTACTGCTTTGTGCTAAGTACATCCTTCACTTCAAAAAAATGGCTCCAAACACTATGGGACTTAACATCTGAGGTCATCAGTCCCCTAGACTTAGAACTACTTAAACCTGACTAACCTAAGGACGTCACACACCTCCAGGCCCGAGGCAGGAGTCGAACCTGCGACCGTAGCAGCAGCGCGGTTCCGGACTGAAGCTACTAGAACCGCTCGGCCACAGCGGCCGGCTTATCCTTCACTGGGCCAAATAAATGGATGTCGGAAGGTGTTAGATCCGGGCTGTAGGGCAGATGAAGTACAGCTCATTGAAGTTATGTGATCTCCACCCGGGTACGCAAACTTGTATTGGGCCTTGCGTCGTCATGGAGAAATTCGTTTGTCTTTCTGTGGCAAGGAATGCGCTGAATTCCTTACTTCAGTTTGCTGAAGTTAGCACAATACACTTCAAAGTCAATCGTTGAACCGAGAGAGGAAATCAAACTGAAAAACCCCTACAGAGTGCAAGAAGACCGTCGCCATGAGTTTACCGGCTGAGGGGGCAGCTTTCAACTTTTACTTGCGAGGAGAGACGGTGTGGCGCCAGTCCAAGGATTGCCGTTCTGCGGTAGCGTTCTCGCTTCCCACGCCCGGATTCCCGGGTTCGATTCCCGGCGGGGTCAGGGATTTTCTCTGCCTCGTGATGACTTGGTGTTGTGTGATGTCCTTAGGTTAGTTAGGTTTAAGTAGTTCTAAGTTCTAGGGGACTGATGACCATAGATGTTAAGTCCCATAGTGCTCAGAGCCATTTGAACCATTTGAACCATTGCCGTTTCGTTTCCGGTTCGAAGTGATGAACCTATGTCTCATCATCTGCGGCGGTACTGGGCAAAAAATAGTCACTATCGGCCTCGTAATGAGCAAGAAATTCCGCACTGGTAGTCCTTCGTTGTTCTTTATGGTTTTCTATTACGTGGAGAGGAACGCAGCTGACTCGCGCCTTTGAGCGTCCCAACTGGTGGACGAGTGTGTCAGCACTACTAATGAGATGTTCAGTTGCGCTGCGAGATCTTTCATTTTATCCGTCGACCATTTCGAATGAGAGTGTACGCACGTTCCAACACTGCAGGAACCACATCTGGCTGCGGCCGGTCCGATAGATTATAGTGATATGGCTGCAATGATGACACCTCGCTCAACGACTCTCCGTGCTTTTGTTCACTGAACGATCTCCGTAGACATTCGGCAAGCGCCTATTAATATCTGCGATGATTTGGTTTTCCGCCAGAAGAAACTCAGTGACAGCTATCTGCCTGGAAAGCATCTTTGTAAAAGACGCCATTTTGAATGCTACAAATAGCCACGCCACCATCGGAACTTCATGAAACTACAGGGGGTGAAGTATGAATATTACAAGATGTACCACGACAAATTACGCATTTTTTCAAGCGGAACTGGCCGAGACAAAAATGTTTTGCATTACTTATTGAACACCCTTCGTATTATTAATACTTTATGTGCTGAGCGCATGTAACAGCGCATGCTCGGTGAAGCGTTCTACGCGAAACTGTCCACCTAAATGGGATCGCTCTAGCACTCGACACTGCTGCGCTTAATTTTTACAATCACAGACTTTTCTTCTATGCGGGGAGAATCACGTAAAAGACGCACCACTTTCACCTAGTGAATCGTTAAAGGTACATAACGACATTCTCGGAAAACTAGATTATGGCGAGGGGAACGTAGATTCTAATTCTTGTAGGAATAGAGACACTGAAGCGACTACATTATCTAATCAAAAGTAAAATGGTGTGAGTTCACATTTGACTTTTATGACAGCTCGAACTCTACAGGAGACATTTTTAATAAACTTTCTTACTGCCTGTGGAGGAATGGCAGCATATTCTTTCTCAACTGGAACCAGAGAAGATAATGCTGTCGAATGCTGAGATCTGGAGCTCAGTCGACGTTCTAACTCACTCCAAATGTGTTTCGTTGCCTTCAGGTCTGGACTTTGGGCAGTCCAGTCCGTTTCAGGAATGCTATTGTCCATAAACGATTGTCTCCCATTACGCTGCTTTGTGACAGAGTGCACTGTTATCTGATAGATAACCCGAAGAGTTCGTCCACTGTTTCCAGTATACAATGTCGTATTATGTTTTGCAGCAAGAACTCCGCAAGCAGCTGTATTTAAGCCAATTTTGTTA
This sequence comes from Schistocerca nitens, assembly GCF_023898315.1. NCBI lineage: Eukaryota > Metazoa > Arthropoda > Insecta > Orthoptera > Acrididae > Schistocerca > Schistocerca nitens. The sequence goes on from NC_064618.1 coordinate 385,477,685, forward strand.
TGGCACTACAAGTTTCGTGTCTTGTACCTACATCATCAGATGCTGACAATCATAAAACATGCACACAAGAGGGCGAAGAATGCAGAAGGGCCAACAATCTTAGTTAAACCATTATGCCCGCAACGCGGATAGTCAATGAATAAAAAGTTTACCCTAGCCCAGCTGTTGATCTGATAGAATGATTTCAGTAAACTGTGACACGTATGAAAGAGATCTGAAAGCTAAATACCTGTTACTTCTGAATGAGTAGCTGGATGAAGCTGAGAAGGACACATAAGCATTTTCATTACCATCACGGGCATCTTCTGTTTTTTAAAACACATTGTCTACGTCTACGTACAATTCACCATGCACTGATACACCATCGATGGCGACTTGATCGCACTTCAAATCTAGCAATGTTTCTTCAGGAGACTCCTCAGTCTGAATCACACACTTTTTTGCGAAGTTAAGCTGTATTATAAATACTAACCTAACTTCATAAACTAGTAATTACTATTCATATACGTACTGTATTAAATAAAACACCATGCTGGATGGTCTTACAAAAAATGAACTTTTCATGGAGGCCTTTTGTAACAGCATTCAGAAGCTTTTGCCAACTTTACCTTGTTGTAATGAGTAGATTCTCAACAGGAGAAACAGAAAGTCGAAAATCTGTGTCCTGCTTCTCAGAGCAGCTGATACCAGTTGCTCCAAAAAGTGAAAACTATCTGGACTTACTCTGTAGCATTTGTGGAACTTGTCTTCGTGTTGAGAGGCCTCACGAGAAACCACAGCCGAACATTGTTTGATATTTATAGCACTGTACAATTTCAGTCAGCACTTTCTCTTCATTTTCAGATTGTTGAGCATTAAATAATGGTAAGCCACAATAACGTTGTCTTCAGAAGAGCTCGTGATTACAGATGGGTTCAGATGACTCTGACCACTATGGGACTTAAAGTCTGAGGTCATCAGTCCCCTAGAACTTAGAACTACTTAAACCTAACTAACTTAAGGACATCACACACATCCACGCCCGAGGCAGGATTCGAACCTGCGACCGTTGCGGTCGCGCGGTTCCAGACTGTAGCGCCTAGAAACGCTCGGCCACTCCAACCGGCTTCGTGATTGCAAGTGACACTGGAACAGAAACGTGACTCGTGCTGCCTTGCTGCTTGGCGCATCGCAAATGCCGTCGCGAATGGCATCGCTTATTTTATAACATTTTATATCGCCGCAGTGGAGGCGAGAGGACCGCACAGACCGGAGACATGTTGCGCGACCTTTATTCAATGGGTCTATCTCATACCGCATGTCCTCAGTGAGAACCGTGTCTTGGAGTTGAAACGTGATAATTCGGTTGTGAGTTAGTGAAGCCAGCAAACATAAATGCCAAATAAAGGTCGTGGTAGCAAATTCAACTATATTATCTAAGTGAGGATCGTGCCAGCCGAATGGCAGCCGAAAGCCATTGTAGTCACTTACTGTACACACACACACACACACACACACATACACACAGAGAGAGAGAGAGAGAGAAAAAATGGTTCAAATGGCTCTGAGCACTATGGGACTCAACTGCTGAGGTCATTAGTCCCCTAGAACTTAGAACTAGTTAAACCTAACTAACCTAAGGACATCACAAACATCCATGCCCGAGGCAGGATTCGAACCTGCGACCGTAGCGGTCTTGCGGTTCCAGACTGCAGCGCCTTTAACCGCACGGCCACTTCGGCCGGCAGAGAGAGAGAGATAGATAGAAAGAGAGAGAGTAGGTAACGCCGATGTGGCTACCATGTTTCGCCCATTTTGCGGCGGAACACAGGTTCGGATAATGGCGGAGTCCGAAGTTCGCTGTCGTACCTTTGTCACTGAGACAAGATCATCAGATGATATTGCGGAAAATACTTTAGTAAACGATTTATGATCTATTTGATGATTGTTCAACCAGTAACGTAACTCCATAGCGCTATTTATGCTTACAGAATTACGTGAAGTAGGGCCCATACGATAAAATGGTGAAATCATTGAGTGAGTTCTCGTTTACAGTACATTTAATCGTTTATTGATTATGCCTGTATAAGTAAATAGCATCACACCACTAAAAATTTCATTTTCTCTGAACAATAAGCTTCATTCATTAAACTGATTGAGTGAAACAGCATGCTTCCTGGACTAAATATTACTTGAAACTTCCTGGCAGATTAAAACTGTGTGCCGGACCGAAACTCGAACTCAGGACCTTTGTCTTTCACGAGCAAATTTTCCACCGACTGAGCTACCATAGCACGACTCACGACCCATCCTCACAGCTTTAATTCTGACCGAACCTTGTCTCCTAAGTTACTTCATGATGTAGCATAGGACAATAAGCCGGTGCCAGAAATTTCAGAACTATACTGTATCCAAACTAGTTAGAAAATTTGCTATGCATGAAATTAAAACTAACTAGTAACAGTAAGAGCAAATTTAAAACAATTAAGAGCAAATCTTCCCTGGATGTTTACCTTCTGAATACTTTCTTGGACACACCTTGGCAGTCGAGCCTCAGTCCAGTGGCAGATACAATGTATAAGAAATTCCACAGAAACTAACTTAAGCCAGCACAGTAATGTAAATGGAAAGCCACCGTGGTTTCTATTAGTAACAGGAAGTACTGATGGTCAGCCGACCAATACAACAGTAGCGCTAACCGTAACATCCAAAACCTAGCGACCCAATTGTCAATTGAAAACCTATACTCATTCAGTATCCTTACATCTACATACAGCAAACATAAACCACTGCGGGCCACCACTTCACTACTACCGATTATTAAAACAATCTATCGACGCACTGCATGTAGTTAGTTGCTAGATAATGGCTGTTGTGCCCATCAGATCACCCGTTCCGAAATCTGTGTTGCTTGCCACGATCAATTATGCACACATCGTGGCCACAATGTAACTCCATCGTGTTTCTGACATACGGGGCACACCCTCAGGAGATCCATAAGCTATAGGTTGCAGCGCCTTACTCAAACACAGTTGACAGCGCGCGACCGATAAATAGGGCCTGCTCCTAACTAGAGAGACACTCGCCAGATCTCACATTCGACAGCGGCAAAATAGAGGAAGTGCTACCAGCCTCGAAGGCTAAGTCGAAATACTACAATACACGGCAATATTGTTAATATAAAAACTGTGTAGGCACCTCTACAATTCTGCTTTAAAGGTTCTTTACAGAGTGAACACTGACAAGAACATAGACTACAAATGCAGACGTCAGGTTCGTTTTCCATACACAAAGAAGAAGCTAAAAATGAAATAAACACTATGCCAAGTAACAAAAAATTGAAAACAATTGCCAATCTCTGACCGACAACAAATGGTTGAAGGCGTAACAAGAACTAGTAATGCGACGTTTTCGCAGAATCATTCACGGATTCAGGCTGAATGCCTTTCATGAACAAGTTTACAAATAACTAGCATTTCTGAGATCTCATATTGCGTTATACTGCAGTAACTATGTACAAGGGCAATTGTAAGAAAAAAATGGGTTCTACATCACAATAAATTTATCAAAGTAATAATTTAGATAGTAAATCTGCCTAGGCAATAAAGTACTGTCAAGGTTATTTGTTCAGAAAAATATCTTCGAGTGGAAGCTGATTTACGAGAGACAGGTGCTTCCGGTTCTGTTACCTATACCGTCAATGGTAAGCGTTATGAGTGTCTTTTACGCAACCACGTCATTCCAGCTCTCCAACAGCGTGCGTATGTTGATAGGATCATTTTTATGCAAGATGGCCTACCTCCATACATTGAAGATCCAGTTGCTGCTGAAGCGCCATTTCGGAAATGCTCATCCGTGTGACTTCTGGCTGTGGGGCTGTCTGAAAGGCGTTCAGCGTTCCTATTGCAAACTTAGCTGCATTGAAGGCACGCATTGTGCAACACATTCTGAACGTGACCTCGGAAACACTTCGATCAGTTGTGAAACATGCTGTTTCTCGATTTCAACTTGTTGCAGAAAACGGTGGACAGGATATTGAACATGTTTTGCGCCAGTCACATGGAAATTAATAATCAGATTCGATTTGAATGATGATTTTTATGCGGTTTTTGTTCTAAGGTCAAATAAAAACTGATGTGTTTGATGCTTTTTATGCGGTTTTTTGCCTCAGGACAATTAAAAACCGATTTTTCCCGTCCGATGTCATATGACCTTGCCGTGGTGGATGGGCTTACGTAACTAACAGTATCAGTTCTGTACACGGTGAATAGTAAAGTTTGTTTAACGTCAAACGTACACCTTAGGCATTGTTTTATCAAAATCAAATCGCATTATTAATTTCCGTGTGACTGGCGCAAAACATGTTCAATATGGTGTACGATGTATGACCTCGCTGTGGTGGATGGTCTTACGTAACTAACATTATCACACCTGTACACCCATGCACACTGAGTAGTATTGTTTGTTTAACGTCAAACGTACACCTTAGGCATTGTCGTATGATTCATTTGTCATTTGCAGTCGACTAGTATTAAATTATGATACATGAAGATATTATCTGTTCTTTCCGACTTGTCCGAAAGAACAGATACCATCTTAATATAGATAAGGCTTACCGGCCAATGATCTTCTTCTGTGCGGACGCACTCACATTGCCCGAACTCTTACGGGAATCGGTAGATTGACTGCCGCGAGTAATGAGTATAGTGGGGCAGGGGCACTACAAATGTAGTGTGTGCACAGTAAGCTGGAAAAGTGGGTCTCACGGGGAGCGTGCTAGAGATAAGTCCCTGCAATCGCTCTTTCCTCTGTGTCCTCGGTGGTTCATACTGGTAGAGCGACTGTCTTGTAAGCAGGAGATCCCGGGTTCCAGTCCCTGTCGGCGCAAACATTTTCAACTGTCGCCATTGATATTTATCAGCGCCTGTGAGCAGCTAAATATCTGGATTTCATTGTAAATTCACTATTAAATTATGATGCCTATAAAGCCATCTAATGCTACAATTAGTAATTATTTATTTTTATTCTGCCATACGTTTTGCCCCTTCTCCGATAATATTCCGTTCCAATTAGACGTCATCCTCACCAGTGGTGTTATTCCGACAGCGGTTTGAAAGTTTAATTATGATCACCCTTTATATTTGCTTCAGTACCTCGGTTGACAGAAAAGACATGTTTATTACACATACAGACTACGTGCCCCTCTGTCTGCTATCATTTGCTGAATATCTCTTTTCGATGTTATGGACCATTCACATAATAAGAAGGCTGCAGTTTTCAGGTGATTCACTCTGTAGTCTCTCCAACCAGTTATTAAGACGTAAAACCCACTAAATATTCCTTGTTTTTTACTTTCCTCAAATATTTTTCGACGTCATTATTTTTTTTTCTGAAGCAAGGAAAACACACAGTCCAACATCATAGTGTTCCTTCATACAATACTCCTTCTTACAGGTCGGTTATATTTTATATAAGATCGAAAAGGTCTCAGAAAATATTTTTGTTTTAATTCCGCAATGAATTTCTCTCGTCTGAACGACGACCTCCTCCAGATGATATCCTTTCTTTGGTATTTGTCTGAAAACTCAGGAATGAGACAGATGAAATTCAGTGACTGAAGTATTCTAGCCGCTAGGAACCTTGTACACGATGTGCGTCGAGCTGTTTCACAACCACGTACGACAAATAAAATTTCTCATGTGGCCACTGAAAACATAGTCATGTTAGTGCATTTGTTAATATCTCGGCAAGTAGGCGGAGAGATATGGAGTTTTTGTACCAACTGTCAACATATGACGTACACTGTCTTCCGAAATAAGACTGCGTAATTGTTGTCACAATATTGATGGTCTTCGCCAGTTAGTTTCCAGTGACACTTATGTCACACTCTGCACCAGTAGAAATTAAAATGTCTAATACCAAACCTAGTCTTGCAATCGCATAGGACGAAAGTGTGTATGCCAAAACAACTTATTTTGGATGTAATACGCTTGAACAACAGGAGGTTTTTGTCACTGCAAACCGCTTGCAACGAAACAAGCGACACCGTGTGACCACGCCAGTAGCATTGGCTCACTTAGTTTCTGTAGCACATATAAATTGGCTCTGAGCCCTATGGGACTTAACTTCTGAGGTCATCAGTCCCCTAGAACTTAGAACTACTTAAACCTAACCAACCGAGGCAGGATTCGAACCTGCGACCGCAGTGGTCGCGCGGTTCCAGGCTGTAGCGCCTAGAACCGATCGGTTGTAAATTGACTATCTAATCAGTCACATGTAAGTCTTTTTCACTGGAGTCACATGGATTGTGATCATGTATAAATGTCGGTAGCATCTGAAGAATTAATACACGGCGACAAAAAAGCAGGGAATCAAATACGACACAAGAATAACAACAAGGTGCTCTAAAGTGGTAGTGAGGGGTGCTCGGGTATCTTGTCCACATAGTATTCTTTATTGGATAGTCAGTTTGGCTACAACTGATCCACGAGTTCCATACACGCCCACTTACATTTAAACACAAAGACACACACACACACACACACACACACACACACGAGCGCGCGCGCGCTCTCGTACGCACCCATACGCACCTCCGTCTTTATATAGACAGAGACGTTAGCAAATATTGTTCAGAATAAAGTTAAACACGACCCTTGTATATTGTTTTCATTAGTATAAAGTATTATTGTGAGTGTATTAAGTAATCTGTTCTTCCTTCGCAGATGGGCCGAAGTTCGCGGAGGCCATCACCAATGCGACGGTGCCAGTGGGGCGAGAGGGCATAATGGCGTGCGTGGTGCAGGATCTAGGAGCCTACAAGGTAGGAAATGCTTCTCCCATCTCTACAACGCCAACATGGCTTTTCAAACAGTAGCACATTTTGGGTTGTAAATTGACTATCTAATCAGCTCATTTTTCCAATTCTGGGTGAGCACTGGCATATCACATATCAACATACATAATCACTCCTATATTTATATTCATTTAATTTTTAAATTTATTGTGGTTTAGTTCTTTTATTATTCGCTCCTTTTGAGTATATGTTCATTAATTAATTGATTCGTTGTGATGCATTTTAAAATTTCGCGAAATACACATCGCGAGAAAAAAGAAAGCTGTAAGGAACTGCTTGTGTGTGGCAACAGGTAAATTTCGTCACGCTGGAAATAAGGTCGTATCTTCCATGAAACAGTAAGACTTCAGTTTCAAGGCGAGGTAATAAGCGCTTAGAGTTCTTAGGAAACCAACAACTTCTGATGTCGTAATTTCTGTTCAGTCATGCCATCCGTAACAACCTTACAAAGAGACTGTTATTCATAGCTTAGTACTCAGGCGATCAATATGGCACTGATGAAGCAGGATAATCAGGCAGAACTCAACAGTTTTAGGAAAATGGCAGTTAATAATTTTTACAAGGATCAAACTGTTATACACTCACGGAACATACTATTATACACCCTAAGAGAAAAAAAAAGGGCGCGCCACGAAGGAACCTTTCGAATGGGACGGATATCGGTACATGAGACGTACATGTACATCATCAAAAAATGGTTCAAATGGCTCTGAGCACTATGGGACTTAACATCTATGGTCATCAGTCCCCTAGAACTTAGAACTACTTAAACCTAACTAACCTAAGAACAGCACACAACACCCAGCCATCACGAGGCAGAGAAAATCCCTGACCCCGCAGGGAATCGAACCCGGGAACCCGGGCGTGGGAAGCGAGAACGCTACCGCACGACCACGAGATGCGGGCTGTACATTATCATCATCATCATCATTTAAGACTGATTATGCCTTTCAGCGTTCAGTCTGGAGCATAGTCCCCTTATAAAATTCCTCCATGATCCCCTATTCAGTGCTAACATTGGTGCCTCTTCTGATGTTAAACCTATTACTTCAAAATCATTCTTAACCGAATCTAGGTACCTTCTCCTTGGTCTGCCCCGACTCCCCCTACCCTCTACTGCTGAACCCATGAGTCTCTTCGGTAACCTTGCTTCTCCCATGCGTGTAACATGACCCCACCATCTAAGCCTGTTCGCCCTGACTGCTACATCTATAGGGTTCATTCCCAATTTTTCCTTGATTTCCTCATTGCGGACACCCTCCTGCCATTCTTCCCATCTACTAGTACCTGCAATCATCCTAGCTACTTTCATATCCGTAACCTCAACCTTGTTGATAAGATAACCTGAATCCACCCAGCTTTCGCTCCCATACAACAAAGTTGGTCGAAAGATTGAACGGTGCACAGATAACTTAGTCTTGGTACTGACTTCCTTCTTGCAGAAGAGAGTAGATCGTAGCTGAGCGCTCACTGCATTAGCTTTGCTACACCTCGCTTCCAGTTCTTTCACTATGTTACCATCCTGTGAGGATATGCATCCTAAGTATTTGAAACCGTCCACGTGTTCTAACTTTGTTCCTCCTATTTGGCACTCAATCCGTTTATATTTCTTTCCCACTGACATTACTTTCGTTTTGGAGATGCTAATCTTCATACCATAGTCCTTACATTTCTGATCTAGCTCTGAAACATTACTTTGCAAACTTTCGATCGAATTTGCAATCACAACTAAGTCATCCGCATATGCAAGACTGCTTATTTTGTGTTCACATATCTTAATCTCACCCAGCCAGTCTATTGTTTTCAACATATGATCGATAAATAATATTAACAACAGCGGAGACAGGTTCCAACCTTGTCTTGCCCCTGAAACTACTCTGAACCATGAGCTCAATTTATCTGCTGCCTGACTATCCATGTAAAGACCTTTAATTGCCTGCAAAAGTTTGCCTCCTATTTCATAATCTCGTAGAACAGACAATAACTTCCTCCTAGGAACCCGGTCATATGCCTTTTCTAGATCTATAAAGCATAGATACAATTCCCTGTTCCACCCATAACACTTCTCCATTATTTGCCATAGGCTAAAGATCTGATCCTGACAACCTCTAAGAGGCCTAAACCCACACTGATTTTCATCCAATTGGTCCTCAACTAATACTCGCACTTTCCTTTCAACAATACCTGAGATGATTTTACCCACTACGCTGATTAAAGAGATACCTCTGTAGTTGTTACAATCTTTTCTGTTTCCATGTTTAAAGATTGGTGTGATTACTGCTTTTGTCCAGTCTGATGGAACCTGTCCCGACTCCCAGGCCATTTCAATTATCCTGTGTAGCCATTTAAGACCTTACATTCCACTTGATTTGATGAGTTCCGACTTAATTTCCTCCACCCCAGCTGCTTCATTGCACTGCAATCTATTGACCATTTTCTCCACTTCCTCAAATGTGATCCTACATCCATCATCATTCCTATCCCATTCTACCTCGAAATCTGAAACATTACTGATCGTATTTTCACCTACATTGAGCAACTCTTCAAAATATTCCCTCCATCTGCCCAAGGCATCAACAGGATTCACCAGCAGTTTTCCTGACCTGTCCAAAATACTTGTCATTTCCTTCTTACCTCCCTTTCGAAGACTGCTAATTACACCTCAGAATGGTTTTCCAGCAGCTTGACCCATAGTCTCCAACCTGTTTCCAAAGTCTTCCCAAGATTTCTTCTTGGATGCTTCAATTATCTGTTTGGCTTTGTTTCTTTCTTCAACATAACTTTCTCTGCCTACCTGAGTTCTAGTATGTAGCCATTTTTGATACGCCTTCTTTTTCCTTTTACAGGCTGCTTTGACTGTGTCATTCCACCAAGCTGTTTGCTTCATCCTACTTTTACACACTACTGTTGCAAGACATTCTTTAGCCACTTCTAGTACTGTGTCCCTGTACCTTGTCCATTCCTTTTCCAATGACTGTAATTGAGAACATTCAACTAACTGGTACCTTTCAGAGATCGCTGTTATGTACTTGTGCCTGATTTCCTTATCCTGAAGTTTCTCCATTCTTATCCTCCAACATATGGACCTGACCTCCTGCACTTTCGGCCTCACAATCCCAATTTCACTACAGATTAAATAATGATCAGTGTCATCAAAGAATCCCCTGAATACACGTGTGTCCCTCACAGCCTTCCTGAAATCCTAATCTGTTATTATATAGTCAATGACAGATCTGGTTCCCCTGCCTTCCCAAGTATACCGGTGAATGTTCTTATGTTTAAAAAAGGAGTTTATGATTACTAAGCCCATACTGGCACAGAAATCCAAAAGTTGTTTCCTGTTCCTGTTGGCCTCCATATCCTCTTCAAATTTACCCATAACCTTTTCATACCCTTCTGTTCGATTTCCAATCCTGGCGTTAAAATCACCCATGAGCAGAACACTGTCCTTGTCCTTTACTCTAACAACGACATCACTGAGTGCCTCATAAAAACTACCCATCTTATCTTGATCTGTCCCTTCACAATGCGAATATACTGACACAATCCTACATGTACAGACAAACAAATGATTACATTTCGAGAAAAATTGTATGATTTATTCAAGGAAAGAGCTGCACAAATTGAGCAAGTCAATAACGCCTTGGTTCACTTCCGACCCGTATGCAAGCAGCATTGATAGAGTTATTGGGTGTCCTGAGGGATATCGAGGCAAATTCTGTCCGACCGACGACGTTAAATTGTCAAAATGCAGTGTTTGATGGAGGGTTGGGTTGTTTGGGGGAAGAGACCACACTGCGAGGTCATAGGTCTCATCGGATCAGGAAAGGACGGGAAGGAAGTCGGCCGTGCCGTTTCAAAGGAACCATCCCTGCATGTGCCTGGAGCGATTTAGGGAAATCACGGAAAACCTAAATCAGGATGGCTGGGCGCGGGATTGAAACGTCGTCCTCCCGAATGCGAGTCCAGTGTGCTAACCACTGCGCCACCTCGCTCGGTGTTTGATGGAGGGCTCTGCCCATAATGCTCTATAAGTTCTCAAATGTGGAAAAAATCTGGCAATCTTGCTGGCCAAGACAGCTTTTGGGAAGCACGAATCAGCAGAAATCCTTGCCGCGTGCTCGCCCGTATTATCTTCCTGAAAGGTAAGCCCACGACGGCTTGCCTTGAAGAGCAACACAATGGCGCGTAGAATATCGTAGACATACCTCTGTGCTGTAAGAGTGTTGTAGACATACCTCTGTGCTGTAAGAGTGTTGCAGATGACAACCATAGGGGTTATGCTAAGAAATGAAATGTCTGCCCAGACCATAACTTCTCGTGTTTCGGTCCCTCTGGAGGGTTACGTACAGAGTAGTATCTCAACACTGTCCTGGGCGTCTCCAGACAGGTCATAGAGGCTCAGTTCGACGAGGGAAACATCGCTGAAGGCAGTTCTACTCTAGACAATGAAATTCGCATTCAAAGTCGCTAGTAATCAAAACTCTGACTGCCATTTTCTCGGAAACTGTTGAGTGGCGGCACCTAAGACAAAATAGGTATTCCTTTATTTTCACCTTTCTTTTAGCAAACGAAGTTTTGACTGTGTTAAAGAGTGACATATGAAATTTTCTGGCAGATTAAAACTGTGCCGGACCGAGACTCTACATCGGGACCTTTGCCTTTCTAGGGCAAGTGCTCAACCAACTGAACTACCAAAGCACGACTCACGCCCTGTCCTCATAGCTTCAGTTCTGCCAGTACCTAGTCTCCTACCTTCCAGACTTCACAGAAGCTCTCCTGCGAACCTTGCAGAACTAACACTCCTGGAAGAAAGGATATTGCGGAGACATGGCTTGGCCACAGCCTAGAGGATGTTTCCAGAATGAGATTTTCACTCTGCGGCGGAGTGTGTGCTGATATGAAACTTCCTGGCAAATTAAAACTGTGTGTCGGACCGAGATTCGAACTTGGGACCTTTGCCTTTCGCGCGCAAGTGCTCTACCATGTGAGCTACCCAAGCAGGACTCACGCCCTATCTTCACAGCTTCACTTCTGCAGTACCTCGTCTCCTACCTCCCAAACTTCACAGAAGCTCCCCTGGGAACCTTGCAGAACTAGCACTCCTCATTCTGGAGTGACATATGGCTTCCCCTTGTAATACAAATCCAGTTTCACTGTCACATGCAACGAAACGACTACTTTTCGACGGAAAATATTGCTTGAAAGCCAGACAGCCACTGAAAAGGAGAAGATTTTTCACCAATACAAAAGTTTTCTTTTTTTTCTTTTTTTTAAAAAAAAAAAAAAGAGAGGCAATCCGAACTTACCTGTTTCATACTCACCAATAGACGTAATCCTGAACATTTTCTGTCGTGGAATGCAAACGCAAGAACATGAATGATTTTCTCGCCCTGAAATGCTGAGGTGCCAGGACCGACCACAGCCATCGTATCATTATTCGAAGATGGAGGAAAATAACATTTGTCCTCTATATGATTATTCATAAAAAAAATTACTACTTCTGCGTTTGGAAACATTCGCTCGCACATCTTGGACTCGATACCTACGAGCGATTTATTATCACGAGGTCTCATATCATTTCTTCGCGCGTGGTATCAATACATGTGAAGTAATGCAGACACTTACACTATAACAGAGAAGCTGTGAACTCACCGCGAAATAGCAGCGCTAGAACAATTGTTACCGGAAGGTTCGAAAAACACGTAAGTGTTACGGAGATGCTTCGGGAACTCAAATGGGAATCCCTGGAGGGAAGACCACGTTCTTTTCGGGAAACTATTGAGAAAATTTAGTAAACCGGCATTCGGATCTGACTGCCGAACGATTCTGCTGCCGAATCTGCATGGTTTCAGAAAGCATCGCTCGTGCGAACCTCAGTTTGTCCTTTCCTCAGATGATATTGTATTGTATGTTAAGCGGGGACCTAGAAACGACGGAGAGGCTCCGTTCCCGCCGCAGCCGCAGTGGTCCACAACCCCACGACGACTACGGCAGTCCACTTCACCCCTCCACTTAGAGAACTGGCGTCTGAAGCTGACTGCCGAACAATTCTACTGTTGCCAACATACATCGCGCGTAAAGACCACGAAGATAATTTACGAGAAATTAGAGCTCATACGGAGGTGTACAGACAAGTCGTCTTTCCCTCGCTCTATTTGCAAGTGGAAGAGGAGGGGAAATGACAAGTAGTGGTACAGGGTACTCTCCACCACGCACCTTACGGTGACTTGCAGAGTATCTATGTACATGTAGATGTACATATAGAATTAGGCGGTGCACACGTGTTCGCAACCCTAGCAACAGTCGTCTTCAGTCTGTCATGGATGTAAGTGGACTGGATGTGGAATTGTTTACTGAAGAAGTGATGAAGTACCCTGAAGTATGGGAATCATCTCGCAACGAGTGCCATGATAAGATTAAGAAGAGAGCCGCATGGTTTCTCAAGTGCGAGAAGTTCGTTGGGCGCTTTACTGGAAAACTATACCTCTGTCTAGTTTTAAATTTGTAAACAGTACCTCGAACGCTCCTTCCAGATGCTCTGAACTTCTCAAACGCTCGTGTTGCTTTTCTTTACGTATTCGGAAACGAAATAAGCAAGCACTGCCTCCTGCCTCCGACATACTATACTACTGGCCATTGAAATTGCTACTCCAAGAAAATGATGTGCTGTTGTTGTTGTTGTTGTGGTTGTAGTGGTCTTCAGTCCTGAGACTGGTTTGATACAGCTCTCCACGCTACTCTATCCTCTGCAAGCTTCTTCATCTCCCAGTACTTACTGCAACCTACATCCTTCTCAATCTACTTAGTGTATTCATCTCTTGGTCTCTTGGTGACGTGCTACAGACGCGAAACTCAACCGACAGGAAGAAGATGCTGTGATATGCAAATGATTAGCTTTTCGGAACATTCACACAACGTGTTGACATGAGGAAAGTTTCCAACCGATTTCTCACACACAAACAGTATTTGACCGACGTTGCCTGGTGAAACGTTGTCGTGATGCTCATGTAAGGAGGAGAAATGCGTACAATCACGTTTCCGACTTTGATAAAGGTCAGATTGTAGCTTATCGCGATTGCGGTTTATGGTCGAGAGCCAATGACTGTTAGCAGAATATGGAATCGGTGGGTTCAGGAGGGTAATACGGAACGCCGTGCTGGATCCCAAGGGCCTCGGATCACTAGCAGTCGAGATGACAGGCATCTTATCCGCATGGCTGTAACGGATCGTGCAGGCACGTCTCGATCCCTGAGTCAACATATGGGGACGTTTGTAAGACAACAACCATCTGCACGAACAGTTCGACGACGTTTGCAGCAGCATGGATTATCAGCTCGGAGACCATGGCTGCGGTTACCCTTGGCGCTGCATCGTAGACAGGAGCGCCTGTGAAGGTGTACTCAACGACGAACCTGGGTGCACGAATGGCAAATCATCATTTTTTCAGATGAATGCAGGTTATGTTTACAGCATCATGATGGTCGCATCCGTGTTTGGCGTCATCGCGGTGATCGCACATTGGAAGCGTGTATTCATTATCGCCATACTTGCGTATCACCCGGCGTGATGGTATGGGGTGCCATTGGTTACACGTCTCGGTGATCTCTTGTTCGCATTGACGGCACTTTGAACAGTGGACGTTACATTTCAGATGTGTTACTACCCGTGACTCTGCCTTTCATTCTATTCCAGCGAAACCGTACATTTCAGCAGGATAATGCACGAGCACATGTTGCAGGTGCTGTACGGGCCTTTCCGGATACAGAAAATGTTTGACTGCTGCCCTGGCCAACACATTCTCCAGATCTCTCACCAATTTGAAACGTCTGGTCAATGGTGGCAGAGCAACTGGTTCGTCACAATACGCCAGTCACTACTCTTGATTAACTGTTGTATTGTGTTGAAGTTGCATGGGCAGCTGTACCTGTACACGGGATCCAAGCTCTGTTTGACTCAATGCCCAGGGGTATCAAGGCCGTTATTACGGGCAGAGGTGGTTGTTCTGGATACTGATTTCTCAGGATCTATGCACCAGAATTGCGTGAAAATATAATCACATGTCAGTTCTAGTATAATATATTTGTCCAATGAATACCCATTTATCATCAGTATTTCTTATTGGTGTAGTAATTTTAATGGTCGGTAGAGCAGTTGCCTTCCAATCCAGCAGAACTACGCCATTATCACCGTGACGTCGCCGTGTGTGCACTGAAACGATATCTAACGCAGCGATCATGCGGGGCTGTTACTTGCTCGTTTACATCTAGCCCTATAAAAGCTTCGTAACACGCCCATGCGCGTAACGCAAGAGGAGCGTATGGTAAATAAGTAAGGAGGCGTCTTCTGCCATCGATGAGCGATATTAATAAAGCTACGTGAACGACCGACAACCGCCTGGAGAGCTGTAGGTCACGTTGTTTATTCATGTTGCGATAAAACATCGAATCCCATGTATCCGACATTTGCGCTACAGCCGTTATTGATTTCTCCTGCATATGTACGTAGGTAGCATCAGGCGAGGGCAGTTTTGCATTGATTGTGTATGACGCAAGCAGATACAGGTTTAATGACCAAGAGTCAAACGTGTTTTGTTTCATTTTGATTTACGTACTCAGCAAATTCGCAATTAGTTTAGTGTTTGAATCATAAGAGCTGAGTGTCGACGGTCTCATGATGATGGTGTCTGGTTTGTGGGGCGCTCAACTGTTCGATCATCAGCGCCCATACAAAGTGCCAATTTCTACACAGCCCATTTTCTTTTCACAATTCAATCTAGACACCGTCACAAATGATGATGATGTGGAAATGATGAAGACAACACAGACACCCAGTCCCGGGGCAGAGAAAAACCCGAACCGGCCGGTAATCGAACCGGGGACCCCGTGGTCCAGAGGCATCAACGCTAGCCCGTAGACTACGAGCTGCGGACACGATCTCATGAGCATCGTTTTTCGAAACGCGTTGTTGAGTTCCATACAGATGAAGTGTTTTGCTCTGTTGTTTTTTTTATCCATTATAAATCGTTAGTGAAATCCTCTGACTATAAAAACAAAATTAAAGTGGTTGAATCCTATCAAATACCACTCATAAAGTATAACAACCACTACATCGCATCCGTGAAATGGATAATATAAATACGATTGATTGAGGTCGGTCCAATCTTCTACTTTGTTTCAGTGTTACAGTTCTTTCGCCACATCATGGGCAGCTGTATAAGTTTGCATTAATTTTTGACGGGGAAATGCTCAACAAAATGCACAAAATCCCCTTAGAAACCGTTATCATTAAAGCAAATTCTTGCAATAATGGCTACAGTCTAAATTTAATGGATTAGGTAAATATTAAAATAAATTTCCAAACGACGAACAATAAAGACAAACCAACGCTAAACACCATCTCATCACAGCTAACACCAAATACGTAATGATATCATTTTTAGGAAAATTGTCATATTAAGCAGCAAATATTTTCCAAGGAAGAAATATCAGCTTTTATACAACGAAAAAGGATTAAGCTATCAGTAACATTAAAAATAATAGCAGACCATACAACCGATCAGAAACATACAACCTTAATTACAATTCATGTTCAAAGATATACATTGCCCAAGCTGGAAGAAATTTCAAAATACGTTTTCGTGAACACATGGATGCTCTTCGATTGAAAAACTTAAACAAAACCACATTTGTCTTACATGTAGTTGAAAATGAGCATAGACACACAACACGGCCCACTTTACCTGTCCAATTGGAGTAAAAATATTCAAGATGCTTGAAGAAATTGAAATTTATTCCAAAAATCTGCATGCGCTAATGACATCCTAAATGAGCGAACAGAGCTATTCAAAAATGTTATATAACCATACACCAAGTACTGTAATATTATTAATAAATGAAAGACCATATATTTTCATTATCACATCAGATTTGAGCCTATCCAGCACACATAGTAGCTCTGGATCATGTAAGTCAGCTGTTCTACTTTTATTCATTATAAATGTCACTCCAGTATGTCTGATTTGTTAACTATGTAAGTAAAACATGTAATGTTAATTCTTCTGTACGAAATTTGATATACGTAAGTTCTTCAGCTTCCAATATTATCGTAGAAATTTCCTATATTTCCTGTAAAATTCTATAGGTACAACCTGTCGATACTCACTACAGTCATACTAAGTAATATGAATTTTTTAGTCATGCAAAAACTCAAAAATATTTAATGTATTCACTAAAGTGACTTAAGCAGTAGATTTAGAACCTGTAAGCCTATTAAGAAACATATTAGGTGGCAACATGGCCGATACTGCACTGTTCTCGTGCAAGACCCAAAGAAAAAGCGCTGGCGCCGCTATTATAAATGCCAGAAACTGGGGCAACAACTAGCAGAATAGAAAATTAAACATGCCTCACAACGTGTATTGGCCAAAGAGCAGCTGCAGCATCCAAATTGGAATAGATGGCTTGGGCGACGTTGTAATAGAAGATTAAACATGTTTAATGCCAAACTGAACATGAATGAAAGCTCTAAATGAGTACGGACATAAATAAAAATACATAACATAAGAAGAAACAGCTCGCCACTGAAATTGAGTACTTAAGACGAAGCTCAAGCTGTGCTAGGGTGGCTAAAACAAGAATTGACGTAATCTGACAAAGGATGAAAGCAGATA
Organism: Schistocerca nitens; assembly: GCF_023898315.1. Taxonomy (NCBI): domain Eukaryota; kingdom Metazoa; phylum Arthropoda; class Insecta; order Orthoptera; family Acrididae; genus Schistocerca; species Schistocerca nitens. Next base: position 385,495,192 of record NC_064618.1, read on the forward strand.
AGAATCTCTGTGACGACATCCTACAAATACATCTCAGTAGTTTTGCCATGCGAATAGTATGTATCAAGGGACGATATCAAACAGAATACAGCGAAGGATACCTACTCACCGAGGAGGCAGTGGGAATAAGGAATATGAAAGTTAAGGAAATTCAAGACAGAAGAAGATGGTGACTGAGGGCGGAGAAGCAGAGATAGCCGTAAATAATCCTACATCTACAGCTACGTGATTACTCTGCTATTCACAATAAAGTGCCTGGCAGAGGGTTCAATGAACCACCTTCAAGCTGTCTCTCTACCGTTCTACTCTCGAACGGCACGTGGGAAAAACGAGCTCTTAAATTTTTCTGTGAGAGAGCTGATTTCTCATATTTAATCGTGATGATCATTTCTCCCTATGTAGGTAGGTGTCAACAGAATGCTTTCGCAATCGGAGGAGAAAATTGGTGATTGAAATTTCATGAGAAGATCCCATCGCAAAGAAAAACGCCTTTGTTTTAATGATTGCCACTCCAATTCACGTATCATGTCTGTGACACTATCTCCCCTGTTTCGCGATAGTAAAAAACGAGCTGCCTTTGTACTTCTTTGATGTCATCCGTCAGTCCCACCTGATGCGGATCCCATACCGCACAGCAATACTCGGTATAAGCAGTCTCTTCAGTAGACCTGTTGCACCTTCTAAGTGTTCTGCCAATGAATCGCAGTCTTTGGTTTGCTCTACCCACAATATTATCTATGTGATCGTTCCAGTTTAGTTTATTTGTAATTGTAATCCCTAAGTATTTAGTTGAATTTACAGCCTTCAGATTTGTATAACTTATCACCTAATCGAAATTTAGCTGATTTCTTTTAGTACTCATGTGAATAACTTCACACTTTTCCATATTCAGTGTCAATTCCCACTTTTCGCACCATACAGATATCTAAATCATTTTGCAAGTCGTTTTGATCATCTGATTACTTTACAAGGATGTAAATGACAGCATCATCTGCAAACAATCGAAGGCGGCTATTCAGATTTACTCCTATGTCGTTAATGTAGATCAGGAACAATAGAGGGCCTATAACACTTCATGGGGCAACGCCGGATATTACTTCTGTTTTACTCGATGACTTTCCGTCTATTACTACGAACTGTGACCTTTCTGACAGGAAATCATGAATCCAGTCGCACAACTGAATCTATACTCAGTAGACACGCAGTTTAATTAGAAGACGCTTATGAGATAGAAGAAGAAGAAGAAGAAGAAGAAGAAATGGATGGTCGGTGCATTGCTTAAAATAAAATTGTACAGTTTTTATTGTAGCTCCTTTACACGTACATGCGGGAGGACCACTGCTATTCGCTAAAAGCATCTGATGCATGGTATGCGGTGAATCTGGTAGCTGACCTCTGATTCGTGCAATATCACTTGCTTGCACCACCTCTACTCGCTACTGTCATTGCTGTTAATTTTTCCCCTAATTATACATGCCGCCTTTCGGCTGATTTGACGCTGCACTGCGCCTTTTCTTATCTTGTGTTAACTTTTCGTCTCTATGATAGTTGCTACATTCAGCGGTTCGGAGATCGATACGTGTCCATCGGGTTTGCGCGGACCCCCTACCACCACCACCACCGCCACGCAAATCAGCCCATTTACACCGCAACCCGCGCTACAAGCCAGAAACGCTCCTTCGGCCACTGTGTAGGATTACGTGGCACCCGTGAGCTCCTTCCAGCTAAGATTAAAGATGCCAGCACATCTAGCAGAAGCCCTTCTCGTGTTATCCTCGCTCGATGATCAGACACTGTGATCCAGCTGTTGTTTCTAGGACAACTGCTGCAGCGGCGTAGGTCTCTGCGAGGCTTACGTTGCTGGCTGGATTCTCACCTACATCTCATAGTCGACTCTGCCTGGACTTGTCGATGTACTTTTGTTTCGCATAACCACCATACCCTGGTCTATAACAGAGCTGTGTGCCACCACTCAACAATACTTCCACATACAGTAATTCCTATAGTCTGTTTTATTCATTCAATTTTTTTACTGACCCTAGTATTTTCTTCTCTACTGCTCCTTGCAGTCTCGAATTAAACTGTTCCTTTATGTCGTGGTACATGTTCTATTAACCTTCTCTTTGTTTTGGTATACGTCTTCCATAGGCATTCTCTTCACCTACGCTGTTTTTGGAATGCTTCATCTAATTATCTGTGTACTGTATTTTTTTACAGTCTTCAAAAGCACTGCATCAAAAATATTGTCATATTATTGGTGCGGGCTTTCAATCAATAATAAATAAAACGAAATGAGGTGGCCCTCAACTACATATCCTCCGACTCAACGTTGCAATATTACAAGTTTTGGCTGGTTTCGTTGTCTAGGGGCTGGGATACGTAGTTGCCGCATTTCTGGCCAAATACAGCTGAGTCTACAGTATACGATAAGAACACACACATGAATCAAATGGTCGAAGGTTTGTATCACTCGGCAATTGCGGATTATGAATGTAACATATAAATTTATAAATGAAAGATTGCAATTAAATAAAATGTACAGGTACTATTTTAACGACTTTAAATGATGAGTACGATAGTAGAAGTAGTTTTGAGAATGTAGTATATTTTTGCAAAACACTTACTGCAGGCGATGGTCCAGCAAGTAAATAAAATTTTAGTTGAATAACAGGTAAACAATAGATTACTAATGCACGTAATTAGTCATGAGCAACAACATAGCTCGCGAGATATTCACTTCTAAACGCACACGACGTCTTCACTGCAGAAGCCACGAAAATCACACAAGAGCACAGGTCGGCACTCCAAAATATTCTTATCCATCCTCCGCAACCACCCGCAAACTGGTCCACTGTCCAAGTCCTTCCGCCTACTGCGCGTCCGTCGCGTCGTCTCGTCCAGCCCTTCCCGTGTCCTTTGCCGTACTCCCCCTCTCGCCGCACTCTTCCCAACTTCCATACGTCTCTCTTAGTTACTGAGCGCTATGATTGGTTAGAGGACTCCCTCCATGTCTCCAAGCCAACGTACACACACACAAATATATTTAAACATATACGAAATACTAGAGTTACATTTAAGAAACTTGAAATTAAACAAACATTCCTATGGCTGGATCATAAACACGCTCTAACACACATTATTAAATACACAAACAAATTAAATAAACATATATCAAAGGAATAGCAACAAAAGGAAGAACAGTACCCAATGTCTCTGGGTTTCTAAACACATTAAATATTTAACCAATTTCTTCATGAATAGTGTATATCGGATATAAACAAAGACATAGATGAATAAATATATTTATAAGCATGCTGCTACCGTTTTTTCGTGTAACTGTGAAGTACTTATGGCCTGACGCGATCGTATTCAACTTACATGCCTTTAATTTATGCCAATTCAGGTTTACACTAATAGCTTTCTAAAGACATATAGATCGAAGAAATCGGATGAACCATTTAGATTTTGGAAATTCGTTGCTGTGTGTTACTTGTATAATTTATAGTCAGATACTAAACTGTAAACCAATAAATATATTGAAAATCCGATTACACCATCAGAATCGTCGTGCAAATAATGGTAATGTACATGTTTCTTTTTGAGGTATCATGTTTCATCTGGCTGCTATTAATTTCTATACGAACTGTGAAATGTCTGCCATTAAGGTTTCACAAATTCCGCCATCTTTGGCCCTCACGGCACACAACGTCACCAAGGAATTCCCAGCTACGTGCACGATGGACCACGTGCTGGGGATACCCCTCTCGTCCGGCCAGCGTTCGGCACCACGTGTTTACTGCCGGGCCCCGGCTGGCCGAGCGGCCCGAGCAATCACTGCCTCCTCCGAACGTATAATATTTTCAGGGCGCGACAACTCGCCTGTTACCTCACATTGGTATTAGGATTTCCAATGGTTCACCTTTGACTTCCACACAGGTCTGTGCTCTAGATATTAATTTTCAGTTCGACATTGTCCAGTCGGATTAATGTGCCCACCTGTCAAAAGCCTTAGTAACCACATTTTGCGGTGCGGACCGCTGCGAGACGTGGAGGAAGAGTTTCAGTGAGGTTATGGGAAGCCATATACATCTGCACTAGGATTCACGGCTTAGAACCCAGTGTGCGAACAGCCCGATTGAGGTGGTCTCACTGATTCTCGGTTTGTTCCAACTGCGGGGAATTTGGTGGCGAGCGGAGTACCGGGAACTCATCCTGATGCTGTTGGAACCACGCCTGTAAATTGCGACCGGTGTGACGGCTTGCATTGTCATGTTCGTATATGCCATCGTAACGAGGAAACACAAACTGCGTTTAAAGGTGGACATGGTCGCAAAGGATTGATACATATTTGTGTTGAAGCTCTGTGCGTTTCAGAACGACGAGAATTTACAGGGAATGGCATGAAAACATTCCCCAGACATTAACATTACCTTCTTATTTGCTTCCAGACTTTTCACGCCGTACAGGCCAATGCCGGACGGAGTGGCCGAGCGGTTCCAGGCGCTTCGGTCTGGAACCGCGCGACCGCTATGGTCGCAGGTTCGAATCCTGCCTCCGGCATGGATGTGTGTGATGTCCTTAGGTTAGTTAGGTTTAAGTAGTTCTGAGCTCTAATGGACTGATGACCTCAGAAGTTAAGTCCCATAGTGCTCAGAGCCATTTGAACTATCGTACAGGCCAATAGCTATCCGTCCAATGGAGCATAAAACGAGATTCATCTGAAAAGGCCGCCTGCCGCCACTCAATGGACGTCCAGTTGCAGTACTGGCTTGCAAGTTCCAACGTTTGTCGCCGATGAATACAGTCAGCATTAGTGCAGGAACCGGGTGCCTGCTGTGAAGGCAGTTGAGGCAGACTGTTGGTTGACCCTCGGTTCATCTGGGCGGTCGGTAGCTCAAGAGTTGCACCTCTATTCGCCTATATCTCCACAGCCTCGCTTACTCTTGTCACCTATGGCCAATGGTGCACCACAGGGCCGCTCGAAGTGGCCGCGCGGTTTGAGGCGGCTTGTCAAATATTGCAGGGCCGCACCCGCCGGAGGTTCGAATCCTATCTCGGGCATGGGTGTGTGTGATGTCCTTATCAAAAGTTAGATTAAGTTAGTTAAAGTAATGTGTAAGTCTAGCGATCGATGACCACAGCAGTTTGGTCCTTTAGAAATTCAAACTCATTTGAACATGTTTTTCACAACATGTGCCCCGGGACCGGTTTTGTATGTTGTTATTCTGCCATGCATCGTATAGCGTAACCTCGGCTGTGCGCGAACAGTTTACAAGCTCATCCCTTTCGGAAACGCTTTCACCGTTGGCCCGAAAGACACTGCACATGGACTTTTGGACGTCAGAGAAATCGCTTCGGTTCAGCAATACGACGCCTGCACTGCCTTCCGCATCCCCAGACTTGCTTTATATATGCTCCATTTTTAGTGGTGTTACATGCCGTCTGTGAATGGTTATTACACTTTGACGTCGAACCTAGGTGGTGGTCACATTAAAGTGCTTCCCCCACATTGTGTAGTATTACTTTTTACATAGGAGCAGTCTTCCACTTTTTCCACTATTGTACCGGCCCCGCTTTTGATGTTAAGCAAGTAGTTGTTCTGATTTCATTAGTGTCTATTGTCCTTGTTATGTGTATTCACAAGATATAGTCTGGGCTAGTTGTATCGGTCGTCGTGTGATACGACCTCTACGGAGGGGTGATCCGTTCTTTTACTTGTCAGGAAGGCACAGCTGCTCTCCCAGCTGGCTGTTTGTGGGTTCGATATGGTGGCGGTGCTTACAAGAATCCATCGTAGGCGAAAGTGGCCACAGCATGATAGGCGGAGTTCAAGAAAACCCTTTATTATTCATCATGTCGCAGCAGATACAGGTGCGCAACGCTCGTCCGTCGGGCTCATCCTAGCGTCCATACATAGTATTTACATATCGATATAGCGGCAGTAAAAGTTCTTGAAGTTCGTGCTACTTGCTGGGAGGCAGCGCAGTGACACTTGCTGACAAGAGGAGGCCACGACGCTGGGTTCACAGATTGACTTCAAACTTTGTACAATTTTAGTAGGCCATTAAAACAACATAATTTGCAAGTAGTAAGGTGCAGTACTCTGGCAATTCCAAGAAATTCGCAACAGAAATTTATGCGTCTATTAAATGACAGATGTATTGTGTGTAAATACAGGATGCTGGAGTTCATGCTGGTCAAGTGGTTGGTGTTACAGCTCCATATCACTGAACGTGTAAGTGGCGACGGTTCGACTCCCGCTCAAACTCAATTTTTAATCAATATTTTTTTGATCACTCGTCATATTATTTAATTTACTTGACATTTGAGAGGTAATATAACTAAAAAAACTAAGTGTATTTACATTAAGGTTTGTGAATTTTGTGTTATTTGAGTACCTTTTCAGCACAGAACGAGCCTGTACTCTGTTATTTCTTTATCAATGGTAAATTTCCTATCACTCATGCACTATTTGATCAAAAGTATTCCGACATCCACAAAAAATTCGTTTTTCATATTAGCTGCAATGTGCTGCCACCTACTACCAGGTACTCAATATCAGCGACCTCAGTAGTCATTAGACATCATGAGACAGCACATGGGGCGCTCCGAGGAACTCACGGACTTCGAACGTGGTCAGGTGATTGGGTGTCACTTGTGTCATACGTTTGTACTCGAAATTACTATACTCCTAAACATCCCTAAGTCCACTCCGATATGATAGTGAAGTGGAAACGTGAACGAACACGTACAGCACAAAAGAGCAGAGGCCTACCTCGTCTGTTGACCGACAGTATGACAGTGAGGCGGGAGGTGAGAAAACTTGGATTTCATGGTCGAGCGGCTGCTCATAAGCCAAACATTACGCCCGTAAATGCCGAAGGACGCCTCGCTTAGTGTAAGGAGCATAATCACTCGACAGTTAAACAGTGAAAAAACGTTGTGTGGAGTGACGAATCGCGGTACACAATGTGGCAATCCAGTGTCAGGGTATGGGTATGGCGAATACCCAGTGAACGTCATCTGCTAGCGTGTGTAGTGCCAACAGTAAAATTCGGAGGCGTTGGTATTATGGTGTGGTCGTGTTTGTCATGGAGTGGGCTTGCAGCGCGTGTTGTTCCGCGTGGCACTAGCACAGCACGGGGCTACATTGATGTTTTAAGCATCTTCTTGCGTCCCACTGTTGAAGAGCAATTCGGGGATGGCGACTGCACCTTTCAACACGATCGAGCACCTGTTTATAATGCACGGCCTGTGGCGGAGTGGTTACACGACAATAACATCCCTGTAATGGACTGGTCTGCACGGAGTCCTGACCTGAATCTTACAGAACAACTATTGGATGTTTTGGAACGCCGACTTCGTGCCAGACCTCACCGACCGACACCGATATCTCTCCTCAGTGCAGCAATCCGTGAAGAATGGGCTACTATTCCCCAAGAAATTTTGGGCATCTGATTATACGTATGCCTGCAAGAGTGGAAGCTGTCATCAAAGCTAAGCGTCGGTCAACAAGATATTGAATTCCCGCATTACCGATGGAGGACGCTACGAACTTGTAAGTCATTTTCAGCCAGGTGTCCGGATACTTTAGATCACATAGTGTAGACTTTATTGTATAAGAGTACCTACTTCGCCACTTTGTTATGACTGCCAACTCGACGACACCGTAGAGAAGCCTCTTACGTGCCGCCCTGAAACGGAACGTTTGGCTCCTCATCCAACGCATCATGGGCTGCTACCTCCGAGCCACACCAAGGACGGAGTTCCTGCTATTGCCCCAGGCTTTTTAATACCCTCTTGCGAAACACCAAGAACTCATGTGGTTAAACGGTCCTCGGTTTTGGCAATCGGGTTTTGATCATCCACAGTGCGCTCGCCCGTTCGCCCCAGTACCATCGAACTTTCGCAGGATATCACTACAGCGTCTTTCTTGATCCCCCTCCCCCACCCTCCCATAAAGTTAAGTTGTTCCCCGTCTCCAGATTTCATAACGCATTTATTATTGTCTTACACGGTACAATGTACCGACACGTAAAGACCAACGAACAGATATAATACGAAAAAAATTAAATCGTTGTTTCATGGTTATCGGGATCTCATATCCCCCATTCCTATACCCCTTAGGGATTGGCGGGGGATGAGGTGTAGTTGGGATGGCGTTGCCTGAAAAGGACTCGGTCTATTTTTACACTCCTGGAAATGGAAAAAAGAACACATTGACACCGGTGTGTCAGACCCACCATACTTGCTCCGGACACTGCGAGAGGGCTGTACAAGCAATGATCACACGCACGGCACAGCGGACACACCAGGAACCGCGGTGTTGGCCGTCGAATGGCGCTAGCTGCGCAGCATTTGTGCACCGCCGCCGTCAGTGTCAGCCAGTTTGCCGTGGCATACGGAGCTCCATCGCAGTCTTTAACACTGGTAGCATGCCGCGACAGCGTGGACGTGAACCGTATGTGCAGTTGACGGACTTTGAGCGAGGGCGTATAGTGGGCATGCGGGAGGCCGGGTGGACGTACCGACGAATTGCTCAACACGTCGGACGTGAGGTCTCCACAGTACATGGATGTTGTCGCCAGTGGTCGGCGGAAGGTGCACGTGCCCGTCGACCTGGGACCGGACCGCAGCGACGCACGGATGCACGCCAAGACCGTAGGATCCTACGCAGTGCCGTAGGGGACCGCACCGCCACTTCCCAGCAAATTAGGGACACTGTTGCTCCTGGGGTATCGGCGAGGACCATTCGCAACCGTCTCCATGAAGCTGGGCTACGGTCCCGCACACCGTTAGGCCGTCTTCCGCTCACGCCCCAACATCGTGCAGCCCGCCTCCAGTGGTGTCGCGACAGGCGTGAATGGAGGGACGAATGGAGACGTGTCGTCTTCAGCGATGGGAGTCGCTTCTGCCTTGGTGCCAATGATGGTCGTATGCGTGTTTTGCGCCGTGCAGGTGAGCGCCACAATCAGGACTGCATACGACCGAGGCACACAGGGCCAACACCCGGCATCATGGTGTGGGGAGCGATCTCCTACACTGGCCGTACACCACTGGTGATCGTCGAGGGGACACTGAATAGTGCACGGTACATCCAAACCGTCATCGAACCCATCGTTCTACCATTCCTAGACCGGCAAGGGAACGTGCTGTTCCAACAGGACAATGCACGTCCGCATGTATCCCGTGCCACCCAACGTGCTCTAGAAGGTGTAAGTCAACTACCCTGGCCAGCAAGATCTCCGGATCTGTCCCCCATTGAGCATGTTTGGGACTGGATGAAGCGTCGTCTCACGCGGTCTGCACGTCCAGCACGAACGCTGGTCCAACTGAGGCGCCAGGTGGAAATGGCATGGCAAGCCGTTCCACAGGACTACATCCAGCATCTCTACGATCGTCTCCATGGGAGAATAGCAGCCTGCATTGCTGCGAAAGGTGGATATACACTGTACTAGTGCCGACATTGTGCATGCTCTGTTGCCTGTGTCTATGTTCCTGTGGTTCTGTCAGTGTGATCATGTGACGTATCTGACCCCAGGAATGTGTCAATAAAGTTTCCCCTTCCTGGGACAATGAATTCACGGTGTTCTTATTTCAATTTCCAGGAGTGTATTTTGTATATCGGACAAGAAAAAAAATAAAAGCGAGTAAGCACCACTTCATTTCAAATGTGCGAGGTCTCTAGATCGAATCTCGCTGCCAGTAATTCATTTTTCATTCACATGTAATTGTGACAATAGATTTATTATCACTGTGAGAAGTATTAATATACAATTATTTAGTTACTTTTTCCTAGTCCTTAACATTAAAATAGGAGAAAATGTTTTTTCTTAAGGACATTGGAAGCTAGGAAAGGATATACGAGGACTTTCAATGAAAGCAGTGTCTACCACTCACTGCTATGAAACAAAACAGGAAACAACACTGCACATGATTGACCTTTGTGGGACTCAACAGCTAGAAATAAATGAGCTACATCTGTCACTGTTTGTCCTATATCGCCTAATAATCTTCTGCTCCTTGCGCAATTAAGGCATCAGATTTCTTCTCTTACTGCAGGGGATTCGATTACCGAGGTAAATAAGTAAATTGTTTAAGGAAGAGTGTAGGATGAGACCCCCAAACCAGTGACAAGCGGACAGTGATAATTAAATCTGATATGTTATTAGTGAAACACAGAAAAGCGAGGCCGTCTCTTTATACAGAGTGAGAATTTGCAAGCCCACAATTTCAGGCCATACGATGATCCGCAGGCTTGTTATGAGTCAAGCCAAATGTACGTGTAAAGACACAGAAATAGATTGAAAATAATGTCAATTTATCCTAGCCGTGCAGAGAATATTGACCAGAAATCAGGAAAGAACCTTGATAATATTTATTAGGGATGAAACTAATGAGGCATGTGTAATCACTAATTCCGAGTACGCAGACAGGGATGGCTCGATAAAGTTTGTCACAATACTGTTGTAGGTATCGTGTAGCTAATCGTGTTAATTGCGCATTTGCAGATTATTCGTGGATGAATGAACTATGGGCATTCTACCGTGAATTTATTGACTAAAGGTGAATGTAACTGTGCTTGGTTGCTTCCAAGGTGGTGGAAACAAACCTATGCATTGCGAGAAAGGAGGCAGCTACCACACTAGTGCTATTCTCGAAATGATGCCTACCAAGAACAGCAACGAATTGAGAGGGTCTCTCAGTAGTTTCATTACCAGAGACGCCGCGCAACTATGTGCTCCTATGTTGCTGCAGCCAACTTCACTCGGGCGGATACCTATTGTAGCTTAGCCATTCGCGTAGGCTTTCTGCCAAGGGGCAGTTCGACTCGCCCGCATGTAGGTTGGTGGCCCTGGGGTGGAGACAGTCCTCTGACAGTGGGAAATACCTGTGTACTTCCACGGCACCATTTCCTTTGGCTGAAACTAACGGCCACTGGCACTTCTGGATGTTTACGCCATCTTATGAATTAAATGCTTAGTGATAATGAAACCTGCTCTGTCCCCGCCATTCGAGAGTACTCTACTTAGGTTGGGTATCGGTTTTTTATTTGGCTTGGGAAAATTACTTTTAATGTACAATCAAGCAGATTAAATTCATCGACTTTCTAAGTAATTGGTGCTTCAGCTTTGTGCCTCCTACCATTTAACTGGTAATTGCATAAGCAGTCTGAATCTGTGATTGGAAACACTGTTATTATTTTATTTTACTCTCTATCTCTCTCTCTCTGTTTGTAATTGTAATGCAACTTGAAGGGACAGCTGCTGAGATTTCGCCACGCGCTCTAGACGTCTTCGAAAAGTGTGTGGCTTACAACACTATTTTCAAACTTCGTCAGTATAACTGATGAAATACTAGGTTGTCAAAAGTACTCCACGCCACTTTTCTCTTCCTCCTTGTGTCTTATTCTGTAGATCCAGTTATTGTCTTCGACTGACGCAGATACCAATATTCATCAACTAATTATTTAAGTTCACAGTTAATTAATTCTCCTTTCTCAATATCTTGGATATCAAATTTATTATAAACGATATTCAGGACTTCTTTCACACATTTTCTACAGAGTTCTGTAACTATCTGAAATTTATCTGCGCTATAAGCAGACTGAATTCTGAATTTGCCCCTCTCCTGATAAAGTCTAGTTGAGGCTGTAACACTGACGTATGTATCTTCCGAATCAGTAGCTTTTTTCTTTTTCAGCAACGTAAGGACATTCTTAAATCTCAGTCAAAAGCTTACTTAATTTCTATGATTACTAGAAGTAGATCATTTCACACTTATTTCTTCGTTTTATAAATTCGTTCTGTTCAGCCAACTTGTTCCTTTTCCCGATGAAAATGAAAGTTACTCCCATGAAACCACTGATAAATATTTAATAAGTTTTGAAAAATAATGTATACGTCATAAATTAAAAAAGGTTTTACGAATGTTTCCTGCAGTCAGCGTCCACCTACTCCTGCGTTATCCGTAGAATACGATAGACTTCTTAGAATAAAACGGTCTTTTGGCATCCTGAAACGGGGGTCGATGTTGTGACCACATCATTAAGGGTCATCAGCTGAAGAATACATTCAGTTACCAGTGACGTAGAGGTCCAAACCGTAGAATGAAGGCTTATTTCGCTAAATTCTAGCGCTTTGAATATAAATATAGTGTTTCTCTTTTAAATCGACAGCAACAATAACATTATCGTAATCAAAGCAAAGTAGCTATTCACACAAGACTTACTTGCTTACGAGGTTGGCCACACAAACCGTCGGTTTTCGGCCCCGCGAATCGGTCATGTCTGACGAAACAGGTAACACACAGATATAAAGATTTCTGTAAGAGCGAGACGGTTCTTTCACGTTTGTTTCAGTACGGATGCACAAATATCGCCAGAGCTCCTACGGGGATCAATTTACGAGTAGGTTGCTAATGGGTGAGAGACTCTGCACTGCGGCGTGCGATAAGCTGGAAATTTCAATCGGTTAGGGACCGTGTCCGGAGAACCGAGGCGGTTAAGGCAATCTATCGTGAAAGCGGTAAATGGGGACTGAGTCTTGGTCCGGAACAAGTTTTCAACTTTTGCATTACCGTAAAGCTATGTGAGACTGCAAGTCAGGAGCTTCGCACCATCCACTCTCTTTCTTTCCCCATCCTCTATTTCATACAAATGTATACACAGGCAAGATCATCACGAGTGGGTTCTGTTCTTCCGTACATGTCCAAGAGAACAGACGCCACTTGGATATATACATCAGTTATGTATGATACCGATAAGAGCCTCTTTACAACTAATTTCTCTTATGAATTAATGCAACTGATTTCCTCTAAATCCCGCTGACGTAGATCTAAGAAAAACCTCCTAGAAACGGTCTATGTATAAGCTCAACCTAGTGTTTTGGTCTCTCTTTGGGCCGTAAATCAGTTACTCTGCATTTGTGTTGGATGCCGTTTAAGTTCCATGTAGTGGAATTCTATTCACTTGATGTTGGCCAGTGGTGCCGTAATTTGGTCTTTATGGCCGAGGCATCGTGTCTCTTAACGAAATTTGTATGCAAAGCTTAAGTATTTTAAATTAATTTGGCTTCGTCGTGGTAGGCATTTACCACTGGTTCTCTATCAGTTTGTGCAGTTGTTAATAAGGGAAACTCCACGTCGCACCCGCCTCAGATGTAGTGCTAAAATGGCCCGTCAACGTGGATCAAGCATGAAAACAGGAAAAAGGTGTACTGAACTGGAAAACAAGAAACAAAATAGAAATAGTGAACGGTCCAAGATTCAGATGTGCAACTTCGGCCGGCCGCAGTGGCCGAGCGGTTCTAGGCGCTACCGTCTGGTAGCGGTCGCAGGTTGGAATCCTGCCTTTGGCATAGGTGTGTGTGATGTCCTTAGGTTAGTTAGGTTTAACTAGTTCTAAGTTCTAGGGGACTGATGACCTCAGAAGTTAAGTGCAATAGTGCTCAGAGCCATTTGAACCATTTTTTGCAACATTGAGTGAAATGCACGAATCACAGCGTCGTGGTTGTTGGTCTGCAACGCGAAGATCCGTGTTCAGATCTCCCTCGTCCACCATTATCTTTTCTTTTCCTCAAAATTATGAACTTTCCGTCCGGTCACGGACGTATCTCTTCTCCTTCCGTAGTCTTGGGAATTGTCATACTATACACTGATTATAGAGTAAGATTCACGCGATGAGAATATATTACCGTCGCTAGTAAATGTAATGAATAGTGAGAGCAGACGACACGCCGCATAGGCGTATCTCAGAAATGAAATCTACAAATAAACGGGTGTGGATTATGTTTCATCCAAGAAATTCAAGAGTGAAAGCCTCCAAAACAAGAGTCATAGGATGTGATACTTGTGCAGAACAACTAGGAGGTACGTACGTCTGGGGGTCCCTTCCTTACACCCCACTGTCCTCCATGTTGCAAACGGACGTTACAACTCGACAGGGACGCAAATTGAATACAGCGAACAGGCATATCAGTGATCGGACGGACAGTTCATAAATTCGTGAAATTAAAAAAAAAAGTGGTCGAGGGAGATTTAAACAAGGATTCCCCCCTTCGCAGTCCAACACCGCGATCGCATAACCACGATTCCGTGGCATTTCAAATTCTCTCGATGATGCACGTCTTGAGCTTGAACCGCTCATAGTTTTGATTTTTCTTCTTTTTTCACAGTTCGATACACCATCTGCCTATTTTCATGCTTGATCTGCGTTCAGTTTCTGACGGACTATCCACTGGGCCATCTTACCACTAAACCTGAGCGGGCTGTGATGGGAAGTTTCCCTTAGAAGAATAAATATTTGCTTGATCAATTGATGTTCTCGACCTGTAATTGTCTGTCAACGAACGATGTCGTATGGCAATTAACAATTCTACTGTAGCTGCTCGTTACTTTACTTATCTTGATCATTTCAGTTTGGCCCGGGAACCGAGGAGGGGGTATGGTGGTGGTGGGGGGGGGGGGGGGGGCAAGAGCTGGCCGAGCGGGGCGGTCTTTGATGGCATTTTTTTTAACGTCTTGTTCCCATGCATTTCAAGTACGGTATCTAGCGATGTGGTGAGTCTTGACTTTAATTGCCTTATTAACTAGTTGTCAATGCAACCACTATTAAATTATTGTGTATTTCCTCATTGTATAGGCTTTAGTTGTTTTTAACGATAACTGCTGTTCAAGTATCCAAGTACCTTACAACTCGGCAAACGGCTCCCTATCGCTCCACAACTAACAGCAGAATCTATCAAATTATGTAACATTAACATATTCTTAAAAGTGTAGTTTCCCTGCTCAGTAACAAACAAAAATACTTACAGAAACAATAATATTTTGTAATGGACATCACATTTGACGCTGACTGTAGAAATTATTTATTTCATAGTTGCTATTTCGATCTTAGGCCATTTTAAAGTGTATTGCAAAGGATTTTTCTTCAACACATGTCATACGTTAAATTACTCCGGCATGTATACATATCTTCGTAAAAACGTCTGACATGCACTGAAGCAAAATAATTTGCAGTAGCATTAGAAAAAGGCTCAAAAGCCGAAATTGGTTTGATGCAGCTCTTCATCCTGCTCCATCTTGTGCAACCCTCATCATCACCGAATAACTTCTGTATCGTATATTCTTATCATTCTGCTTACCGTATTCTTCGTCCCCCTCTACATTTTTAACCCCTGCACAAGCTCTCCAATATTAAATAGATGATCCCTTGATGTCTCAGAATTTGTCTATCAACCGATCCCTTCTTCAAGTCAGGTTGCGACGTAAATTTCTTTTCTCTTCAGTTCTATTCAGTATCTCCTCATTAGTTACGTAACATACCCATCTAACTTTCAGCACTCTCCTGTAGCATCACATTTCAGTAGCTTCTTTTCTCTCCTTATCTAAATTATTTATCGTCCACGTTTCACTTCCAAACAAAATAAAATAGTTTGTAATTTAAAAGTTAATAATGAGGTCGGTATATATGCAGACCAAGATGCCACACCTCAATGTCAGTACTGCCACTTGAGCAAGATGCCTTGACGAGCACTTATCTATACGAGCACAGGAATTTGAATTATTCATACTTATTAACCACATGCCCATTTTGTATAAGCATAATGTCAGTTTTAGTTTATGTGTGTGTCAGAAAGTGAATGGAAAAATAGGAAAAGAAAATTGAGTCTTACTTTGACTTGCAATAAATCGATTTTGTACAAGGCATGAAATTATGTCTAGAACCTTACTATCTGATACATGTAACACTTAACATCCTTCAGTATCAAGCCAGTGTCATCAGCACACAGAAATATTTTAGAATCACCTATTATGTTAGAAGCTTCAATATCAAAAAGTATTTTACAACTTCGAAGACGCATATTGATTTATTCATTTAACCTTCAGACATGGTTTTGATGTTTTATACGTATATTTCACTTGTTCAACGTATGGCTTTCGTGTATTTGTTGCAATATATAAAAATAGTATGAACAAAAAAAGTGATAAATTTTTACGATGAAGTCAGAAGGGTAAAACAGATAATGCGAACAGTGTATAAATAAACTTAAATTTTACCGTTGAGACCATTAACACCGTACGGGAAGAGTTTGAAGCTTCCGAGAAATCAAATTTTTGACCCGTATATCCTGTAAGGGGGCATTCAGTGGCAATGTGGTGAACGGACAGTATGAAGAGGTTCTCCGCAGCCGCAGGTCGGTGATTCAGTTATTTCCCATTTGTAGAATGAGTCACGACAGATGCCGTATAACGTTCTCATTCTGCTCAGCGTTCGGAAATACCTGGCGAGCCAGTTACACTCCTGGTAGTGATGATATAGTGTGGAAAAAAGGTGGAGCTTGAGCCTGTTTCGGGGAATTCCCAGTGTCCTCTCTACAGATGATTAATTTTGAAACATTCGCTCAAAGTAGTTCTACTAATGACAGTGAGGGAAATCTAGCCTTTAGACTCTGCAGGGCAGCATTAGCCAGGTCACTGTACCGTGAAAGGTCGAAACTGGACAAAATTTAGTTGCATTCCTTAACCAATATTCCCTGCCTGGAAGCATGAGAAGGAGCAATACGGCTCAAAACAGGTTGTCAAGCCAGAGGAGTGCTTTTTAGACAGCCACTAATTATTTTAATGGTCTCATTCAGTTTGGTTTCAATCTTCTACACGTGGTTGCTCTTTAACCAGACTGAACCTCTGTATTTGGGAACAGAATACACAAGGCAGACACAAAAAGTCATATATATATATATATATATATATATATATATATATATATATATATATATATATATATATTGTGTTACGAAATTTTAACCCTGGATATCTAATGCCAGTAGGAACCAAATTTACTAATGTTGTATAGGTTGACAACACACAGTTTTTAAACTACGGAAACTTGGAGCCACGCGCTCCTATTGGCCTCGAGATTGCCCTGTTGCTGGACGATCTGGACAACGCATGACGGCGAATGCTTCGCCTGTCGTAGCCTGCGATTATCCAAGGTGGCCCGCACGCTCGGTGCTAGCGCCTGGGGACTAATCCGACGGGGTCCCAACACATCCATTGCAGTTTCATGACAAGATGTACCGGGAACAAACCCATCAACAGCTGTTAGTACGCGTCTTTTACAAATTGTGTCGGCCCTGAAAAGGGCCCTTTTCCTAGCTATGACATTGTTTACTTAAAACAAGTGCTTAAACTGGCGACCCTCCGACGCGACACAAGCTTGGCAACGTCGAACGGTGTTTTGCCGAACTCTTTAAAAGATTCCTGGCATTACCCTCATGAGACTGGTGACATGTTAAATGCGATCCATTAATTCCTCTTCTTTTCTACGTGCTTCGCGTCCGAACTTGAGGGTGAACTAGAGCCTTGAAGAATCCCCACAGGAAAAAGTTCGTCGGCGTGAGGTCTGGTGATAGCGGGGGGCATGTCCTAGTAGCATCTCTGCCAATTACCCGGCCATCGAAGAGTTCATTAAAATATCCGCGCACAGCACGACTGTTATGTGCGGGCGCCCCATCATGCTACAAGCACATACTTAGCCGTATGTCCTGGGTAACACCTTACAGCCAGGGCAGGTAGAGTTTCTTGCAAAAAGTGAAGGTAATTTGATCCAGTAAGTCGAGGAGGTAGACGGACCGGGCCAATCAGATGGTCACCCACAATGCCTGCCCAAACGTTGAGCGAAAATCGTCCCTGGTGTCCGTGGACGTCGTGACGTGAGGATTTCCCCTTTCCCAGTAATGAACGTTTCGAGTGTTGTAAAGGCCATCCAGATGGAAGGTGCACTCGTCAGTATACAAAACAATGGAGGGGAAGTAGGAATCTCGTGCAACACGTTGCTGAAAGCACCGCCGAAATCTTGGCCTGTGTTCATACTCCGCCACAGGATTTAGGTACAGGACAGGGTGGGAACTAAATGGTGGTGGCCGTCATCACTCAAAACCTCCCAGACTAACCGATGACTGACCCCATGTCGTGTCCAACCGTTCGAGTACTTATCGTAGGTACTTCCTCGAAGTGCCCTAGAACAGTCTCTTGAAATATAGCATCCTGTCGTGTTCGAGGTCTTTGAGCGTCACCATAATATCTCGCTATCGAGCCTGTTTCGCCGAGTCGCAGGTGAATTGCTGTAAACGTTTGCGGGTGTGGGTGGCGTCTTGCTGGGTACCGCTCCTCATACAACCATCGAGCTTCTTGTACATTACCGTCTGCTAGTTCATACACAAATGCCATATTTCGTTGTTCTTTAATCGAATACCGTGCCGCCATATGCCTACTGTACGACTAAATCGCAGGTGACGTGTGTGTGAACCGAAGCGAAGCTTACGTGTGAATGCTGCTGACGTGAAGTGGAGACAAACACAAGACCTATGCCACACGTGTGCGTGTCACTTTGGGGCAGTGACGGCGCGAGGGACGTGTGTATTTGTGAACTGACAACCATAACACTGCCCGTCAACCGAAGTAGGCAAGAGGGCAATCCCGCAGCCAATCGGAGCGCGTGGCGCCAAGTTTCCGTAGTTTAAAAATGGCCCGTTTTCAACCCTAACAACATTAGTAATTTTGCTTCCTACTGGTGTCAGCTGTCCAGGGTTAAAATATCGTGACACAATATATATATATACATGAGCCGCTGAGAACCAAAGTGGTCTAAATAATAAAAAAAAAAAAATGCGCTCTTCCTCTCACTTCAGAGTGCAATGCATTCGCAGGAATAGTGGTATGTGTCAAGCGACAAGGCCACGTGGTCTTGTTGTTCTGTGTGGTTTTCAATGTTTATTTACGCTCTACATTCAGAAAAGCATTGTAAAAGTGCTGTTAAATATTGCCTTCTTTCATCAGAGTTGTAAGATATAACAGCAAGATCAGGTGAGGAATCTCGAACTGGACATGTTGACGCTTTGGCAGAGGAAGATGATGAGGCTGTAAAATCAAGTGTACAGACATACTCCATTATAAAGCCACTTGAAATACTAGCATGACAGGAATTACATTTTAAGAATTTTCGACCTTTAGAAACAACAATTTGTTTATAATCCCTGGATGAACGCACTGATGAACTATTAGACAGACTTCGTTGGCAGTATTCTAGTAATCAACAACAATAATGCAATTATTTTAATCAATTTGTGAGAGAAAAGTGCATAATGGGATCAATAAGAGGAGACTCACATTTACTGTATCACAATATATTTTATACATAAATTGCATTTACGGAGATTAAAGGACCCGTGTCCCTCATCAGGTTTTCAACTTAAATAAAACGTTTATAAGAAGAATGGCACATCTCTTGATTTGTACCACATAATGAGTAAATTTATGAGAGGAAAAGTGATATTCCAACTTTTATGGACTACAAAAAGGAATTTAAGGTGGAAATAACTAATATGTCTGTAGGAAACGTATTTGTAATATTTCTTGTGCACATTTCATCAGATGAAACGCGAGTTATTATAATAGCTCTCAGCGGCTTATGTACCGTATATATATATATATATATATATATATATATATATATATATATATATATATATATATATATACGGTGAAAACTAATAAAACGGATTTCCGACTGGAACTGAAGCAAACAAGATCCTGTGAACATGTGTCCGGGAATGCAGCGATGTCACGGTAGACGGCATTGACGAATGAAAGTAGTCCTACCACGTGCCGTGTGTGAACAGCCCACAGACGACGATTATGCAGGCTGATGATGCCAGTTCTGGTAAAAATTCTGGTAAAAGTTGCTTCGCCAGTATAGAGAACTGATTAATGATATACCATAGTTATGATAAAAAAATGGCTCTGAGCACTATGGGACTTAACTACTGAGGTCATCAGTCCCCTAGAACTTAGAACGACTTAAACCTAACTAACCTAAGGACATCACACACATCCATGCCCGAGGCAGGATTCGAACCTGCGACCGTAGCGGTCACGCGGTTCCAAACTGACGCGCTTAGAACCACACGGCCACACCGCATAGTTATGATAGTCTATTGTAAAAACTATAACTAAAACTCTTCTCGTAAATGGAAATCCTCTACCGATAAAGCTTGCACTCATTGCAGGTGGCAAGGATATTGGCGGTTGTCATGCAGTATACACATAATACGTAGTACAATCGTGCTTTCGCTTACACCATGTTGGCGGGCCGCCTGCCTGGAGCTCCTACTAGTGCTCACCTCAATATCCTGAGAACTCGATCCACCAAAGCTAGTGTACGCACAGTCCGGTACCTCCTTGCACCTTCGTCAGTCCGAAAGGACCCATTACCACACAAACGCCCAAATACTCGTAGTACTTGAAATGTTGTGTGGTGTAGTGGGTATCTGTGAGGGTACTCGTTTTAATAAAGCCGTGCTGCCTCTCGGCCTTTTAAATCTGCTTGGCAGTACAGAAACATCATCTCGGCTTGTTCCTGACATGAATATTGGATCATTCTGTTGCTGACAGTACGCTGTGTTAATCACACAGTCTGCTATACGCAAGGCACAAAGAGCACATGATCAAAGGAAGTTTCATTCGTCAGTGCCATCTATCGTGGCAACGATCCACTTTCAGACACTTGTGTATACAGGGTGGAGAAAAATTTTGTCACGAAATTTTAGCCCTGGGTAGCGAATGCCAGTAGAAACCAAAATTTACTAATGTTATGTAGGTCGACTACGCACCATTTTTAATTACGTAAACTTAGCGCAACGTCCTCCGATTGGCCGTGGAATTGCCCTGTTGCCGTTCGTCGGTTGACAGACAGGATTATGGTTGTCGGTTCACACATGCATCGCGATCTCCGGCAGGCAAGGAATTCGGGGCCATGCGCTGTCCAGAGCATCCGGCAACAGGGCAATCCCGCGGCCAATCGGAGCGCGTGGCTCCAAGTTTCCGTAGTTTAAAAATGGTGCGTTGTCGACCCTCCACAACACTAGTAATTTTGGTTTCTACTGACATCAGCTGTCAAGAGTTAAAATTTCGTGAGACAAATTTTGCCCAGGTGTTATGAGGTGTAGGTGCAGATATTTCTGTAGATGACTGAGAAAAAAGTACACTCAGCAACATTATATCAGTACTTACTTTATCTGCAGACTAATAATTATTCCGATTACAAGTACTAGGTCTACAGCTTATCTTCCGTCGCTTTTTCTCGAAGTTAGAGACTTTATTGTGAAAACTTACAAAAAAATTTACAATTCAAAGTATTGACCATCGTTGGCCACTGGTTTCTCCTAGCTTTAGGGCAGCATACGAATCCCGCAGTGTATAAACTGGGCATCTTTTGACTGGAGCCATAAATGATCCAATTCTCCACTTGTTCATATGACCGCAAGTGCTAGTCAGCTGGGTCGTGTGTCATAGGTCGAGAAAGGTGGCAGTCAGAGGGAGGAATATCTGGAGAACACAGCGGGTGGGGTACAACTTCCCATTTCAACGTTTCCAAGTATGTTTTGACGGGATTTTCGACATGGGATCGTGCACGTCATGCTGCAAAATCATTTTCCATGTCTATCGCTGTAGTGTGGCCGTTTGTCTTTCAGTGCTCGGCTCAAACACATCAATTGCTTTCGATAACGATCTCCTGTGGTTGTTCCCATCGGTTGCAGTAGCATCGAAAGCTTTCTCTCTTTCACAACCATGCCGGTCTTCAACGTTAAAATCACCATTCTTGAAGCGTGGAAACCATTTTCTCCGAAGTTATGTCGCTAACATGAGTCTCATCATACATCTTACCCAGCTTTATATGGACCTCGGCCGCAGATTTCTTTATATCAAAGCAGAAAATTAAAACCTCCCGCAGATGACGAGAACTGGGCTCATAAGTTGACGTTCAAAAATGGTTCAAATGGCTCTGAGCACTATGCGACTTAACTTCTGAGGTCGTCAGTCGCCTAGAACTAAGAACTAATTAAACCTAACTAACCTAAGGACATCACACACATCCATGCCGGAGGCAGGATTCGAACCTGCGACCGTAGCGGTCGCTCGGTTCCAGACTGTAGCGCCTAGAACCGCACGGCCACTCAGGCCGGCTAAGTTGACGTATTCAGCCGAGAATAACTTTATGATGCAATAAAAAAAATCGACTGATAATTTGATGGCGTTACGTTCTCAAAAGCCTAAGCTTACTGTATGATACTTACGACGAACGACTTGCACCACTACTTTACACTATTGCCGTCTATTGCAAAACGGCGGAAGGTAAGTTGTCATGTCAGGTCAGGTATTGTGTTGACGTATATACGAAAAACGGAGAGTGTGTACTTGCTGGGGTGACTGACTTTGTATCACAATTATGACTATGCAGTAAACATCGGACAATAAACTATGAGAGGTTGTAAGTAGGCTTTTTGTTTTCTTATTGGCAACGTTACGTAGCGCTCTGTATGAAAATCACTGGCTGTGCTGTGTGCAGTCTGTGGCTGGTTTGCATTGTTGTCTGCCATTGTAGTGTTTGGCAGCTGGACGTTAACAGCGCGTAGCGTTGCGCAGTTGTAGGTGAGCCGCCAGTAGTGGTGGATGTTGGGAGAGAGATGGCGGAGTTTTGAAATTTGTAAGACTGGATGTCAATTATGACTATTAAGGTAAATACATTGTTTGTTCTCTATTAAAATCTTTCATTTGCTAACTATGCCTATCAGTAGTTAGTGCCTTCCGTAGTTTGAATCTTTTATTTAGCTGGCAGTAGTGGCGCTCGCTGTATTGCAGTAGTTCGAGTAACGAAGATTTTTGGTGAGGTAAGTGATTTGTGAAAGGTATAGGTTAATGTTAGTCAGGGCCATTCTTTTGTAGGGGTTTTTGAAAGTCAGACTGCGTTGCGCTAAAAAAATATTGTGTGTCAGTTGAAGCACAGTCTTATGTATAATTGTACAAAGGGGACGTTTCATATGTCGACCATTAGCCGAGGATACCTCACTGGAATCTTCTGATTTTTTCTTGTAGTTTGTGTAATTAGTGTAGCTTTTGTTTATTGCTAGCGCGTAATTGTAGAGAGAATCTCCTTTGTAGTTGCAGTCTTTCATTGTTGTACAGTAAAGCAGTTGTGGCATGCATGTAGATTTGCACCAAGTATTTCGCAGCTGCGCTTGCAATTAACTAGATATTATTTTCAGTGCTATGTTAATGTGTTTTCTTAGTTTTGCTCTTCAAATTGTGCTTTTCTGTGTTATTGTGTGAAATATTGTGACAGTAATGGCGTGTGAAAAACGTAACACTAGGCTCCAAAGTAAACTGAGAAATAATAGTGACGACGAGCGTAGCTTACCAGCACCACTGTGTAATGAATTAACAGACATTCAAAGTAGTAATTTGGTAATTGTGCATAGGGAAATGGAGCGGGCGGCAAATAATGGCCTAGACAGTGAAACAATTAGTGAACAGGGAAGCATTATCGATCGATCGGTCGGCAACAGCTCGCCTCAGGAATCCGAAATGACAGGACACAGTGTTGCAAATACAGTAGATTCAAGTTCTGGGGCCTCACCGTTTCCTCAAAATGGTTCAAATGGCTCTGAGCACTATGGGACTTAACATCTGTGGTCATTAGTCCCCTAGAACTTAGAACTACTTAAACCTAACTAACCTAAGGACTTCACACACATCCATGCCCGAGGCAGGATTCGAACCTGCGACCGTAGCAGTCGCGCGGTTCCGGACTCAGCGCCTAGAACCGCTAGACCACCGCGGCCGGCACCGTTTCCTCAAATAAGTCAAAACACATTTTCTGCTTGTCAAAATGTGAATGCTGCCGGTGCAAATGCACTGCCGAAATGCATAGAGGAACTGATTCCAGACACTAATATATTATTACTGCACTTAATGCAGGAAATGAAACAAAATCAGAGACAAACACAGCAACAGTTAGACACAATGGAACAAAATCTTCAAAAGTTAGACACGATGGAAGAAAATCTTCAAAAGTTAGACACAATGGAACAACACCAGAGGCAAACACAGCAACAGTTAGACGCAGTGGAACAAAAGCTTCAAAAGTTAGACTCAGTGGAACATAAGCTTGAAAAAACACGTGAAGATTTAACTACTGAGTTACATAAAATCGAATCGAAATGTCAAAAAGTCTGTAACGACGTAAAAACACAAATTTGTGAGCATTTTCAACCTATTTTTTCGCGGCATGAAAATGCATTACAGAATCACGAAGCGGCCATAAAAGAACTGCAAATTATTGTTCATGAAAATCATGAGACCTTGCTAGCTAAAATTGACTCAGTTGCATCTACCGATTCGGTTACGCAACTTGCAAAAACTCAGGAAAACTTAAAGGACACAGTAGAAAGACATATGGAGGAAATTAGTTCATTATCAGAGAAAGTAGTTGAACTTTCGGATCAGCTAAATAATTTATCTACGAAGGTAGATGATAATCTGAATGACACAAAACCGGTAGTCTTTAATGACACAGAAGAGTGCGAACAAGTTAGGAAATTCAAACAAAATCAGAATCAAATTAATACGCAACACTAAAGAGAAATCCGGGAAGTACAAGATCAGCTGACACAGTTAATATAAGAATTACGTATTTCAGAGGACACTCGCGCTCCAACACGGGAAGAGGGACTTAGACATACGGAACAGCCACAAAATAATAACACAGGACACTTCGGAAATTATGAAAGAAATTGGCAAGGCACACCGAATTTTGAGATGGAACCGCCGAAACGACGTAACAATGACCGATATGCTACTCGCCGACACGATGATTTTGACTATAAGCTGTTCATTACTACACGTAAATTCAAAACATTTAAGAATTCTGGCAACGACATTCATCCACAAGCGTGGCTCCATCAATTCTCTCATTGTTTTCCTCCCAACTGGTCATTAGAGCACAGATTAAAATTTATGTGTGGCTATTTAGAGAATGAACCAGCTGTAAGAATGCGATCGGTCATTCACGATTGTCACAGTGAAGGAGAATTTTACCGTGCCTTCCTCTCAGCATATTGGTCTCAAGCTACACAAGACCAAGTAAAACACAGCATCAAAATGATGAAACGTTTCGAACAATCTGAATTTTCCAGTCTTGTGAAATATTTTGAAGACATGTTGCACAAGAATCAGTACCTGTCAAACCCATAGAGCCCCTCAGAACTCATCCGCATTTGCTTAATCAAATTGCCTGAACATTTACGACATATTATTTTAGCAGGGCGTTGCAAAGACGACATTGAAGCTTTTCAGGGACTGTTACAAGAACTGGAAATTGACACTGACAATCACGGAACGCGAAAACAGGAGCACAACAATTACAGATCACATCCGTCACAATTCCGCGATGACAGAAATAATACACGACAAGGCTATTCTTTCAACGTAAATCGTGACCAAAACAGACACCACCCATATGACAACCACTGGCAGAGTAATAATAGTTACAGAGAAAGATCGCATTTCCTTAGTAATGAATATGACAGAGACAACCATAGAAACAGACAATATGGGAACCAAAATAATTATTATCAAGGGAGACAGAATAACTTCAGACGCGACGGTCCACCACGCAGTTACGATTCTGGGAGAAATTCTCCACCACATGACCGACAAGAGAGAAATTATGAAATCTACCGACATGACGACAGACGAGATAATCATAACGACAGACCTGAATTTCATCAGAACTGGCGTTATTCAAACAGAGCAGGGCACTTTCGACAACGTGAATTTGTAGAAGCTAGGTCTCCTAATCCCAATAACGACGCGCGCCAACAAAGAGACAGACAATGACTCGCACCGCAGGCAGCCGCGTGCACCGGCTGGCTCAGAGAAAAATAACATAGACGCTAACCTTGAGAAAAATTCCAGTATTCTTTAACGACGTATACCGCATGATAATTGCATTCAAGTTCAAACTCTGAGTACTATGAAGAGTAAAGGATTGCACCACACTTCACATGTTAAACCGCTTATTGAGAGGTAATCTGCTTTTTAACTGTCTTTGCCATAAAACACTTCACTTTACATAGCTAGTAGGCTTTGTCAGACTTAGAATCTGTTAATATGCAACAATGTTTGAAGTTAAATATCCAGTCAAGAACCAAGAGAACTTATTTCAACAGAAATTATGAATGCATTGTTATAGTGAACAGACGACACAATGTTGTTATTTGTACATTCTTGCTTGTTAGTTGCACGATTACATAACGACTGTAAGGCTCACATACTTAGAACATTTACCAGTACTGCTAATCAGATTTTAATGCAACATTTTGGTTTACTTGAAATTTGGTGTATTATGAGGTAAGTACATTGGCTTCTGCAGAACTTAGCTTTCGGAGGACGATAACTACGAGACTTCCACAGAGATTATCTTACAAGATGACGCACAGTTTAGCGCTACAGTACACGTATTTGAGTGATTAATTTCGCACTTAAAACATTTATTTTTTAAGATATTTGAAGTACAATGATACAAGGGTTTTCTGTGATGCATTTCATCCCATTGCTGTAATCTGTAACACCTGAGGGTATAATTACACTAGTCCTCAGGTGGGTACACGCCTACTTTGTGTACCATGTGTTTGGCAAGCACAAGGAGCCCTAGCTAATATGGTATTTGCTTATACAACTTTACTCATCGGTACCATATTTCTCTAACACAGAATTACACAGCTATCTGATCATTTAACTGAGAGAGACAAACTTTTTTACTACGGCAGTGACAGATGTTTACGTAATTACACCGTTGGATAACTTCACACTTACGAAATTGTATTTTGTCTGTACTTTGTGAACTGTTCATACTTTTTCAGAACCATTGTGATACTATGAGAGCTTTGAATGATGTATTTGGTAAGGGAGCATGATTTTAAAGTACGTTTGAGGTAGATGACACTATTGAAATGAGCAGAGAATTTTTTTTTAGGTTTTTAAATTATTGGAGGAAGCTACGACGATTTTGTGAGTTGACTGAGGTGTTATGATGTTATTATTACGATGACTATGTGTATTATACTGTTGCGGTATGTTTATGATCAATAAGCTGATGCTATATGAGTTATTTGAGTATGCTACGTATCTGTTATGATGAAATATTGAAGAAGTGTCGACGAATAAGGTAAGGAATAATGAGCAGTGGTTAGGGACTCTGGTTTGTGAAAAAGGTTGTTGGAAACCAAGAATCGTATTTTAAGATTTATGAAATGTGTGTACATGTGTGAATGTATCACAATGCCACTGAAAATGTTTTGGACACTGTTATATTCATAGGATTTTGTTTCTACACATTTGCAACGCAAATTCTCGACCTGTGAAATTTTTTATATGAGACTGCCACTGTAGCGGAAACTGCTGTCGTAAATATTTCCATACGAAAGTTAAGTGACCACCTGCACGTAATGCGTCATGGGCACCCACCTGTGTCAGTCGCCTGGGGAAAAAGCCATTAGAGTGTGCCTTTTCAGAGGCAGAGGTAGAAAAAAAAAGGGAGGCCATTATCCTCACTATTGACATTCCTTTGTAGAAAGCATCGCAAATACGACACGCTCAAACTTGAAAACATATGATTATACTGTGGAGCTCTTAATTTATGATATTTACTAAAATGCCTAATGAAATGATGAGAAACATTTCACGGCTATTGTCTTGCTAGTTGAGAGAAATGCCATATGGCTTGCTTTATGTGTTTATTTACTCAATTTGTTTAATATTTAGTTTCTAGCTGCGCTGCAGCATTGGTTAAAATAAAATTTATAGATGTACTAATATAAATATTTTGTGTCTACAGATCGAGTAAATAATAATTTTTTTCAATAAAATGAGGGAGCACAAAAAGACATTTACCTTCACAGGAACTGCATTCATAATTTTCTTTTCAAGTACTTGGTAATTTATTTTGTAGAATAAGTTGTGGTGCACCACTTTAATGACATAAATATTAAGATGTGAATAGACATTTCCCTTATCTGCATTGTTGTCTTTACTGTAATATTTTTCTGCTTGAGCTTTGTCATGTTTAGATATAATTTATTGCATTTGCTTCTGCTGTTTGCCAGGCATAATGTTACTGAATTTGACTTTGTATTACGCTGTTAAGCCAGTTTTACTACGGATTTATTTTTCTTGTTTGCTGCACAGTGCCTTAAATTAGTTGTAATATTGCAATTGCTTTGCCAATTTCCATTTTTTTTGTCATTGTTGTTTGTGTTAACTGTCTTGTGCTGCTGCATTGCCTCGTCCCTTAGTTTAGCATCTGAGCTCAGTAGATTTAAGTTAGCTTAAGATGGGGTAGGCCATATAAGAGAACAAGTTGTGATGAATTGGAAGAAATACATTGAGAAGCTATAAGAAAATGGTTTGGCCAAAACAGTATTTTGAAAGAGGATATGAACCAAAAAAAGTAGGGTTTAGGGACAACAGGTTTAGGTAGGATTTTCTTGGAAATAAATGATGAAGTAAGATAATGAAAAATAAATAATGAGGTAAGAAATATGTGAACATATATATATACAGAAAGAATGCTTGAATAGGATTTTTTTGGTGGAAACAAATGTGGAAATAAGACGAAAGATCTATGGAATGAAGTTTTGGGTTGGACTGCAGTACCAAATGTTACACTGAAAACAAACCCTGTCCTTTCCTTTTGTGTTATCCCACTATGTGTTTGTGTACCCTTGTGTATTTGTTTTCTTCCTGTCTCTGTCTAGTTTCATAGAATTTTTTCTTCTTCTAATACTAAGCTACATTCTCTACGATGAGGAATACTGTAATCCTCAAATATAATTGGCAATAACAATATGTTATTTACCTTGTAAATATGCCTAGACATTATTTATTCTGTTTTGTTCTAATGCTTATGTGTAAGGTTGATGTTTCAAAAGTTATTCTGATCTTTTATGTATTTACTTATCTCATAATTCCTGTAACACTGATGTATATGTTTATTTCTATTATTTTGTAAAGCCTGTATTACTACAAATGTTATCTGTATTATTATGTTTTTAATGATGTATTTTGTACCTTTGTTATTGTATTCTTGTGTTATAAAATTGTAATTGACAGCAGTTCATCAAATTAAGTAACTTGTAAGTTCCATTTCACTGCACACGTTTCTGTTGGTCATACTATATGGACAATATGTGAGAAGTAGGGACTGTTAGTGTTTGCACGTGTGCTAATAATTCAGCAAGGGACTGGATAACAGCATTGCTGGTTCTAAGGACAATTCCAAAAACTGTGTGAGTGCACAAGTGGTGGTTTATGGACTTGCTATATTCTCCGCAAGACTCTTCGATGGTGATTGTGCACCTGCACAGTCGCAGCAGATGGCTGCTGGCCATCTCTACAAGGACTACAGTGGGTCTACACCTTTGATGATCCATCAATACCATTATTTCTACAAGGACTGCAGTGGGTCTGCACCTCTGGTGGCCCACCAATACTACAATCTCTACCAGGGATACAGTGGGTCTGCTTCTTTGATGGCCCACCAATACCGTAATCTCTGCCAGGACTACAGTGGGTCTGCTCTGTGTTGACCTACCTACCAATATTCTTCAAAACGTCGAATGACTCTGCTGTGGGTTTGCTCTGTTGTGGCCCATTACCTGTCAGCATGTCAAGAGTCAGCACTGTCTTTCCATTGGAAGGACAACACTACTTCTTCAAGACTGCATAGAAATCCACTACTTCCGTGTGCATTGACTGTTACTGCTCAGACTTTGAGAAAAGAAACGGCAGTTTTACCGCGATGAATGATCAGGACTGTCTTTATGGACTGTGAGAAAATTATAGCTTTTGACCAACATTGCATTAATAAGTGTGTGCATTTGATATCTTTCTCACTGTAATTATGAAAAATTTTTACAAAACTGTATTGGCCAGTGCCCAAAACAATTTGTAAAATGTGATTCTTGAGTTTCTCCCGGCGTATTTGATAATCAAAATATCCATGGGTGTGCTGCCGGTCTATAGTGTCCAACGGGCACAATATTTCGGCGACCATACATGTCGCCATCATCAGGTGAACTGACGGACTGAGCTCCTGTGAACGTGCCGGCACGGAGATCCGTACGCTAAGGCTGCTCAGAGGGAACTGGGTTAGGTCGCGGCGGCGGCGATTTAAATACCCTCCGTCCGCGGCGCGCTCCCTCCGCCGTCCGCGCCCCGCGCCACGGTTGCGCGGTGGAACAGATTGCGACGGCGTCTGAGATGACGTCGGTGTGATGGCTCTGTCCGCCGTGGTCGTCACAACTATACGTTTGCTCGATTTACTCTTGATTAACCCAATCGCTGGTTCCCAAGCCTTGCTAAGATTATAGCCACAGTCACGGTTTATGAGGTCGTCATTGGTGCGAATTTCGATGGCATCTCTAACAACGCTGTCCCAGTATCTCGACGTCTGTATCAGTATCCTCGTGCGGTCATACTCCATGGCGTGATTTTCCGACAAACAATGTTCAGCGACCGCCGACTTGCTCGGATACATCAGTCGAGTGTGCCTCTGGTGTTCACGGCATCGATCCTCGACGGTACTCATCGTCTGACCAATATACGACTTGCCACATTGACATGGAATCTGGTACACGCCGGCCTTCCTCAAACCGAGGTCATCTTTGGCGCTCCCCAACAGTGCACGAGTTTTATTTGGAGGACAAAACACAGTTCCGACCCGGTGTTTCTTCAGAATGCGGGCGATTTTCCCCGAGAGTGTGCCTGTGTATGGAATAAATGCAGTGCCTACCTCCTCCCTCGTGACTTCATCCATCTCAACAGGTTGTGCTGCAGTGGTTGGGCGGAGAGCACGTTGAATCTGCCACTCTGAGTACCCATTTCTTCGAAATACAGTTCTCAGATGTTCCAATTGCTGGGGTAGACCCTCTGCGTCAGAGATAGTGCGCGCCCTATGTACTAGAGTTTTAAGTACCCCATTCCTCTGTGAAGGGTGGTGGCAGCTGTCTGCGTGCAAATACAGATCAGTTTGCGTTGTCTTCCGATTCACCCCATGACCTAGGGTGCCGTCAGCCCTTCTCTTGACCTGGACGTCAAGGAAAGATAATTTACCCTCCGTTTCAGTCTCCATAGTGAATTTGATGTTGGGGTGTATGGAGTTTAGATGTGTAAGGAAGTCGAGGAGTTTATCCATACCATGTGGCCAGATGACGAAAGTGTCGTCCACGTAACGGAAAAAGCCAGTAGGTTTCCATACGGATGACGACAGGGCTTCCTCCTGCGTTGCGCTAAAAAATATTGTGTGTGAGTTGAAGCACAGTCTTATGTATAATTGTACAAAGGGGACATTTCAAGGTGTTTGTGGAAAGACTGTTAGTCACAGAGGAAAAACAAGTGAATCACTGAAGTTGACACATATTAAGGTATCGATGACCGCTATATCTGTACCTATTCCCTTAAAGCCCTATCTTTTGTGTTACACCAGTCTTCGCGTGGCGTGCAGTGTGGACGGCAAATATAGGTATGTTTCCTTTCCAAATAAAGTGATGTTTAAAGCGGTTTTTTGTGCCCATTCGATAACGCGGTTCCAAATTAGTCTAGTGCGATATTGGTGTTATAGAAATGCATTATTAGGGACAGTAAAACACGAGGAATAAATAGTATTTCGACAGGGACTGAGCAGCCCAGCTACTGAGTGTTCGTAGGAGCCAGCGCGAGCTGGGTAGAAGCAGAGAAAAAGCGCCTGATGACTGTTAGGAAAGACAACGTTTAAGGGGGGTAGGACGTTAAACGGGCCGACTTGGAGCAGGAGGGGCATCACAGGACATTTTAATTTCCACTGTCTATACTTTTACAAATAAATTCATAAAACTTTGTCAGCATGACAAGGAAGGATTCAGAATTCACACTCAAAGCAGTGGAAGTTCGAAAACATAATGAAGTAATTTTTTTTGCATGTGAAATTTCATAATTTCTTTCACTTACTAATGGCAGCATTTGTTGCTATAGGTACACTTTGCTTCGTAAGTAAGAGAGATGGTTCGATGACTTTTGCACAGCATACAAACGATACTTAATGGTGTATGAAACTCTAGAATTTTCCAAATCTATTAAAAACTGTGGTAAAAATTGAGGTAATTAACTACAAAATTTGTGTTTTTTTCCAAACATGAAGTTTAAAATACAACAGATCATTCGTTTTTTCATAAATTAAATAAATTCTAGAGTTTCATCCACCTGTAAGTATAGTATGTATGCTCTGCAAAATTCGTCGAAGACTCTCTGTAATTTATGAAGAAAAGTGTACCTATAGCAACAAATGCAACCATTAATAAGTGAAAAAGTGATGAAATTTCACACGTAAAAAAAATATTTTGTTATGTTTTCGAACTTCCACTGCAATGAGTGTGAATCCTGAAACCATCCTGGTGATGCTGACAGAGTTTTATGAATTTATTTTTAAAAGTATAGACACTGGAAATTAAAATGTCCTGTGATGCCTCTCCTGCTCCAAGTCGGCCCGTTTGACGTCCTACCCCTATTAAGGAAATAGTGGATTGTATTGTTGGGGAAGGAGACCAGACAGCGAGGTCATCGGTCTCATCGAATTAGGAAAGGATGGGAAGGAAGTCGGCGGTGCCCTTTCAAAGGAACCATCCCGGCATTTGACTGAAGTGATTTAGGGAAATCACGGAAAACCTAAATCAGGATGGCCGGACGCGGGATTGAACCGTCGTCCTCCCGAATGCGAGTACAGTGGAAATACTAGTGGTCCCAGTACTAACCCCTGAGATATCCCCTAATTAACCGAGCTCCAATCAGACGCAACTTGATAGCCGTTCCCATTACTGTGGGGAATGATATTTTGCTGTCTGTAATGTAGCTGTAGATCGCTCTGTGCTCTAGTCTTGCCATTTAGCTACGTGGAGCAGGAATCAACAGCGGCAGGAGCAGCAGGTGTCTGCGAAGAAGTGCGTCGTCGAAGCCACAGGCTGCTCCATCGGACCGGTGTAAGGTGGGGGGTAGCGACGTACCCGCGCCGAGCAGCCGCGTGATCTCCAATTATCCGGCGTGTCGCAGCCCCGCGCCATTACACGCAATTAGTCCGCGCTCCGGTTTGGTCAGGGCGCCGTGCCAAGTGGCTGGTGGGCCGTCACGCGACGCCCGCCCCCCCCCCTACCCCCCTTTCCCTGGCGCCGAGTGCGGTAGCGAAGGGCCGATTAGGGGCGCCGAAATCAGAAACCGTCTGGAAGGGGAGAACACGGGGAGGCGGCGGGCTAGCAAGAAGACGCGCGTCCAGGCCGTACAGGCGGCTGCGTGTCTCGGAGACGTTTCGCCATCGGCCGGCAACGAGTAAAGTTTCATCATTACCGAATCTCCGTTCCGCGAAGAGTACAAATATAAGATAAGGAAGTTCCCACGAAGCGGAATGTAAACTATAAACTTTCCAGTTACCTAAGGACTGCAATTATTACTGACGGGTTTCGATGTTCCCAACAAATAAAACCTCCTGAAGGCGTTCCTAATTATGAGCCTCATGATGAACAACCACTCCATCTCGTAGACTACTATTGTTCTTCCGACAGACTTTTTTTCACTTTCTTAGATTATCGTAGCATTCTTTCACGTAGATTGTTTTGGCATTTGCAAGATGGCAACGCGAATTACGCTACTGACCATTAAAATTTCTACACCGAGAAGAAATGCAGATGATAAACGGGTATTCACTGGACAAAAATGTTATACTAGAACTGACATGTGATAACTATTCACACAATCTAGGTGCATAGATCTGAGAAATCAGTATCCAGAACAACAACCTTTGGCCGTAATAACGGTCTTGATACGCCTCGGCATTGAGTCAAACGGGGCTTGGATGGCATGTACAGGTACTGCTGCCCATGCAGCTTCAACACGATACCACAGTTCATCAAGAGTAGTGACTGGCGTATTGTGACGAGCCAGTTGCTTGACCACCATTGACCAGACGTTTTCTATTAGTGAGAGATCTGGAGAATGTGCTGGCCAGAGCAATAGTCGAACATTTTCTGTATCCAGAGAGGCCCGTACAGGACTTGCAATATGTGCTCTTGCAATATCCTGCTGAAATGTAGGGTTTCGCAGGGATCGAATGAAGGGTAGAGCCACAGGTCGCAACACATCTGAAATCTAACGTCCACTGCTCAAAGTGCCGTCAATGCTAACAAGAGGTGACAGAGACGTGTAATCAATGGCACCCTATACCATCACGCCGTGTGAAACGCCAGTATGGCGATGACGAATACACGCTTCCACTGTGATGTCGCCAAACACGGATACGACCATAATGATGCTGTAAACAGAACCTGGATTCATCCGAAAAAGAATGACGTTTTGCCATTCGTACACCCAGGTTCGTCGTTGAGTACACCATCGCAGGCGGTCCTGTCTGTGATGCAGCGTCAAGGGTAACCGCAGCCATGGTCTCCGAACTGATAAACCATGCTGCTGCGAACGTCGTCGAACTGTTCGTGCAGATGGTTGTTGTCTTGCAAACGTCCCCATCAGTCGAGTCAAGGATCGAGACGTCGCTGCACGATCCGTTACAGCCGTGCGGATAAGATGCCTGTCATCTCGACTGCTAGTGATACGAGGCCGCTGGGATCCAGCACGACGTTCCGTATTACCTTCCTGAGCCCACCGATTCCATTTTCTGCTAACAGCCATTGGATCTCAACCAACGCGAGCAGCAATGTCGCGATACGATAAACCGAAATCGCGATAGGCTACAATCCGACCCTTATCAAAGTCGGAAACGTGATGGTACGCATTTCTCCTCCTTACACGAGGCAGCACAACAACGTTTCACCAGGCAACGCCGGTCAACTGCTGTTTGTGTATGAGAAATCGGTTGGAAACTTTCCTCATGTCAGCACGTTGTAGCTGTCGCCATCGGCGTCAACCTTGTGTGAATGATCTGAAAAGCTGATCATTTGCATATCACAGCATCTTCTTCCTGTCGGTTAAACTTCGCTTCTGTAAGACGTCATCTTCGTGGTGTAGCAATTTTAATGGCCAGTAGTGTATTAAACCATTTGCTCAGGATGCGACATAACTATTAGCGAAATTCGACAGAATTGAAAATATGCAACCATAGAAGAAACAATTTCTCAATAAATATGGGTCCGCAAATGAGACGACTGCGCGATACTGCAGATGTGTGGTTACGAGTTGTCACTAATTTCAGTATCTCACATCGTCCTAGGGAGCGTAAATGTATCTTAAATATACACTATACGATGAATTCCCCACCTGTCTTAATTCGGAATATCTCACTATTGTCCGGAACTGTAGGATTGTTTATTTCTGCAGCATACTAACGTAAGTTTAATCAATTCCTTGTTCATAATGGTTGTCCGAACAAGAACAATCTGCTACAGTTATACGTGGCTCCTCAGCTTGCTATGTAGCTACGTGCGCCTGCTTCGTATTTTTGTATGTGAAAGATCTTAAAGCATTTTAAATAAAACAAAATTTATTAACATTTTACACCTGCAGAGTGACTATTATTGGACTACATGAAATAAAATCGTCATAGCTTCTGAACGGATTGCGTTAGAACGTTCAAACTGCACGGTTGGCCACGGGGCATGATGGGAAATCTGTATGGGCTGTATGGTTTGGTTAGGCAACGAAGCCCACTTTCATTTGGATGGGTTCGTCAATAAGCAGAAATGGCGCATTTGAAGAAATGAGAATCCGTATTTCACTATCGGGAAGTCTCTTCATCCTCAGTGGGTGACTGTGTGCTGCGCAATGTCCAGACACGGAATAATCGGTGCGAAATTCCTTGATGGCACAGTGACTACCGAACGGTATGTGAGGGTTTTGGAAGATGGTTTCATCCCCATTATCCAAAGGGACCTTGATTTCGACAATATGGGGTTCATGCAAGACGGAGCTTGACTCCATCGAAGCAGGGGAGTGTTTAATGTTCTGGAGGAGCACTTTTGGGGCTGCTTTCTTGCTCTGGGGTATCCAGAGGCCACTGGTATGGCCCTCGATAGGCCGCCATGTTCTCAGGAACTGAAAACATCCGACTCCTTTTTTCTGGCGCTGTATTAAAGAGAAGGTGTACAGCAACACCCCTACACTATAGCTGAGCTGAAAAGAGCCGTGCAGGAGATCATCGACAGCATTGATATTGTTGAGTGGTACTTAAGTAAATAAATTAGTGAAATCAAAGTGAACTAGAAATTAGAATATAAATGAAAAACTTGGTTTAGTTTAGAGAGTTACATACTCGCAAACAGCGGGCAGAACAGCAGAACAGAAGAGACAGTGACCGTGAAGTCAGCAAGTTCCACATAAGCGGGCGCTGTCGATTCAGCCGTCAGGGCATCGCCCGACCGGCTCACGTGTTTCTCAGTTGTCGTATGTGAGCAAAGGCCCTCGCCTACATCCCAAGAGCCAATGACCGACGTTAAGAAGATTCTTCGAGAAGCTTTTCAACATGACAGAAGAGGCAATGACCGGCTCACGCGTTTCTCAGTAGTCACATGGGATCAAAGGCCCTCGCCTACATTCCAAGAGCCAATGACCGACGTTAAGAAGATTTTTCGAGGAGCTTCTCAACGTGACAGAAGAGGCAATGACTGTGAAGTCGTTCACCTCCAGTAAATTGAAGTGAATAAATACGCGAGACGCAGTGGGCCAGAGAGATGAAGACAGAGGGAGACGGAGACAGAGACGGAGACGAAGAAGACGAAGAAGTAGCAGTAGTTTTCAGTCAGTTTCGGTGCTGAAGACCGTCATGCAAGAAGAGTCTGCATCATGCACAGACGAACCAAGTCCGCCGCTGTAATGGAATAACAAGCAGCAGCCGTGGCGCCAGAAGACAGAAGTTAAAAGGTATTTTAAGTCTGGTTTTTACATACCGGGTGACTCGTGAGGACGGGAAGGAGACGGCCTCACATCAGTAGTCACCTGTGAGCTGGGATGAAGACCTGACAGCCGAAGACGGGCAAGCGGGAGTCCGTGGGTCGAGTCCGCCACACTGGCCTTCCCCCGCCGCGCGGCTCCGCTGGCCGACGCACAACACACGCGGCCGCTTAGAGAAGAGAAACACTGGGACGCGACACCCAAGGTATCATCCGATGCACGATTTCGCTGCGCGTCTCCAGTCAACTGGGCGAGACGGCGACACGAGATACACACCGCTACGCGTAATCAGACGCCGCCGCCGCCGCCGCCGCCGCCGCTGCCGCAGCAGAAGACTTCACAAACGACACAGCTGCCGCTCTCCGAACCAGAACATTCCGTAAGATACAGTTGTACAAATCTTCAATAAAAGTTATCTTATGTAAAAATGATGTTTCATTCGACCTCATACCCGAGCCAAGGAAGAACCCACCCTGCCCACATGTTGTTAAGAGAGAAAAGATAATTTATTTAATATTTTCACCCTGACAGAATGCTTTAGAATGCTCATCCTGACAATTGACTTGCATCAAAAGAGAAAACCCAGTTACATTTAGTGGTAGAAGTGTCACATTTAGTAACACAACTGTTACAATATTCAGACACTTCAGCGGCACAGGCAGAATGTCGCTATTCGTGCGCCACATCATCGCCAATTATGGCAGGCATATCAAACATGTCACTACGCAAATCCGAATGTCTCTAGTGACGTTTACATGTTGAATAAAGTGTGCGCACGCTGTAGTTTGCAACTAATTTACGTTTTTTCTTCACATTGTCAATAACTGTCACCCTGTTTGTTCTCCACGTCTACATATTTATTTCTCCATATAGCGACGAACAGATTTCTTGTAGCGAGAAGCCAGTTTGTTGATACTGCCCCTGTAGAATGTTTGACTTTGTTATAGGAGACCACAACCTCAACCCTGCTTGCACCACTTAATTACTATCAAAGTGACTCCTCACAGGTTTTCTTTAAGGTTTCGAAATAGATGAAAATCAGATGGGGCCGTGTCGGTACTGAATGGAGGATGGTCGATCACTGCGAACCCAAGACGTCGAGTTGTTGTGGATATCGCAGCACACTTATGTGGGCTAGCATTGTCATGCTGAAGAAGAAGGTGCTTCACGTGTGGACGAACTCTTCGAGTTCCAACCTCGACTACAGCAGGCTGTTTCCAGCGCACAGAGGTATTTTAGTCCACCCCCCATTAGGTGAGTGGTCAGCGCGGCGGAATGCCACGCCAAGGCCCGAGTTCGATTCCCAGCCAGAGCAGAAGATTTTCTCTGCTCAGAGACTGGGTGTTGTGTTGCCCTCATCATTTCATCCCCATCTCCGACGCGCAAGTCGCCCAATGTGGCGTCGACGCAATACGTACTTGCCCTCGGTGGCCGAACTTCCCCGAATGGGGGACTCCCGGCCCACAATGCCGTACGCTCATTTCCAGGTACTTTAAACAACGCCATGTTACTCGCTGCAATCCAGAGCCCTCTAGCGGCAGAAGACTGGAAATATATAGACGAGAAGAATACAGATGTATCATGTCAATGACATTCGTTTTTTTTGAAAATGTGTACGTGTTTCCAAATAAAAAATTCAGAGACATTACTTTTCAGAATTTCCTTGTACATTGTGTACATTAAACAATAAATCCTGCTTAGTGGTGATGTACACACTGACGGTGATAATCCTCATTTAGAAATTCGCAATGCGTCACACAGTGATAAGCTTCGCCGCGAAATTACCTTTAATGTTATCGATTGCCATGGAAGGTGAAAATGTCGGCCTGCAAAAGTGATGTTAAGAAAGTAGTTTAGATTTATAAGTAGGATATCTGCTAAGAAGGTATTTCCAGATAGAGGATGAAATCTACACTGTTTTCATATCGTACGTTCTAATAGGTAGTTTCTCCCAAACGACAACCTGCAAGACAAATCGGTTGACAAGTTTCTTGTTTCAGTACTGCATCAGACGATGTATGAATTTTCAGACATTCTGTCTGCCATTGGTCGTGTGGGAAATTGAAACAAAATGACCATAAAACGATGTGGAAGTCACTTTGCTTGTTGAATAAACCTATCACAACTAAGTAAGATTATTTTAGAAGACTGACGGAAGCAAGGTGCAGGCTCATCATACGATGACGGAACAGCAGTTAGTGAGAAACTATTTTGAACAATATGTCAGTCCTGAAGAAACAAACAGAGCTAACCAGGGTGAACTCTCTGAAACGCCATATAAATAAGTGGTTGAACCATACGTCGGCCGAACCAGGACATTAGTGCACATTGCACTATAGGAGAGTCTTCTGTGACCAGTGAATTTTGTGTTTTAAAATGTACATAAAGGCCCAGTTTCGTTGCCACGTGGCGCCATTCATCTTTCACACAGGCTGATGAGTCCCTAAATAGGGAATGACGAAACAGGTCTGTCGTCAAGCGATCGAACCCTGCCGTTACGTACAGACGGAGGTGAATGATTAATTGAGAGGGCCGCCCAGGCACGGGGACACGCGACCCCGTGGGAAGCGGGCCAGGGCTCTCCGATACCTTCTGCCGCCGCCAGGCGTCACTGCCTCGCCCACACACAAATCTTGCGGCACAGGCGATGACGTACAAGCAGTTGCCGCAATCTTCACAACACACTCCGACGCTCCCTTCAGAATAACCCGACGTCATGTTACTGCCAAGGACGAAAGAGAAGGACTGCTTGTGACAGTTCTACAGTTCGTAAGGTGTTATAAAAATAAAAAAAAATACTGTTGACGCACACATCGCACGCTTCTAATCGTCACGAACATCTACAACTACGTCCATTATCTGACTAAAAGTGGAAATCAGATAACAGACCACTTCAGTTGTATATAGTTTTATTGATTCACTCACTACTGGTTTCGGGCGATTAGAAGCCCATCTTCAGGTGAACAAGATTGCAATAGGAAAAAGGAGAAACTACACTGAAGAGCCAAAGAAACTGGTACACCTGCCTAATATCATGTAGGGCCCCCGCGAGCACGCAGAAGTGTCGCAACTCGACGCGGCATGGACTCGACTAATGGTTCAGGTGACACAGAGCACTATGGGACTTAACATCTGAGGTCATCAGTCCCCTGGAACTTAGAACTAGTTAAACCTAACTAACCTAAGGACGTCACACACATCCATGCCCGAGGCAGGATTCGAACCTGCGACCGTAGCGGTAGCACGGTTCCAGCCAGATGCGCCTAGAACCGCTCGGCCACCAACGGCCGGCCTCGAGTAATGTCTGAAGTAGTGCTAGAGAGAACTGGCACCATGAATCCCGCAGGGCTGTCTATAAATGCATAAGAGTACGAGAGGGTGGAGATCTCTTCTGAACAGCACTTAGCATGGCATCCCAGATATGCTCATGTCTGGGAAGTTTGGTGAGTAGCGGAAGTGTTCCTGGAGCCACTCTGTAGCAATTCTCGACGTGTGGAGTGTCGCACTGCCCTGCTGGAATTGCCCAAGTCAGTCGGAATGCGCAATGGACATGAATGGATGCAGGTGATCAGACATGATGCTTACGTACATGTCACCTGTCAGAGTCGTATCTAGACGTATCAGGGGTGCCATATACCTCCAACTGCACACGCCACACACCATTACAGAGCCTCCATCAGCTTGAACAGTTTCCTGCTGACTTGCAGGATCCAAGAATTCATGAGGTATTCTTCATACGCGTACACGTCCATCGGCTCGATACAATTTGAAACGAGACTCGTCTGACCAGGCAACAAGCTTTCAGTCATCAATAGCTCAATGTCGATGTTGACGGGCCCAGTGAGGCGTAAAGCTTTATGTCGTACAGTCATCAAGGATACATGAGTGAGCCTTCGGCTCCGAAAGTCCATATCGATGGTGTTTCGTTGAATGCTATGCACTGTGACACTTGTTGATAGCATAAACATTGAAATCTGCAGCAATGTGCGTAAGGGTTGCACTTCTGTGCCGTTGTACGATTCTCTTCCGTCACCGTTGTCCCGTTCTTGCAGGATCTTTTCCCGACCGTAGTGATGTCGGAGATTTGATGTTTTACCGGATTCCTGATATTCACGGTACACTCGTGATATGGTCGTACGGGTAAATCCCCACTTCATCGCTACCTCGGAGATGGTGTGTCCCATCGCTCAAGCACGGACTGTAACATCACGTTGAAACACACTTAAATCTTGATAACGTGCCATTGTAGCACCAGTAAGCGATCTAACAACTGCGCCAGACACTTGTTGTGTTATGTAGGCGTCACCGACCGCAGCGCCGTATTCTGCCTGTTTACACACCCCTGTATTTGAATATGCATGACTATACCAGTTTCTTTGGCGATTAAGCGTGTAATTAGAGCTCGTATAGCACTTAACTCTTGTTTAGTTGTAACAATAGCTAAAATTTACTGCCCAGTTGTAATTATGAAATTGATACGGTCGGGTTAATCCGAATGAAGCACGGGTGTCGCCTAAGATAATCAACGAAATTACGTAAGAAATGAGCAGCCTTAGGAAGAGGAAAGAATAAAAAACTAAGAGATCATCAACGAACAACGTAAGAGACTTACACCCTTCAACAGCCACACTGAAGCACAGGACTCTTCTAAATAATTATTCTTTTTTGCAAGAGCGCTCAAACCTCACCAACATTATTCTCAAAGGTATTGTAATTTTCTGTAAGTACCTTTAATTTTGCTAGCCATCTGGTACTATTTCTCCTTGTGGATACTCATTCTCGCTACGTTTAGTTCATTTTAATCCAACTTGTCACTACTGGTCCATTCGTGGCCTTTTTTAATTTAAATTTTACCTTTCTATCATTTTAACAGATGGTTGGGCACTCTCATGAGTTATGCCCAAGCACATAATTTATTACATTTTTTTTAAAAAAATTTACGCCATAATTTTAAATAAAACGTCCGCATCAGCATCTCTGGGAGTGATCTCGAATCTGCAATCAATGCGCCTTTGCATGGTGTACAGACAAACAGTGTGAGACTCTGTTGCATTTTGAAATGAGTGCAAAATATCTCAAGCGTCACTAGGCAGTGTTCCTTGTAAATCATCCAAAGGGACTAAAGCTTTCATGCCAAGCTGCTGCTAAAATTCTTTGGAAGTCAGAAGCATTTCTTGCGAAGTGGGTGAAACGATATTTAGAGGTTGGAAACGTTGATGATTTACCGGAGAGAGCGCTAAGGTGCCCAGGTGGATTAACTATTCGGTAACTGTGCAATTAGTAGTAACATTATATTTGTGATAGTTGCTTTACTTCATACACATAAGGGCATACAGTTTCTTTTAGAACTGATTGTACATCTAACCCTCTTTTAATCAGTTCTGTGTTATGTGTCTACCATTGCTAACGATCGGGCTAGTCAGCCTGACGCTTTCCGCCACTAAATGGCTTTATTTTCCCTCGCAATACGAAGGTCGCTGTTTTCCGAGCACGGCTGCCTTCTAAGACCGCGTCATATCGTATCTCGGCTGCTCTTGCGGCTGTCACTTGCCCGCAGGTTTGTGTCCAGTGTGCCTCATTCTTGTAACATCTCTTAAGTTGTTCCCTCATATTCTCTTAGTTTTTTACTGTCTTTTTTTTTCTTTGTCCGCTCGTCTCTTAACGTAATTTTGTTGATTACCTGGCGCTGCGCAGTGAATTCCAACTGTTATTATAACTAGGCAAGTGTCAAGTGGTATTACGATCACTTACTACACACTCATGCTCATAAATTGAGGATAATTGCAGAATGTGGTGCCACACAACGTGGCACTAACAAAACTGGCGCTAATAGCATAGGCACATAGGGAACACACACGACACAGATCTGTAAGTCCACGGTATTGGTGATAAGTTGAGAAAACCGTCCTGAAACACATGTGCTACAAAACGCCACTGTTTCCTGCGCATGTACGCCGACATAAATATGGGATACGATCACCATGCAAAAGTACACAGGCCGCGCAACGGGTTGGCGTACTCTGGATCACATGGTCGAGCAGCTGCTGGGATATAGCCTCCCACTCATGCACCAGTGCCTGTCGGAGCTCCTGAAGTGTCCTAGGGGTTTGAAGACGTGCAGCGATACGTCGACCGAGAGCATCCCAGACGTGGTAGATGGGGTTTAGGTTTGGAGAACAGGCAGGCCACTCCATTCGCCTGATATCTTCTGTTTCAAGGTACTCGTCCACGATGGCAGCTCGGTGGGGCCGTGCTTTATCATCTATAAGGAGGAAGGTGGGACCCACTGCATCCCTGAAAAGGTGGACATACTGGTGCAAAATGACGTCCCGATACACCTGACCTGTTACAGTTCCTCTGTCAAAGACATGCAGGGATGTACGTGCAGCAATCATAATCCCACCCCACACCATCAAACCACGACCTGCACACAGGTCCCTTTCAAGGACATTAAAGGGTTGGTATCTGGTTCCTGGTTCACGCCAGATGAAAACCCGGCGAGAATCACTGTTCATACTATACCTGGACTCGTCCATGAACATAACCTGGGACGACTTTCCCAATGGTCATGTACTGTGTTCTTGACACCAGGCTTTACGGGATCTCCTGTGACCAGGTGTCATTGGAATGCACCTTACAAGTTTCCGGGCGAATAAACCATGTCTGTTCAGTCATCTGTAGACTGTGTGTCTGGAGACAACTGTTCCAGTGGCTGCAGCAAGGTCCCGAGCAAGGTTACCTGCTGTACTCCGTGGCCGTCTGCGGGTACTGATGGTGAGATATCTGTTTTCTTGTGGTGTTGTACACTGTGGACGTCCCGTACTGTAGCGCCTGGACACGTTTCCTGTCTGCTGGAATCGTTGCCATAATCATGAGATCACACAGAGGTCCCGTGCTACGATCTATTGTGTTTGACCAGCCTCCAGTCGCCTAAGTATTCTACCTCTTATAACGTCATCAATTTGTGTTCTTTGAGCCATTTTCAATACACAATCATCATTAGCACGTCTGAAAACGTCTGCACACTTACTCGCTGCACCGTACTCTGACATGCACCAATATGTGGACTGCTGCCAGCGCCACCGTGCCACTACCGCAGGTCAAATTCACCGCATGGTCACACCCCTGGGTGATTTAAACCCGCAAACCGCCCACCAGAGCGCTGTTGCACCATGCATCAGCATTATCCTTAATTTATGAGCATGAGTGTGGTTTCTGGATTTTCTATATGCAACTATCATCTGATCTTTGCTATGCTTAGTTGAGGATGGCCTCTTGACCAAATTTTATGTTGATTAAAAGTATTAAAAGCACGGAATTGACTACTAGATGTCACGAGAAGCGGAATAACCAGTATAAAATGAGGCAGCGGATACTGCGTTGTCAGTAGAAGAGGGGTAACAGCAGAATGGGTCGGTCAGGAAAGCTAAGTGACTTCGACTGTGGACCAGTCACTGGATGTCCATCAGGGACATTTCCACAACTCTAATACTGCCCAAGTCGACTGTTGGTGATGTAATTGTGGAGTGGTAACGCAAAGGAACAACAACAGAACAATCACATCTAAACGAAGTCCATGGAGAC
Source organism: Schistocerca nitens (assembly GCF_023898315.1). NCBI lineage: Eukaryota > Metazoa > Arthropoda > Insecta > Orthoptera > Acrididae > Schistocerca > Schistocerca nitens. The sequence continues at coordinate 385,539,595 of NC_064618.1, forward strand.
CTCATCAACTGACCACTGTGCATTGTGGCGGATGGCTGTAAAAAGTCGCACGAAACCACCGGAAAAAAACCGCTTGTGAATTGGAAAGTGCTACCGGCACTCCAGCCAGCGCATTGAGTGACCGTAGGGAATTAAAGAGAACAGGGAAGAATGGTCGAGCAGCTCCTCATAAGCCACGCATTCCTGCAGTCAATGCTGAGCGACGTATGAGGTGATGTAAAGTGCGACGACGCTGGACAGTGGATGAGTGAACACGGGTGATTTGGATTCATGACTCACGCTATACCCTGTGGCGACACGAAGGAAGTGTTTGGATTTGACGAATTCGTTAGAACGTTCCACAGCATCATGTGTAGCGCCAGCAGTGAAGCGCCGAAGGTATGGTGTTACGGTATGGGTTTTTTTTTTTTTTTGTAGTAATGCTACGCTCCCTTTACCGAGATTACTGAAATGTAAGTACGGAGGGTAATCATAACGTTTTACACCATTATGTACTGCGTACATTACAGGAACTTTTCGGACACGGTACTTGCTTGTACCAGCATGACAATGCTCATAGTTATAATGCATCAACTGTCAGACAGCTGTAGATGGACATTAACATTGATGAACTGAACTGCGAGAGTACTGACCTCAACCCAATGGACCATCTTTGGGATGAGTTAGCACGTCGACTTCACTCCAGACCCCAACGTAGAACATCACTACCTTATCTGGTTACGGAAGGGTTGAGATTTCGCCAATAGTACCATTCCTCCACAGACGTTCAGACATCTCGTTGTACGTTTCCCCAGCAGAGTTTAAGCTGTCGTAAAGGCTAATGGTAGACACACCCCATATTAATGTCCTCTAACAGGTGTCTCGATACTTTTGATCGGATAGAGTATATGCTCTGCAGGCCGCTGTGAAATGCTTGGCAGAGAGTGCTTATGATTACACCAGGTCTTAGAGATTCTTCCCATTCCAATCGCGCTTTCATGCCTACAGGTGCTTATGCAGTGTTCCGTTTTTTTTTTTTTTTTTTTTTTTTTTGGGGGGGGGGGGGAGGAGGTATGGCAGTTTTTCATTGTCTTTCACCACAGTGTCCAGCATCAAAATACTATCTCTCGTGGGTCCCCATTTAACGTACCATAGATGCCTAGATTTTAATAATGATAACAATAAAATATTTAAAACGTTTTTTAGACTTTTTGTTTCGAATAACCTTTTTGGAGTTCGCGACAGTTTCCTTGGGCTCACACTTCTTCCATTCTCCCACAATGTTGCTCCTTCCCTTCTAGTGTCCACTTTGTTCCAGTTCTTAATTTTTTTACTTTCTGAAAGCCTGACTTTCCTACCGCTTCTTCAAAAAGTGTTCTGTTTCTTACTGCGTCCAGGACGACTCTTACATTTTGGACTTATTTTGGACGTATTTTGGACTTGTGATTGTTTAGTAAGACAAAATTTGTTTAGTTATTCAGTCATTATTCGTCCTGCATATATATATCCATAGAATTTTAATTTGCTTTTTCACATTACTTTTGTTACCTTTTCAAGAGAAAGTTCTGAATTACGCGGTAAACTGTCTTGTTATTCATTGCTAATTTTGGATCATAGCACTTTCTTTAGGATTCTGCTTTCAGTTTTTGTAATATTTCAAGCCTTCTCTTCGTAGTTAGTTTACATGTTTCTGTTGGCCGGAGTATTTCTGGCCTTACTACTGTTCCACAATGTTTCGGTTGTGTGTTCTAAGTTACGATTTTTTAGTACAAATGTCTCTTGTTGTCTGAAAGGCCCTCTCCATTTCATGTATTCTAGTCTCCATTGCTGTCTTTTCCTTCATCTTGTTTGAATCCATTCTCCTAAATATTTATAACAGTCGGTATTTGATATTTGTGTCGCTATTTATTTTAAGCTTTGAGATACATTACTGATTTTTGTCATGAACTGTTATTGTTCTGTGAACTGTTCTTTTGCATTTTCAAGCGTTTGTAACAAGCGTTATGTCATCTGCAAATGCTAGACAGTATACGAGGGTTGTAACTTAAACAGTGCCAACTATTTATTCACAACCGATACAAACGAGTTACATGCTTTCACCCATTATTGTCCTTCAAAATAGTCATCAGTGTTGTGTAGAACCCGTTGCCAGCGATGTGGAAGGCGTAGTATACAGTTAGCAGAGCCTGTTCTGTTGATGGTGCGAATGGAGCGTTCTGCTGCCTGTCGAATCTCTGGAACAGTTCTGAAGCGAATGCCACGAAGTGGTTCCTTCATCTTCGGAATCAAATCAAAGTTACAAGGACTTACGTCCGGGGAGTATGGTGGATGGTACAGTACTTCCCAGTCCCATCGACCGAACAGGGCAGCCACAGCTTGCGCTGTATGCGCCTGCGCATTGTCGTGTAAATTGATGAGTGGGTTGCACAGAAAGTATCTCCGCTTCTTTCGCAAAGCTGGCCGCAGGTGATGCTCCAAAAACGACCAGAGTTTTATAATTACTCGTCCATGTGCTGTGTTCCAAAATTATTCGCTACTTCGAAGAAAACAATGTATTGACACGTAACCAATAAGGATTCAGAAAATACCACTCTTGTGAGGCACAAGTGGCTCTTTATTTATCACACTGCAACTGTTGTAGATGACCATTTAGTAGATGACCATTTAGTAAGTGCAACAAATGAAAGACTACCTACACTACAGTCATCACTCTTTTTCTAGAATATTGCTTCGCGATATGGACTGCTTACAAGACAGTTCATTCTATATTTTTAGATTTCCAAAAGTTTTTTGTTTCCGTTCCTCAAAAGCGGCTTCTGATCAATGTGTACCTATGCAGTTTTGTCTCAACTGTACGACTAGATTCCTGATTACCTAACAGACGTCCGTGAAACCAAAGTTATAGCTCTTGTTCAGTAAACAAGTTTTATAGACCTTCTGCTGTTCTTTACTTAGCATGCAGGATGCCTTCCTTCGTAGTGCTAATACTTACTCTTGGTGTAGCCTGAATAAGTGCACTGTCTGGTATAGTTTAAGATTCCCGATGTAAAATATACATGTTACTAAGGGGTAACAGCGACGAATTCTTGACTTTTATCATCTGACGCCAAAAACTTGATAACACTTACTATGTTGCTGTAAGTGCTTTTGTGAAACGGATGATGGTCTGTGGACCGAAACGGCTTGCTGAATGAAGAAATTTTATCAGCAGCTCTTGATGATAATCATTATCTTCTTCAAATATTTAAGAGCTATGCGGCGACAAGGCTATGGGTATTTTGGTTGTGTACGAAGTACCACCACGCTGGGCTTTACGTGAAGCTGAGATATTGGAGTTGTGTGCATGTTTTCTGTGTGTAATCTTGTGTTATTGGTCTCTAAAGAGGCATGTAAGAGTTAATTTTGGGCGTTTGTGGGAAGCTTCTGGTGGTTCGTCTCCTAAATTTTGTGTGAGAAAGTGGGGCGAAGTTCCTGTTGTTTCGTAAAATTTTGTGGTTTTTTCTTGAATAAATCTGTAAATGGTGGGATGGTCTGGGAAGTGTCTTATGTGTACGTTGTGAACGTATCTGCCAGCGCCTGAGATAACACGGAAAACTTTGTTCTGGAGACGTTGCAGTCGGGATAGTGCTGTGTGTGCCGCCATATACCATACCTCCGAGCCATACAGGATGACTGGAAGTATGCGCTGGCGCCAGAGAAGGACTTTGCACTGTATGGTTACACCATCGCCTTTCAAGAGTGAATATAACCTGCAGAAGAGGGCGCTGTCCTTGTTTGCTGCTGTAGAGAGGTGCCTTTTCCATGTTAGGCACCGATCTATTTCGACCCCCAGGTAAATGACTGATTAACTCTCGGCCGTCAATTGTGAGTTGACGATCGGGGAGTTAGATTTTAGGGATGAAGTAACTGGTTGTAACAATAGTAATCACCATCCAATCACATGCATTTGTGTAGAAAGCAATATGAATAAGAAATTTGGTGCTAACAGCAACAAAAAAACTGAGCCATGCAATATATTTGTAGGAATATACAATAAAAAGCAAATAACTTAGAAAAATTTGCCACACCAAATAATCTTCACCTCTTCAAAAAAATTACTTAAGGTGACGTCATTATAAAGCTAAACTCTATCTTTCATGGTAAAAACATCACATGCGGAACACGTATCGTATATAACTGTCAACTGAAAATGAACGCTAAGGTTCCAGTTTTAAACCGATAATCTTAAAACATGTCATACTCGCACGAGACGCGACGAAACGAGACAAGACGAGACGAGACTGCACCTAATGATAATAGCAACTGAACAACAAGAACTAAATTTACAGGTATGACTTACAACACTCACATGTCAGAAAAAATCGAACAGCGTGGCTAGCGTTTACGTTCTACGTATAATTTTTCTTGTATCTAATATTGATGTGATTTCCGCTTAATATTTTTATAATTAACTAGTAGTTACAGTGATTTGCTGTTGGTAATAATATTAAGAGTTTACATGGACCATTATTGGTACAACTCGATGTCTAAAGAGATTTCCACAAGAATTGGTAGGAGATCACTTAATGCACGCGACGTACAGAGGACCAGGCACACCTACCAGCCGTCATTCAGCAGCGCTTCCCCGCCCTGATGACGGCGGCGACGTGTCTTGGCGTGGATTCTACGAAGCACAAGAGGCGCTGCGGAGTGGTCCCTGTTAATAATAACTGCCGCCTACAATGCTCAGAGACGGACCACAGTTAGGTAATAGCCCCAGTACTGCAGTCTAGGAACAACTCATGGTCGATTAAAGATAACGGATGTTGGAGCCGGCTTAGTTACGTAAGTAATTTATGCGACAATTTTCTTCAATAAATTCATTATTGTAAATATAAGTCTGCTATAAGTAGTGTTCAAATGAAAAGATACGAAACCTCGAGACAACGAGACAGGTTGAAATATGCATACTGCGCTTTAGGATAATCTGGTGAGACATCTAGGGACGCGAATGTAGTGTCCGGCGTGGTTGTGCGCTTGTGTCACCTTCCCCTAAAAAATTCAAAGTTGTTCCCTCGGCAGGCAAGGTGGTGCTCACCATCTTTTCCAACGTCCAAGGTCCGACACTTATCGATTTCCTCCAGCACGGAAAAAACCATGAACACTGTGACACACTCAGTAGCCTGCGCTTGTTCATCACGGGCAAACTGCCGGGGCTGCTCACAGAGAGAGTGATTCTGCTCCACGATAAAGCGCGTCCACACGTCTCCGAGATCACACAAAGTGTAGTGGCCAAGTTAGAGTGGAAGCAGATGGAGTATCCGCGAGAACGCTGGGAACAGAGAAACACTCGGCTCGTGGAATACCGGGATAGTTGTGCCCAGGTCTCTGGTGATTACTTTTGAATAAAGATTTCAGTTATACCCATAGTATGTGAAATAGAGGAATGGGAAGGAAAGAGAAACGGTGGGTGGAAACTAGTGACTTCCAGCCGCTCGGGGAATTGTGGAAATGCAAGGGCCGGACGAGGAGTCGAAACCAGACTTACCGCTTCTCATGAGGTTGCTTTTACCGCTTGCCATCTGGGCACGGTCCCTGGCAGACCCAAATTTCCATTGACAAGTAGGTGGTAACACTCCATGCGGTTTCCAAGGTCATCGTACCATGTCATTGGTATATACACTGCTGGCCACTACACTTGCAATTCCAGGAAGGATAGCGAATCAATAAATCTTATGTATTGGGCGTTTAGTTTATTGTACGAAGAAAACATGTTTAAATCCGCAAGTTATTTATGTGTAATTAGGATGCAAATGTAGCACACTAAGCTGTAATCTCTTTTAGCAAGAGTTAGTTTAACATGGGTTTTAAGTAGAACTGAGCTTGGGTGACAGTGTGGCGTAGGTCATTCCACACTACCTTACCTCCATGCCAGACTACTTCGATCATACTGGCTAGTGAGTGTTGGCGCGCCAGCCCTTCAGCGACCCCCGACAAAATATTTTCAGTGGGTGTAAGACCTGGAGGACGTGCTGGCCAGGACAACAGTGGACATCCACTGTGTGGAAGCAGGCCAAAACAGCGCAGACAACATATAGCCTTGAGTTATCTTGTGGAATAATAACGTCACGGTGACCTCGGAGACAACGTACTGCCACCAGGCAGAACACGTCAGAAACACAATCTCTGCTCTTCAGGTTCCCAGGTATGCGAAACAGAGGTGATCATGTTGCGTACCCAAAGGCATCTCATAACAACGCTCTTGATTCTAGGCCAATATGACGAGGATGAATGCTGTCTTGTAATATTAGTTCTTTTCGGAGCCTTCACTCAAAAAAATGGCTCTGAGCACTATGGGACTCAACATCTAAGTCATAAGTCCCTTAGAACTTAGAACTACTTAAACCTAACTAACCTAAGGACATCACACACACCCATGCCCGAGGCAGGATTCGAACCTGCGACCGTAGCAGTCCCGCGGTTCCGAACTGCAGCTCCAGAACCGCACGGCCACCGCGGCCGGCGAGCCTTCACGCACCTACACCTCCAGCGTAGTACTGTACACAAGAGCCGAAACCAGCCTGAAAGGAAGACTTGCTACCACTTTTGTGTTCATTCTTATCACTGGGTGCGCCACTGTCTAACAATCTGTCTCTGGTGCCACTTCCACATCTACATTTACATCTGCGTACTTACTCTGTGAGCCATCGTACGGTGCGTGGCAGAGGGTATATTTTTCCACTGGTAGACATTCCAATTCCACTCGCAAATGGACCGACAGAGAAACGGCTGTCTATGTTCTTCTCTTCATAACCTGATTTCTCTTTTCTACGTGGTCCTTACGCGAGAAGTGCGTAGGTGGCATTCAACCGTTCTACAGTTTGTTACAAATGCCCTTTCACTAAGCGTTCTCAGTAGTGTTTCTCTGCATGGATTCCCATTTGAGATCAAGGAACATTTCCGTACTACTCGCATGTTGGTCGAACCTATGGGTAACAAATCTAGCAGCACTCCCCAGGATTGCTTCGCTGTATTACTGTACACTGAACCAGTGACGAAACCAAACATTCGAACAGTACTCGAGAATGGGTTGAAGTCGCCCGTTTGCTATCGATTCAATTGACCTCACAGGCTCGTTCCACGTCGCTTCGGAAAGCTACGCCTAGATATTTAATCTACATGAGTCTACTAGCACACCACTAATATTGTATTCGTATGTTACAGGATTCTTTTCACTATACATGAACAGTGGCTTACATTCATCACAGTAAAAAAAAAAAAAAAAAATCTACTCAATCATCCTGTACCTCCTCAACTGTCAGGCAACGAAGACATTTTCTCGTTAAATACAGCGTCATTAGCAAACAGTGGCAGACTGCTGCTCACCTGTTTTCGAGTCCTCTATCTTCTAACAAAACCTCTATTAACCCAGCCTCTTCATTTCGGAGTTGCACTTGCAACCTACGTCCTAAGTTATTTGTTGGATGTACTCCATTCTCGCTCTTCCCCCATAGTTTTCACCCTCTACAGTTCCCTCAGCTACCATGAAAGTTATTCCCTGATGTCTTGACACATATCCAGTCATACTGCCGCTTCTTCTTGCCAATGTTTTCCGTACATTCGTACTTTGCCGATTCTGTGTAGAACCTCCTTATGTCCTATCTGATCGGTTCACATAAGTTTCAACATCTGTCTATAGCAATATGTCTCAAAATCTTCGATTCTCTTCTGTTCCGGTTCTCCCACAGCCCATGATTCACTACCATATAATGCTGTTCCCCAAATATGCATTCCCAAAAACGTCTTCTCAGATTAAGGCCTATGTTTGCTAGTAGTAGAATTCTTTTGGCCAGGAATTCCCACTTTGCCTATGCTGGTTTGATTTTCACGCCCCCCTTGCTTTGTCCGATGATTGTTATTTTACTTCCAAGACAACAGAATCACTTAATTTCGTCTGTTTCTCGGTTACCAATTTTTATCGCTATTCTCATTGTTACTGCTCATCATTACTTTCGTCTTTCATCAGTTTACTCTCAATCCATGTGTGTGGTCATTAGACACTTCATTCGATTTAATATATCTTGAAATTTCCTCCACTTTCACTGAGACTAGTGAAGTGGTACTTACTAGAGAAGCAATATACTTTAGGTGCTATCTGGAAAGAGTCAATCCCATGTACGTATGTCTTCCTCTGTAACAGTCTTCTTGTATAATTATTGTTTTTTTGCGACACGGTCGTAGGGATTTGTGGATGATCAGCGATATTGAAAGGACCTCTTGCTAAAAAGGAACGGATTAGGGAAAAATCTTTTCTGGCTTTTCCTTAAAAACGCAAGCTCTCTTTTTCTCTCACTTTGCCTTTGTCTCGTAGTCTGTCTTAGCAAGCAGATGTGGTCTCTAAGTTCTATGTTGGAAGCTACATTTTTGCTGCATATTTTAGAATAAATAAATGCGGTATCTGTTAAGAACTTTTGTAATTATTTTTAATTTACTTTCTCCGAGCTGGATAATTTACATGATTTTCAGCGGATCGTTCTGGGGAGCCGCAATGACCGGATGTGTATTACGTTCAGTCATTAATTTTTTCTTCTTCATACCAGTTAGTGACCCTGAGATCAATGGCCGATCGTTTTAATATATCTCGCAATAGTTCCGTACAAGAGAAGCTACAAATGACGTCATTCGTCTCCGAACAATAATGCTCTCTGTCTTCACCTACACCAGAGGCAGGCCCTATGTTCAATAAGTAGGTGACTCCCATCTTAAAGTGATGCGTTAATCTCTAGGATGTTTATAAAAATAAAATTAAAACTTAATCTCAAAAATGGTGTGCAGCACGTCATATGGTGCCCAACCTTAGGAGTCAATAGCAGTGCAATCAGCAAATCTTAACACCGATATCCCTTCACCCTGAATTATAATAATACTCTTGAAGGTCTCTTTTTATGTTCTCATTGTCGTTTGGATGTGTAGTTTAACAGAAGAATCGAAAGTGTTCATCATTGTCTTACACCGTTATTAATACTTCTTCCATTGTCTTCCAGTCTATCTTCTTCTCTTGGTTCTTGTACATATTGGCTGTAGCTTACTCCCATTTTTCTTAGACTTTAGATCGTCTTGCGCTATCTTACATTGTCGAACGCTTTTTATAAGTCGACAGATATTATGAACGTGCCTTAATTTTTCGTAAGCCTTGCTTCTCTGGTGCACTTCCATTTTCTAAAGCCAAACTCATCGTCATCTAACAGATCCTCAGTTCAACATTTTTATGTGTATTATTCTTGTAACTGCTTAAATGTAGTGAGTGCTGAGCTGATTACGCAATTGTTCTCAAACTCGTCTGAGTTTGCTGCCTTCGGCATTTTGTAGATGATACTTTTCCGGAAGTCTTAATGGTATGCATCCCGTCTCATAGATTCTATAGTCATTTGGTTGCCGCTTCCCTGAATTACCTTAGGAATTTGAAAAGAATAACATCGATCCCTTCAGCATTATTTGATTTCAAGTCTTCCAAAGCGTTGTTAACCTATGATAGTGACACTAATAAAGTATGCAACTAATTCTTCATTAAAAAGGATATACGTAAATATACGTATTCGACTGTAGAATTAAAATCTGTAATAGATCACTTAACTGCAAATCCAAAAATGAGAAATCAAGTATAACATGTCACCGTTACATGTAAAAGACATATATTCAGATAGTTTCCTGCTAGTGCGGACTATAAAATTAATTGCCAAATAGAAGATTCTGTAAAAAGTAAGCCCATTCTTCACAGCAAGTAGTCAAGGTATATTTATCGCAGGAGGAGTGTACAGTCCTGGAAATGGAAAAAAGAACACATTGACACCGGTGTGTCAGACCCACCATACTTGCTCCGGACACTGCGAGAGGGCTGTACAAGCAATGATCACACGCACGGCACAGCGGACACACCAGGAACCGCGGTGTTGGCCGTCGAATGGCGCCAGCTGCGCAGCATTTGTGCACCGCCGCCGTCAGTGTCAGCCAGTTTGCCGTGGCATACGGAGCTCCATCGCAGTCTTTAACACTGGTAGCATGCCGCGACAGCGTGGACGTGAACCGTATGTGCAGTTGACGGACTTTGAGCGAGGGCGTATAGTGGGCATGCGGGAGGCCGGGTGGACGTACCGCCGAATTGGTCAACACGTGGGGCGTGAGGTCTCCACAGTACATCGACGTTGTCGCCAGTGGTCGGCGGAAGGTGCACGTGCCCGTCGACCTGGGACCGGACCGCAGCGACGCACGGATGCACGCCAACACCGTAGGATCCTACGCAGTGCCGTAGGGGACCGCACCGCCACTTCCCAGCAAATTAGGGACACTGTTGCTCCTGGGGTATCGGCGAGGACCATTCGCAACCGTCTCCATGAAGCTGGTCTACGGTCCCGCACACCGTTAGGCCGTCTTCCGCTCACGCCCCAACATCGTGCAGCCCGCCTCCAGTGGTGTCGCGACAGGCGTGAATGGAGGGACGAATGGAGACGTGTCGTCTTCAGCGATGAGAGTCGCTTCTGCCTTGGTGCCAATGATGGTCGTATGCGTGTTTGACGCCGTGCAGGTGAGCGCCACAATCAGGACTGCATACGACCGAGGCACACAGGGCCAACACCCGGCATCATGGTGTGGGGAGCGATCTCCTACACTGGCCGTACACCACTGGTGATCGTCGAGGGGACACTGAATAGTGCACGGTACATCCAAACCGTCATCGAACCCATCATTCTACCATTCCTAGACCGGCAAGGGAACTTGCTGTTCCAACAGGACAATGCACGTCCGCATGTACCCCGTGCCACCCAACGTGCTCTAGAAGGTGTAAGTCGACTACCCTGGCCAGCAAGATCTCCGGATCTGTCCCCCATTGAGCATGTTTGGGACTGGATGAAGCGTCGTCTCACGCGGTCTGCACGTCCAGCACGAACGCTGGTCCAACTGAGGCGCCAGGTGGAAATGGCATGGCAAGCCGTTCCACAGGACTACATCCAGCACCTCTACGATCGTCTCCATGGGAGAATAGCAGCCTGCATTGCTGCGAAAGGTGGATATACACTGTACTAGTGCCGACATTGTGCATGCTCTGTTGCCTGTGTCTATGTGCCTGTGGTTCTGTCAGTGTGATCATGTGATGTATCTGACCCCAGGAATGTGTCAATAAAGTTTCCCCTTCCTGGGACAATGAATTCACGGTGTTCTTATTTCAATTTCCAGGAGTGTATCAGGAAATTTAATCAACGTAGATTAGAGCGGTATTTCAGTACATCAACAGCTGATGATGTAGAGAGTGTGTGGATTAAAAGTAAGAATATATACATAAAGCACTGCGTGAACCAGTCATTAGAAAGAAAGAAAATTAGGAAGGAAAAGGTGGTTGAGAATATGAAACACAGAGTTAAAGAAAACAAAAAGCATACGTACAAAATGAACAGAACAACAGCACAAAAATAAATTAAATAACGATAAACAAGTAACACAGAAGCACAACAAGTTTCTTGGAAAAAGTTGATTCACAGGCATGAACATGAAATACATGGAATGCACAATATTTCCTATAAAATGTAGAAAAATGTTGAATCAGTCAGAAAGAGACAACGCTAGAATTAGTGTAATCAAAAAAGTAAAATAGCTGAAACATTATAAAAAATCTATGATGTAACGAAACTCCCGCAACAAATACGGAATATTTGACTCACCAAAACAGGCAATACAGGTGACGCAATAACATTTGACGAGCTCCAAAAGCATTTAATACTATCAAAAAATCGTAAAGAGTGAGGCCCAGGTGGAATAAATGTCGAGCTTACTAACTATAGAGGGACGTTCAAATGGCTCCAAGAACTATGTGACTTAACATCTGAGATCATCAGTCCCCTAGACTTAGAACTACTTAAATCCAATTAAGCTATGGACATCACACACATCCATGCCCGAGGCAGGATTCGTAACTGCGACCGTAGCAGCAGCACGGTTCCCGACTGAAGCGCCTAGAATCGCTCGGTCACAACGGCCGGCATAGAGGGACGCTGGGTGAGTTAACGGTATTACATATATTCAATGAATGTTGGCGAATTTATAACTGGAAGACGAGAGAGGTAATTTATATTTTGAAAATATCATTAAGAAAAATATGTGACACTCAAAGCGGTTTATAAAATTTATTTAAAAATATGAGATGTCTTTCTGGGAGAAGAACTAAGCCAATTTAGGAAGAGACGCTTCCTGAACGATAGATGGAGACCACATCTTAATCCTACGGAACAAGACAGAATTCCAGTTATTGTAAAAAAGTATGCGTCCTCTGGAAAAAGTGACCTTGCCTAAAGCTACAAATGAAGAAGAAGATCTAGAGTATGGAAATTTTAACATAGCTTCGAATATTAAGAAGACGGCTCCAAGACATACGTTACTTAGGTTCCTCACCTGCATCACCCCTTTTGGGGGTGAGGTATGAACAGTAAATACAAATACGCAGTGCTTCATTTCTATGCGGTGGACAGATACCAGTAAAAAGTTTCGCAAACGACGTATTGACAGACTGCAGTTAAAGGATAAATAGACAGAAAGGCGAATTTGACAAGGAGCCTAGAAAGGAGTGAATAACTTGCTGGAAATGACACAATAACAGAAAGAGTGTCTAGTAACGAAGATTGTCACACTCGAAGGTAGCTTTCTTCAGAAAGAGAACTTCACTGGCACCAAATATTGATATAGGACCTAGATGAAAGCACAGCATTGTTTGGAAATGAAAAATAGGTCGCCCGAAATTCGGAGAGGAAGAAACTTGAAATGTTGATACGTGGTCTACCGAAGAAAGTTAAAATTTATATGGACAAACAGAGTACGAAATTAAGAATTGCTGCAAATAACTGCTGAATAAACGAGTCTGTTACAGTTCATTTCCAGAAGAAGGGACAGATTACAGCGACAGCCACTACCGTACGCAATAATAGTGAAGGGTAAAAGTAGTGCAGACAAAGCAGCTTACAGGGGATGCTTAGCGTAGTAGCTACGCGAGAGTGGAACGATTAGTACAAGTTAAGAACAGACTGAAAATCTGAAAGAAAAAATAGAATTTATGTGGAAAGTATTAGACTCGCGAAGTATTAAGTAGTCAATTACACAGGGATGTTAATGAAATTTCTCCAATTTAGCGCCGAATGTTGTGATTTAAAGATCATGAAGTCGGAGATGTAAGTCTCCACAAACAGCGTGATGCGAATGAAATTCACGCGCTCGTATCTTCTGAAATATGAAAATAACAATACATTTAATGAGAAGAAATACCTTGAATCGATTAGAATAGGCGATAAAATGGATGAAACCATGCGGAATCTAATGATTACATCATTTCTGCTCACTTTGCTAAGCTTAATAGGGGTATTTGGCAAAGGGTACTTCCTCGTAGCAGAATGGCCCACAGAACGTTCCCAGGGGATTCCTCTTTAAAACTTTTTCAATTTGTAGGTCCCGCAGAGGGTCAGATAGATCGCGGAGATTGGGCGCATCGAACACGAGTCACGCTTTGTGATTACTTTCCTCCAGTCCGTAGGAAAATATAAACGCTAATACTGAACAATCTCAAGTTTTTTTCTGCAGGCAAATATGCCTGATGATTTACGCGTCGGCAGCGGAAATGAGGAAATATTTAATTAAATGCTCTATTGCAGGCTAACCCAGGATTTGTGGACACGTCTAAAAAGTAGAGTACAGGAGAGACGGTATCACTTATTCTTCTTATTTTACAGTTATCTCTCCTCTAACATTGTCCACAGGCGCTACAAAGCTAGTTGATTGAGTGAATTGCTTAATACTACGAATATGTATCCGAATTGAACTGTCTTCTTAAATAGTGATGCTATATTACATGTTGCACGCTCGTTAGTAACAGATGACCATTATCCGTTACCACATTATAGTTCGCGAATAGCGCTGAGAAAAGAAAAACGAAACAGGAACCCAAATTTTAGAGGAAAGATAAAGAAGTCGATAGTGAGGGACAAAATAAATAATTTCCAGCATCTTCTATCATTCGCGCCTTTTCTCGGAACAAAAACGAAATGAGGATTTAATTTCCTGTGGGCAGTTTCTATCTGGACGCGCTAGAGAACATTTCGTATTCACGAAATTGTCTTTTGAAGCTAGCATAAAATTTGTGATCACTTCGAAACGTGATACCGTTAGAGTAAGATTAATAGCACTTATCTTCACCACGTTTATTGTAACGTGAAGGCTTCATACACCTTTCCAAATGACGAAGGTATTTTCATGAATTCGTCGATTATTCGTATTATCCCCGTTTCTTCCACTGACTCTCTAGTTCCTGTACAACTCTCTCCCTTTCCTTCGATTCTTCCCATACACCCCGTTTTAAATCACCGTTCCTCACCATCTCTCTCTCCCTCGTTTTTCGGTTCCCCCCTCCTTCTGTTCCTTTCCGACTCTGTCATACATTCACTTGCTCTCATTCCTCCCTCCCTTTTACATTCCAGTACCCTTTCTCCTTCAGTCAGGCTCCACTTCCGACTATCATTCTCTTTACCTCCCTTTCTACTCCTGCTTCACACTTCTTCCTCCCTCCTCTTTCTCTATTTCACTATCTTCAAGTCTATGTTAACTTCTGTTCCTTCCCCATTACCTTACCCTTTCTGTCTGCCTCTCATTCCCAACTCTCGATCCCACTAGCCTCCTCCTACCCTTTACGACTACTGAACTCTTTTGGAAATCGTTTGAGGAATAATTGTGAATGTCGCTGACGTATTAACGAAGTGTGTACTTACGATACATAAGGAACGGCTGATGCATAATGCTCGTACTTTCGTTTGCGTATCACTTCTCTGGATGCAAAAACGCCTATTCAAATCTACAACAGACTTTTGGAAGAAATGTGTCATTATGGACCAATTAAAGTCAGATCATTTCGCACGCCCATGGAACCAAGACGGTCTACATCTACATTCACCTGTAACTGAGCTGTACCACATATTGTGTTTTTCTTCTCATTACATTCATGTATGGAGCGCGGGAATTATGCGCTGTACTTATTCTGATAGTCGAGATCCTGTGACAGCAATAGGTACACTATGAGATCGAATCCATGCGGACACATGGCTCAAAATGACAAGTTCGTGGTGCCCTCCATCGGTAATGCTGGAATTCAATACGGTGTTGGCCCACCCCTTAGCCTTGATGACAGCTCCCACTCCCGCAGGCATACGTTCAGTCAGGTGCTGGAAGGTTTCTTGGGAAATGACAGCCCTTCCTTCAAGGAGTGCTGCACTGAGGACAGGTATCGATGTCGGTTGGTGAGGCCTGGCACGAACTCAGCGTTCCAAAATATCCCAAAGGTGTTCTGTAGGCTTCATGTCAGGACTCCGTCACTGGTCGTGCATTATGAACAGGTGCTCGAAAGTGTTGTAAGATGCAATCGCCAACCCAGAGTTGCTCTTCAACACTGGGAAGAAAGAAGCTGCTTATTACATCAAACTAGGCCTGTTTTCTGATAGTGCCACGCAAAACAACTAGGGGTGAAAGCCCCCTCCATGAAAAACAGAACCACACCATAACACCACCGCTTCCGAATTTTGCTGTTGGCACTACACACGCTGGCAGATGACGTTCACCGGGCATACGCCAAACCCAAACCCTGCCATCGGATTGCCACATTGTGTACCGTCATTCGTCACTCCACACAACGTTTTCCCACTGTTACATCTTCCAATGTTTACGTTCCTTACACCAAGCGAGGCGTCGATTGTCATTTACTGGCGTGATGTGTGGCTTATGGGCAGCTACTCGACCATTAAATCCAAGTTCTCTCACTTTCCTCCTATCATAGTACTTGCAGTGGATACTGATGCAGTCTGGAATTCCTGTGTGATGATCTGGATACATGTCTGCCTATTACACATTACAACCCTCGTCAACTGTCGGCGGTCTCTGTCAGTCAACAGACGAGGTCGGCCTGTACGCTTTTGTGCTGTTCGTGTCCCTTCACGTTTCCACTTCACTGTCGTATCGGAAGCAGTGGACCTATGGATGTTTAGGAGTTTGTAAATCTCGCGTACAGACACGTGACACAAGTGACACCCAATCACCTGACCACGTTCGAAGTCCTTGAGTTCCGTGGAACGCCCCATTCTGCTCTCTCTCAGTGTCTAATGACTACTGAGGTTGGTGATATGGAATACCTAGCAGTAGGTGTCAGCAAAATGCACTTTTGGGGATGTCCACTTTTGATCACATAGTGTTGGTGGCTGTAGTTTATTGTTAAGTCTTGACTCTCTTAATAATGGTTTTTGAAACTCTTGTTAGCTTGTTTGCTTGTCCACTTGTCTATGCAGGGTGAGGCAGCTGAGAGAAGCCACCCCGAATGTAGACAGAACGAATAAATATATCGAGATGCAGTTTTCGCATTATAGCGGCCAATATGAGGAATTTTCTGAAGTTAGTACGTAATTCTTATCGTTTATAGTCGCCGAATTACGACACCGACTCGATTTCTTTTTTGTTTTTATTGTTTTTCCTCTAATGGAACTGTATATTTTTACTGTGGCGTTTAAAAGAAGCTTCAAAGTGAACTTCAACAACGTAACATGTATGGAATATTGATAAGGTAACTGTGCCGCGAACCACCGCCCACTGTCAGGAGAATATGTTCCAAAAACGTATGCCGTGTTACCAAATACAAGCAAACGTCTAACTCAGGTGTGGGTCTTGTGTTTACCTGTGCGCTTAAAGCCCGTCAGTTCGTGTTCTTTTGTTGCAGCAATCAGGTAACCTGCTCGTACAGCTATGGAGACATTTACAACGTATACGGCAGCCGAAAAAAATTAAATATCGTTAATGATCAGTGTCGCCAATTACAGCAGTGATGTTGTTGAATAGTGGAGAGTATCCAGATCGTGCCAACAAATTACGACATGTGTTTGCAAATATTGGAAAAAAAGTTCTAGAAACTGGAAGTGTGGAGAATGAAGTACGTTAAGAAAAAAGAACGGCAACTGATGATAGAAATGAAACTAACATTTTAGCAGCAGTAACACATAATGCAGATGTCTTAAGACGCATTTTGGGAGTACGAGAGGGTTTAATCAAACCAGTATTTGGCGAATATTATATTTCTTCGCACTTTATCGTCTTCACATTTCAATATGTCCACGATTCTATGGCAATTACTTCCAAAATTGGTTACAGTTCTCCGAACGATATCTACGAAAAGCGCAAAGTGATGCGGCTTATCTGTGCAAATTTTGTTTAAGGAAGAGGCTTCATTTATAAACCATGCGCAAGTCAATTTTCGGAATATACACTAATCGTCAGGTGAAACTCCATGCTAACTCAAAGAAGTGGATAGAAACAACGTTCTTGATCTGTCATTGTTGTTCAAGACCCGCACAATTCGTCCGTGGTATATTGATGGGAAGCTAAATACACTAAAGTGCCTACAGTTGCTAAGATATGCTGCTACCACAGTTATTGGGAGACATCACACTCGATATAAGGCAAGTAGTGTGGTACCAACGTGACGAATGTCCCTTCCAATTCGTTCACATAATGACAGATCCTCTTACGAGAACGTGTGAAGAGCACTGGGACAGTCGTTCAGGAAACGCAAAATGATCTTCTCTCTCACCGAGCTAAACACTTCTATAATTTTATCTTCAATGAAAATTAAAAGAAGTGGTATATTCGGAAACACCATAGACTTTCGAAGGCATGAAATTCCTTAGAACTCGCGCATCTGCTGCGGTTAACTCAGCATGAAAATCAACATGCGGTATTGTTTCTCCAGATGAACTTTATAGAGTGTAGCAACGCTCAGTTTCAAATTTGGAGCAGCTGGTATGATAACCGCACTAATAAACTAACGACCCAAACCTGAGTTACGTGTTTGCTTACATTTGGTTTAATAGAGAGACGTTTCTGCAACCTCCGCTCCACATGGCGAACAGTCAAAGGTCTCTTAGAAGCTTCTTTCAAACTGACACTGAAAAAAGTTATACACTAATCCGCCAAAGAAACTAGTATAGGCAAGCGTATTCAAATACAGAGATACGTAAACAGGCAGAATACGCGCAGCGGTCCCCAACGCCTCTATAAGACAGTAAGTGTCTGGCCCAGTTATTATATTGGTTACTGCTGCTACAATGGCAGGTTGTCAAGATTTAAGTGAGCATGGTGCTATAATCGGGGCACGAGCGATGGAACACAGCATCTCAGAGATAGCGATAAAGTGCGGATTTTCCGCTACGACCATTTCACAAGTGTACCGTGAATATCAGGAATTCGGTAAAACACCAAATCACCGACACCGTTGCAGCCAAAAAATGATCCAGGAAAAACAGGATCAACGGTGACTGAAGAGAATCGTTCAACGTGACAGAAGTGCAACCATTCCGCAAATTGCTGCAGACTTCAATGGGGGGCCATCAAGTGTCAACGTGCGAACCATTCAACGAAACATCATCGGTATTGGCTTTCGGAGCTGAAGGCCCTCTCGTTTACCCTTGATCACTAAACGACACAAAGCTTCACGCCTCGCCCGGGGCTCGTCAACACCGGCATTGGACTGTTGATGACTGGAAAGATGTTGCCTGGTCGGACGAGACTCGATTCCATCGAGCGAATGGACGTGTGCGGGTATGGAATCTATTTCATGAATCTACGGACCCTCCATGTCATCAGGGGACTGTTAAAGCTGGCGGAGTCTCTGTAACGGTTGGTGCGTGTGCAGTTAGAGTGGTATGGACCCCAGATACGTCTAGATACGACTCCGACAGGAGACACGTACGTAAGTATCTTGTCTGATGACCTGCGTCCATTCATGTCCATAGCGCATTCCTACGGACTTGTGCAATTACAGCAGGACAACACGACACATCACACGTCTAGAATTGCTACAGAGTGGCTCCAGGAACACTCTTCTGAGTTTAAACACTTCCGCTGGCCACTAAAATCCCCAGACATGAACATCATTGAGCATATCTGGGATTCCTTGCAACGTGCTGCTCAGAAGAGATCTCTGTCCCTCGTACTCTTACGGATTTGTGGACAGCACAGCAGGATTCATGGTGTCAATTGCCTCCAGCACTACTTCAGACAATAGTCGATTCCATGCCATGTCTTGTGGAACATCTGCGTGCTCGCGGGGGCCCTACACAATATTAGGCATGTGTACTTGTTTCTTTGGTTCTTAGTGTATTTCCATTAGAAAAAAAAAAGGTCGATGTCATAATTCGGCAACTATAAACGATAAAAATTACTTGCGCACGTCAGGAATTCGCCACATTGTCCGCTATAAGTTGGTGAGAATCGCACTTCCAAGTGTCTATTCATTCTGGGTATATCTGCGTTGGCTTGTCTTATCTGCTTTACCCTTTACATACATAGGGACTTCAGAAAGTAAGTTACACGTGTCGTCCAACGCTAAAACCATGTCGCGACAAGGGTGACGTACTGTCAGAAGGTGGTACAGGTTCCAGGTTTCCTGCAGAGAAAATTCTGCTGCATTATGGATAACATGTGTATGAAATTGCGCCGACACTCTGAACTTACTCCAAAGTTTAAGTACGCAAGCAGTACGACCTCTGTCGGCAAAATGTATAAATTTTAAACAGATTCAACCTGAAATTCTGGCGGTGTTTGTACTAAACACAATATCATGTTCATCCTTTGTCGAATGCTACCAATAATTTAACCGAGGCTGCAGAGACGTGGGTGACGTTGATCGGGAAGTACAGATATAGCATACTGTGATATCCATCTTTTCGGCAAGCCGAAAGAACGTCGTGGAATAAAGGAATGTTCCAAAGATTAAGACGTTCACACAGCAGTTGTCGAATGGCTCCGTAACCTGGGAGCGGAATTGAATGATTGGTAGAAATTTCCGACCTAGCGAAGACTTCGTGATATGTTAAAAATTGAGTCGTTTATCTGCATCACTTTGAAGCGTAGTACCGCATTCAGTGAAAGTCACTTAGCCTACCACAAGAACGCGCAATTTACTTTTTGAAATTCCCTCGTAGGACACGTCATCGCTTGTTGTTCGCAGTTCAGTCGAATTACACTAGTGCACTTTGTCACGTCTAAGAATCCACGTATCGTATAAAAGCTCCCAGAGCATAATGTAATCTCCGTCCCTCCCATGGAAACACCGCGAACCTACACAAGAGACGTATAGAGCGATGGACGCGGCAGCGCGAGCGTACGGTACATACACTTTGAATTATGCTAAACAAAGACAGAAATTAACAGGTAAATAACAGTAAGTCGCATATTACTGATTGACGTTTCTCGCTTGACAGTTGTTTGATACAAATCGTAGTGGTCTCAGTAATTTGCATTTTCAAACTGTGAAACCAAATCTGAGAAAATTAATTGGCTATGTAATTCGTTCCTGGCTTTGTTAAGACCATTGCACCCGCTTTTATTGTTCACTATATTCAGGTAATTTCACACTAGTAGTGTTTCACTGCGTTTAAGTATTTCCAGGTAAGCCTGAGCCACATAACTTTCCTACAAAGAGAACACGTATGGCGTTGTTCGATGTGAGCATTGCACCGATGAACGCCAAACCTCTTGAAGATGGGTTGAATAAGCTAGAGACCACAATGAATATGAAACATGATTTGTACAGTTTTCAAAAAATAAGACCATAATGAATATGAAACATGATTTGTACAGTTTTCAAAAAATAAGTTTCTTTTGTATCCTCGGCGAGCAGCAAAGTAGAATCGTTTGAAACCTACCGAGTAGTGATATGGAAATTGAGGCCATAGGCTGTGATAGCAGACCTCGGTGCTCGATAGATATTGTCAGACACAACTGGATGAAGCACGCTTTATGATGTGTAACTGTCCATAGAGCCACAAGTGCCGTTGACGAAAACCAGTCCGCATACTCCGACTATTACAGGCCATAGTGCTAATCTTTCTCTGACTACGATATTGGCTTTCGTGTACGAATTGTTTTAGTCGTATCTTACAGCAGGAAGTACTGGCCATCATAACTGATCATGTATCAATTCTGAATTTTACTACAACATCACCGTATTCAGCACTCACTAACATATCATCAAAGCCGGCCTCAGTGGCTGAGCGGTTCTGGCGCTACAGTCTGGAACCGCGCGACCACTACGATCGCAGGTTCGAATCCTGCCTCGGGCATGGATGTGTGTGATGTCCTTAGGTTAGTTAGGTTTGAATAGTTCTAAGTTCTAGGGTACTGATGACCTCAGAAGTTAAGCCCCATACTGCTCTGAGCCATTTGAACCATTTTTATCATCATATTCGTGGACTTGAAATCGCGCACCCATGTGTGGGGCTCTCGAGTTTAATACACCAGTTGTATCAACGTCTTAGGAGAAACTAAAATTTTACTGCAGACAATCTGTGTGTGATCCAGTGTACGGTACGTCTCAAATTATTTTGTGAAATTCTTACCTTTTGCAGTGTCTAACAATTTACAAATTGCTACTGCGTTTACAGTGGTCGTTTTATCATATTTGTGTTGTGAGTGGAGCTGTCGGTTGATTATGAATTTCTTCTTTACACCCCTCCATTTTGACCACGGTCGACCTTCATACAGCAGTGTCTTCAGTATAGACACTTTCAGAAACGTTGATACGTGACATCCTATTGCTAGACTGACATGTACCACTCTTCATTTCCATATGTTATTTAAATTCATGTGTTCATTCGCAACTTCCGAGTGGAGAGGCATGATGTATAAAACTCCTCCCTGATGTTTCGTCTTTATCAGCGGGAGACGTCTTCCGAGGTAAACGGCAATTGTCACTACATATTGAGGAGATCTCACATTTATAAGGCGCATAGAGGGCACCGCCATACGTCACGTGATGCCACTTGTGTGACAGTCTCTAGATGACGCCGGACACAAAAGGACATATAGAATAATCGGCCGTAGCAGAACATGATTTTCGAGATGGGAATAACGAAATAAAATTCAGTGAGACGAACATCTTAGAAAGGACATCCCATTATAATGCACACATGTTTGGAAAAGCAATACAGATAGATAAAATATGAATGTCGATTTTGAGCCAACAAAATGACAATCGACTACTTGTAATGGAGAATGTTGACACCATCCAGAAATCGTCACTCTGTCGGCATCACGTGACGTATGGTGATGCCTGCTGAACAGGGATGTGGGAATGGAAATGAATTAATAATTGCTCGAATAATTGGAAAAAATGTTTGGAAAGATCAGTTGAGAAAATTTTGAAGGTTTTATGTCTGCCTGGAGTGGCAAACGTAAGTTGGAATTGGTAGCAGGACGTGACCGCGGTGTGACGCAAGATCTGATGGCCGAGAAAAGATTAGTCTCAAAGTAAGGCGCCAGCGGTCAGGAAGATTACTTACCTTAACTCTCCACACTGAAGCAGTCACCGTCTATTGCTCTCATATCAAGTAGCTACGTAATTAAGTTCACAATACAATCCACAAATCCACAGTGCAATCCAAATCGTGACTTACTTCTAAGCCCAAGGTTGTCATATAAGATCTATACAACAACACTTCGATATTAACACAGCTAGAGAGCAAGAACGAGTGGCCGTGGCGTCAGGTCTGTGCTCCCGTTATATCTGGTGGCCATAGAGGGAGCTGCAGGCAAGAACTATTGAATGGCGCGACGTCTTCAGCCGGAGATAACGCTATGAACCTCAGGCTGCCGCGACGTGGAGCTGAGGCCGCCCAGCGCGCATGTGCGGCAGGGCTGAGCGACGGCAGGGCGCGCGTGATTCGATTAGGTCCGCGAACATAGCAGAAGGTAATTTATGAATTTGTGCACAATATTGGGTCAACTTTAACTGATACCAATATCAACAGACCTTATATATCGTTACAGTCAAGGTCAATAAACATAATTTGCACTACGCACTGCTGCTTCCAGTAGTGTGCGGTACCAAATAATCACCGCAACTGTTGAAGCAGTAGATCTCATTATAAGTTCTCAAAAACATGAAGCACAATATTTTTTGTATAAGTGAACCAAGTTCAGTAGGTGCCTATCAAGTCTGAGTCATTACCTTCACATTAATTCCATTGTATTTAGTCTTGACTGTGACAATGTCGATGCAGTAACGCTGCTCCAGATACGGCGTTAATTATTCTTGTCTGCACCGAACCTCTTGATGCAGGATCTCGCCGGTGAGTGAAATGATGAACAGGTAAGAGTTGAACTTATAAATGTGGGAATAAATATTGCTTTTCTAATAACTTATTATAATACTTTTAACGAACGGTTAAGATACACATTTTTAACAATGCTGGTATGACGGTTTGAAGCATACGTCTGTACGCTACCACCTCCTGAAACAAAAGGGTGAAAATACATGAATTAATAAACTGAAGAGCGTATTTCTTACTTTCTTTCATACAGGTATTTAACGATGTATAAAAACATTATCATTGCCACAAAACAACTCGTTTATTTACTTTTGGCGGTGTCTTTGGTTTATAGCTCATTCAGTTTACATATATCTTATATATAAGAAAAGAAAAGTAAAAACAAATATGATTCAATACTGTGCACTGACCTCATACAGAGGTGTACAGTGGCTGAGCCCATTTCCCTTTTTGAGGTTTGATAATCCTGGCCGGTACGGGCATAGCTTTTATTTTTGGCACCACGCGAAGTACGCGCGTGCAGCCCACCTTCCGTTGTCGTCCCAGTTAACTCTCACATTTCCAGTACGAGGCCGCAGTGTCCGTGTCGTGCGTTTACAGTGGCTTTCACTGCACAAATACGTGTTCAGCGGCGTGATTCTTTGTGAAGTCTTCGATACTGTGACAACTGATTTCCATATCAGTGGCCCCAGGACTTTATTTCACCTCATCGCTTTCACTTATGCAGTGGGGAGATACGCCGTACATCCGACATCCATCGAAAAGCCAAGTTCGTTGCTGTTTTTTCGACGATGCCAAACACAGAAAATTCATATTACATAAAGTATTGCAGTTTTCAGTTTACCGCGCTCGCACCCACATATTGTCTTAACACATGTACACTTAGCACTTTGCAGCCAGGTTTCACATGTTGTTGCGCTTTGTTTTTGAGTTTATTTCATACAGTTACATTACGTAAAGTTTCTGTAGTGTCCTTTCCACATACTGCACACATAACGTAATAAAATACAAATTTTTAATTGAATTGTATGGCTAGGGCTTCCCGTCGGTCAGGCCGTTCGCCGGGTGCCCATCTTTCAATTTGACGCCACTTCGGCGACCTGCAGTTGATGAGGATGATAGGATGATGATGAGAACAACACAACACCCAGTCCCTGGGTGGAGAAAATTCCCTGACCCAGCCGGGAATCGAACCCGGGCCCAGAGGATTGACAATCCGTCACGCTGACCATGCAGCTACCGGGGGCGGACATGAAATACAGATACAATTACAAAATACACTTATCCTATTGCTGACATGCCATTATTGTCACTCATGTACATTATAGTATGTAACATATTCTCTTCCCCTTTTTATACATAGGATCATTATTTGTCATTTGGTTTTAGTGCATTTTGTCAGATTTCATTTTCGTTACATTATTCGTTTCCAATTATAAGAATACACATTTTACTCTCGTGTGTTTATACATGCTTCGTATAACATTCAGACGATAACAGATGCAGTTTTCATTTATGGCATATATTGACATACATATCATTTCAATTTACAGTGACTTCTTGTCGCAGCAATTGAAAAAGAATCAAAGAAGTAAACTATAGTCACTACAATAGATACTACACGCCCCTCAGGTAACTACGCATGGCCTCGCCTCTCTAGCATTCTACAGG
Organism: Schistocerca nitens; assembly: GCF_023898315.1. Taxonomy (NCBI): domain Eukaryota; kingdom Metazoa; phylum Arthropoda; class Insecta; order Orthoptera; family Acrididae; genus Schistocerca; species Schistocerca nitens. Next base: position 385,564,395 of record NC_064618.1, read on the forward strand.
AACGATCTACACACTACAGGGTTGTGGCAATTGCACAGAAAGGCAGTTATGTGCTCAGTTACATCTCATTAATAGACTTAACTGTGGTCCCAAGAATAAAATAATTTGTTGTTTCTAGGCACAACTCAATCCTATCAAATACTTATTCAGTGTTTAAAAGTGCAGCTCATTATTTACTTTTTATTTGCATTGTATATAGGTTAACCATTTTATTTTCTGAGGTTTACAGAATTGTTTCATCAAAACGATATGTTACGTATAATGAGCGTAAATAACAAACATGCATAAAACTTTCAATGTAGTTCAGATATTTGACATTTTCATAGTTAGTCGACACTCACAGTTGTTAGGTTTCGACTCCTGGATTATTTTGTAATACTCAACCTTAGTTCAGCATCGTGATATGTGACGTACTGCAACTGTTTCCTTCTTCACATATTTTCACACTATCACATCCATACGTATCATAAACATACATCTATATTTACTTGCGTTGCGGACCTTTCTTACGTTTATATGGTACCTAACAATATACAAGCATGTATCTTTCTTCAGTTTAGGACGTGTCGATGCATTGTTCCCTGGAAGGAAAAAAAACTTAATACTAACGTAAAACTAAATCTTCATAGATAAGTGTATAATGGCCCGATGGCTCGTAATACTTTCTTCATACACTCCTGGAAATTGAAATAAGAAAACCGTGAATTCATTGTCCCAGGAAGGGGAAACTTTATTGACACATTCCTGGGGTCAGATACATCACATGATCACACTGACAGAACCACAGGCACATAGACACAGGCAACAGAGCATGCACAATGTCGGCACTAGTACAGTGTATATCCACCTTTCGCAGCAATGCAGGCTGCTATTCTCCCATGGAGACGATCGTAGAGATGCTGGATGTAGTCCTGTGGAACGGCTTGCCATGCCATTTCCACCTGGCGCCTCAGTTGGACCAGCTTTCGTGCTGGACGTGCAGACCGCGTGAGACGACGCTTCATCCAGTCCCAAACATCCTCAGTGGGGGACAGATCCGGAGATCTTGCTGGCCAGGGTAGTTGACTTACACCCTCTAGAGCACGTTGGGTGGCACGGGATACATGCGGACGTGCATTGTCCTATGGGAACAGCAAGTTCCCTTGCCGGTCTAGGAATGGTAGAACGATGGGTTCGATGACGGTTTGGATGTACCGTGCACTATTCAGTGTCCCCTCGACGATCACCAGTGGTGTACGGCCAGTGTAGGAAATCGCTCCCCACACCATGATGCCGGGTGTTGGCCCTGTGTGCCTCGGTCGTATGCAGTCCTGATTGTGGCGCTCACCTGCACGGCGCCAAACATGCATACGACCATCATTGGCACCAAGGCAGAAGCGACTCTCATCGCTGAAGACGACACGTCTCCATTCGTCCCTCCATTCACGCCTGTCGCGACACCACTGGAGGCGGGCTGCACGATGTTGGGGCGTGAGCGGAAGACGGCCTAACGGTGTGCGGGACCGTAGCCCAGCTTCATGCAGACGGTTGCGAATGGTCCTCGCCGATACCCCAGGAGCAACAGCGTCCCTAATTTGCTGGGAAGTGGCGGTGCGGTCCCCTACGGCACTGCGTAGGATCCTACGGTCTTGGCGTGCATCCGTGCGTCGCTGCGGTCCGGTCCCAGGTCGACGGGCACGTGCACCTTCCGCCGACCACTGGCGACAACATCGATGTACTGTGGAGACCTCACGCCCCACGTGTTGAGCAATTCGGCGGTACGACCACCCGGCCTCCCGCATGCCCACTATACGCCCTCGCTCAAAGTCCGTCAACTGCACATACGGTTCACGTCCACGCTGTCGCGGCATGCTACCAGTGTTAAAGACTGCGATGGAGCTCCGTATGCCACGGCAAACTGGCTGACACTGACGGCGGCGGTGCACAAATGCTGCGCAGCTAGCGCCATTCGACGGCCAACACCGCAGTTCCTGGTGTGTCCGCTGTGCCGTGCGTGTGATCATTGCTTGTACAGCCCTCTCGCAGTGTCCGGAGCAAGTATGGTGGGTCTGACACACCGGTGTCAATGTGTTCTTTTTTCCATTTCCAGGAGTGTATATTCAACCATGTATTCATTCACCTCAGTGTGCAGTCGCGTTATCACAAAACTTCATGTCATGTGTGCGTATCTACTTATAAATTTGAAAGATAAAGCGTATTAGAGTCGTGGTGCGACCTCTTATTCAGTTTAACGCTTATACTGTACTCGCTTGTTTAGCTTCAGCAAGACTTTTCCCGTCTATCAAGTATGATATTTGTGTGCACTTTCAATAATTAAATTTGTAAAGCACAGCTTAAATAAGTATCTCGTAGTTTGGCGTCTCTTTCCTGTGTACATTATCCCCTAGCCTATCTTTGAGTATGTGTGTTGTGTAGATAGTCGTAGTTGTAGTGCAGAGTCCCTCTTAATTTTCTATGGCTCTGTTCGTTCGATAGGCTTTACAATTGCTAGTGCGGGCTGTAGCTCATCAGGTTTGTTTGTTTTGGGTGCTCCAACACTTCCAGCTGTGCCTGTCTGGCGCTCACGCGCTTGTGGTTCGTTCCCTGGCTTGCTCTCCAATGCGCACGTGCTGCGTCGCTCTGATACCACTTGGGTCGCGGCGAGTTGTATATTGCATTGCTTGCACCGAGCGTTTCACAAATTCATTTATTAGTTTTCAATTGGCCTATGCACATGGCGAAGCGTTGTATTTAGAGTATCGTCGTCTCTCGACATATATATAAGTAAAATTATTCCTTGTTACAACCACTCATCTTTCACACTTTTGTAATGTAAGAAAAAGTACAAACAAAAATATTCCTTAACAACTAACAACATAAATTCCAGACTTTCCAACAGCCTAAATCTAATATTATTATACATATATACAACTTAGAGGGTATACAGCACTTCTTTCAATATATAAATCTTTTGAAGTCTTTGTATGGGCAAAGGCCCTTGTCTTCACCTGTTTTCGTGTGTTCCAATCTGTATGCTCCTGGGTAGCGGATTTTAGTAATTACATATCCTTCGGTATGTAGTAGTTGCCACTTACGGTCCAGTTTTCCAATGTGGTGTATTTGGGATGTTTTCTAAGTAACGCCTTTTGTCCTATATATAACTGGTTTGTACGTTTCAGCTTTCTGTTATAAATTCCTTTCCTGTGTTTACTCCAGGTTTCAAGGTTGATTACTGCTAGTCGTATTTCATCATCCAGTGATAATTCCTGTATTGATATCTTCAGCAAAGGTTTCTCCCACTCGTCTACTTGTTTGCAATTGAACATCTGCTCATTTGGTGTAAATGCAGTTGATTTGATGTGTGGGGAAGGCTGTTAACAACTTTTAAGAAGGGAGTGACATTTTCAATCCACTTTGTATGTTTACTGTTTACGAGGTACGTAAGTCCTTGCAAACCTGTTGAATTCCTTAAACAACTGTATGGGGGGGGGGGGGGGGTGCTTGGTGATGACTTGGACACTAAAGAGTGTTCGATTTGTTTAGAATCTACAAACTCTTTCCATTTACATCCAACAAAATATGAGGCATTTATCTGATAACACGAATTCTTGTTTTCCTGCTCTTGCAAAATTATCCTCTTTGATTCGTCTTATAACTGAACTGGCTGTACTGTTCTGTAGAGCATACAATTTTACGTATTTTGTGAATATAAAATACAGACCTACTATATACCTTACGCCAGCCTTACCTCTGGTATAGTGTCCCAGCCATATCCAAAGATACCTTTTCTAGAGTTTTTTTTTAGCCACAATGGGATGTAGTTCAATCTGTTTGGAGATGTTAGAATGTTTTGTCTTCTGGCAGCTAATACACTTTCTTGCCATCCGTAGTACTCTTCAGCTAAGGTTGGGGAAATAACAATATTTACCTATTTTTTCAGTGAATGTACAAGATGAAATTATCCACATATTCCTCTGGCAAACACATACGCCACTGTTCTTGTTCGAGATGGTTCCTATGGAAAACAACACCTTTTCAACTTTCCATCACCGTTTTGCATAAGTTTCGCTCTTACCTTACTCCAGCGTGTGTTTTCCTGTTATAATTGCTACATGTGTTTGCACATGTGGACATAGTGTAGTCGGAATGTTTTGCCTTCCATCAACAGAGCTCTTATTTCTCCTTCCTGCTCTAAAAGATCGTTAAATTCGTCTAAGCACTGTGGTAATCGAGAAAGAGTATCATCTATTATGTTCTGGTTTCCTTTTATGTACGCTATTACAGAATCGAATTCTTGAAGATATACACACCACCTGTCTGTCCGTCGGTGTAGCAATTTACAACTTAACAAAAACGATAGAGATTGATGGCTATCGTATACTTTTGTGTGTTTATCCCAGAGGAAATATTCAAACTTTTTAGAGGACCAAGTTACTGATAAACCGTCCAAATCCGTAACTGAATATGAACGTCCAGCTTCGGATAAGGTGCGGATGGCGAAGCTAATTACTCTAAGGATGAGTCTTTCCTCTTCTTCTACCATTTGAAAAAAGCCTGCTCCCAATCTCGTGAAGAACCGTTGGTGCATAAGCAAAAATCCTTCTTCATGCCTGGTTGACGTGAAACGTTATCATTTAATAAGGCTTGCTTGATGTTCTCTAAATCGGTTTGGATTGTTTGTCTCATAACCAAGGTCTGTATTTCCAGAGAACATTGAGAGAAGTATCACTGTTCATAAGTCGGTTAGGGATGAATTTCTTGAAGAATGAGGCTAGGCCTAAATATGCCATTAATTGCCTCTTTGTTTTGAGAACAGGACAGTCATAATGATATAAAGTTTTTTAGGTATCTGGCAGTATGCCTTCCGAAGAGATTATGTGTCGTAAAATTTTTACCTTTTATTGTCCAAAATTAGATTTATCGAGATTTGCTGTTACTCCATGTTTGAAAAAGCGTTTCAGTACTTGTTCAATTAACCTTCAGTGTTCTACCCAAGTGGGCGTGGCGACTAAAAGATCTTCCACATATGCTGTTACCTTACTCAACAGTTCAGGACATATTATTTTTTTCACACCTGCACTTACATTAAATCCAAATGGTAATACTAGAAATTCGAAGCTCCTGCCCCAACATACAACGGCGGTATACTTCCAACTTTCTTCATGTAGTTTTATTTGTCAATAACAGGACCGGAGACCGATTATAGTAAGAAATTTAGTATCATGGAATTTCATAAGCTGTTACTCTAAATTGTCTGGACGTGTTTGTACTGGTACAATGATCTTATTAACGTTACGTGCGAGGAGCAAGCGCACCTTGCCACCTGGCTTACTCACGGCCAAAATAGGATTACAATAAGGGGAAAACGTTGGTTGTATTGTACCCCATTCAAGCACTCTGTTAAACTATTTTCTTATTGCTTCCCTCTTTGTCCATGGTATAGGGTATGAAGTAGGACAAAAAGTTTCGTGAGGATATACTTCCATTTTGTACACAAAATCCTTAATGATACCTGTTATTTGTTTCAAATGTATATAAGGAAGTATCAGTTCCCTAAGTTCCGCTTGCTGTTCTTGAGACAAGCAGTTTGATTCACGTGTTTATTGTGTCGACTTTTACCTCTTCTGCTGCGGACTGTTCGTTGTATGTGTTGATTGACATGACTATGGGATTTACCAATTGAACCTCAAAGTCGCGAGTAACTTCAGTTTTACGTCTATCAGTACTTACTGATTAGGTCTACTGCAATTAACTGATTATTTACTGTCAAATGACACTGGCCCTTGCCTGTATCAGTTTGTACTTGACATGTCCTAAATGTATCCATACCGATTAATCAATCTACTATTAATTTCTCTACTATAAAAAAATGCATCATACAGAAAACTGTCATAGTTGGACGGGAATTAAAGCTTATATTTTGACTCATTTCGATTTCTGACCAGTCGCAGTTTGTTCCTTGCAATTTTGCAAGTTTTCAAATGGTTCAAATGGCTCTGAACAATATGGAACTGAACTTCTCAGATCATCAGTCCCCTAGAAGTTAGAACTACTTAAACCTTACTAACCTAAGGACATCATACACATCCATGCCCGAGGCAGGATTCGAATCTGCGACCGTAGCGGTCGCGCGGGTGCAGACTGTAGCGCCTAGAACCGCTCGGCCACACCGGCCGGCTGCAAGTTTTCCGGCGTCGCGGTAGCATTGGTCTCTGTGTTAGGAGTAACTTCTACTATATGGATTGTTGGTGTTTGATTAAGCCAGTTAGGATCCTGTGAGGCTCTCGATTCAAATTCTCTTTGCCTTTGCATGTTATTCAGCATATGTGCGGTACTTTGCTGGCCGAATAACGTTGTCTGTGGATTATTCGGCTGTCTGGTTTTGTTTCGTGTTTGCCAAGCGATCGGCTGGTTATTGCCGATAGCTTGTGTCTGTACATGTTGCACAAGCTGGCCATACGCTACTTGCCCGTTGTAGTTGTTTTTGTTAAATTTTTGCACATATCTTTTATATCCGCCCTGGAATTTACGGCTTTTGCAATTACCGCTGTGATTACCATTGCCTATACCATAGTTCTGTGTCGGGTAAGGTTGCCGTTCGTGTTGTACTACGAATCCGTTGCTCACTTGCTGGTCCGCAAAATCCTGTGGCACTATCTGTGTATTAACAGTCTTGGGTTGTACTGGTCTCTCTTGGTATATCAAATCTATTGAGTCCAGTATAGATAGAAAATGTGGGCAGGTAGACGGCTCTCTAAAATTTTCAGCACCTCTACTTGAGATACCGGATTCGGCAAGCCCAATAAGCTTCAATGTTTGCAATTGAAGAACGCACGATGAACGTACATTACATATTTTTGACATCTTGGAAATGCCATTTTCGACTTTGTTATATTGATCTGAAAATGGGTCTCGACCCGAAACTAGTCATCGAATGAAAAATAAATATTTGTAACTTGTAATGATTTTTCGTTCTACTGATTAACAAAAGTTACTGACACAAGTTACTCCAGCATGCTGGAAGTTCGTAAATTCGTTTGGTTTTTAGTTAGATAGATCTCAGCTGATTAATGATCTTGTTTATGGCAAGACACCTCTGTGATAGCGGAGATTATGATGTCAATTCAGATTTTACCCCCAACCCCCCTCTCTCTCTATCATATGTATTGGTGGAAGTTGCATGTAATTATTTCGGTAATTTTCTTATAGTCACTGAATCCCAAATATAAAATCTGTCTGTGAATAGCACAGCTGAAATCCCGTAAGATCCACTGGGATGTGCACCTTTGCTTCTTAGGAACCATGTAGTGAAGCGACACTTTCCGACCGACCTCTAAACTGGACGACTCGTGGCACTGGCTGAGCCTTGCGTCTGTCTTGCTGCTGGCCATATAGTGCTACACAAAGTACACTTCAGGCATGTGTGGTACAGCCGCCTTCTAATAAATTCAGATAACACAGGGGACAAATACTTGAGTTTGAGCTGACTCGCAGATTTGGCAAATCGAGCCAGCCAACCTTCGCTGTTGACAAAAGAACTTTTTTTTCGTAACGGTGTTTCCTAGAAGAGTATGGAGTGGGACGACAGTCACCATGCAGTACTGTGGGAAATGAGGAAGCTCTGTTTTTTTACCGAGGGCAGTCTGGCCACTTGTTGAAAATTTGCGGTGTAACGTCTTATTTGATAACAGCAATCATGCAGACGTGGTGCACAGCATATTGCCTGGTGAGAAGACTCAACTGCATGGAGGGAACGTCAGATAGAACTGTTAAGAACTGTGTCCTTCTATAGGTAATACAGTAAGACTGTTTGGTTACAGAATGTTTAGTCACCTCGATTGCACAAAATTATTGTCAAATTGACCATGGTTTCTACAGATCTAAGACGGTCTTCATCAGAATAAAAATTTACATAATATTACATGTAATCACACCACGGGTGATGAAGGCCGCCTAAGAGCTGTCGAAGCCATGGTCAATTTGACAATAATTTTGTGCAACCGAGGAGGCTAAACATCCTGTAGTTAAGTTAACGCACGGTTGCAGGACCTCAGCCAGTAAAAATGTTTAAAATTTCAATTTAAACTGTTGATAACTTGGGAAATTGTTGGTTTATTTAATACCGTACCTTTGGTCACATTGTCGGCAAACCGTTTCACTGGCTCACAGAAAGTTTCTTAGGCTCAGAAGTGAGATTTAATCTGGAGAGCGAGCCAGAATCACTACTAAATGATTTAGTGATGGGCGGCGTGTAGAGACTTCTCTGTCAATGAACAACGAATGAAAACTACTTCGCTGGCGGGCAATTCAGGAAGCATTCTTCACAGAAACAATCAGCAACAGTCCACGGCACACGCAGTATTCAGCTCAACGACGTGCCGAATTTGGTATGATTATACAAGCTTAGGCAAATGAGAGGCGAGACGTTGGCTGTTTACAGGTGCGTTGTTAGGAGCGAGTAAATGTTCCGATCCTCGAACTTCGTGGTAGTTTATGGACTCATTCAGGTTTCATCCATTGATGTAGCAAGCATGATTTACTTAATCATTCTCTCGGCCTATTCACGTAATTACTGACCAGGCACCGTGAGTTTGTACTTCACACTTGATATTAGGCGACAGCCTCACTGATTCCCAATAGCTTCTGATGTTCGGCAAGACTTTCGAATCTCTCCTGTAAAGCGATTACTCGTTTTGTATTCTCGGCATTTCTGAAAATCATTTAGAACTTGTGATCACCTTCATGTTCATGTTCTTAGTTTTGATTCAGAAACCTACTTCATTTCGTAGTCAGATGATCTCCTTTTTATTTATCTGTTGTTATGTGGTTGATCCATGATATGTTTCTTCACGGCCACCCTTTTCTAATTAATTTAATCCATTGCTGACAATTTTGATTGAAGTACATGACTGTGTGGAAGTTAAATTACAAACAGTCACTAGCAACGTCTACCTCAATTCAGTGTCAACATTTCATACTAGTCAAGCTTAAAATTCCCTAGTATGACGCTTCATAAATTTGCATCCTTCAGCTTTCGTATCTGGTTCCCTTATGGCAAGAATTCCGATTGTGAAATTTATATTACTGAATTGTGTGTGATACAGTTCATTTGCTGCAATGAGTTCCATCAAATACCTTCACCGTCTTGAAAGAGCAAACTAGTCGTTTTGGACCTGTGCATGAACGTTTTTAGTACGTCGCGTCTTGAAGCAGTCAAATATTGAAGAAGAGACATTTTTAATTGTTTGAACCAAACATTTTGATTATGTATTGGCTGACTAGTTTCGGGCAAAGCCCATTTTCAAAAGCCACCTATTACAAAGAAATACATTTCGTATGGGTAGATGCGTCGAATGTGGAACATAAAAATATCAGTAGAAATTTGGCCCAAATAGTAAGTACTTACGTTTATTCTATTCGGGATGTACTGAGTAAAGACTGTTCTATTTATATTATCAAAATTTAGACGTATCTCAGATCTGCTGTAAAATATGTTAAAATTTTAGTTACACATTACTGTGGTATGTCGTTCTATGAGCGCAAGATATATTTATTTAAATATGGAACTTTCATTATCCAGCATTGTCTCATAGACGTGGCAGCGCTATTTCATATTTATAATGGAGACATAAATATACCTGTCCACACCAAGTACATTCCAAATTCAGTACCTGAAATAATGGCACAAAGGGGCTATATTCTTTAGTGGTCCATGACCAAATTTTGCATAAAGTTGCCAGATTTGTTAATGTATTAACAAGATTTATCCGTTGTGTGTACCGAGAATGGTGTACCAATCACAGTCACGCAAGAGGACGTAAGAACGTTAGTCATAAAAACATTCTGAACTGACAGGAACAGAAGACAAGTGTGACACCATGAAATGGCAATCGGCTTCAAATTCGACAGAAATTGGAAGTGATAGTGAATATAGGTCCCTATGAACCAGTTTCAGAGTTAACATTGTGAAGAAATGTTTACAGTCTGCCGTCTCGCAACAGGCCGTTGCACTCAGTGGCACATAAGGCTGTACATCTTGAGTTGACCGAGCAAACCACCGACGGGTCTGTAGCTGACTGGGAGCACGTGTTGTTGTTTGACGAGTAATGATTTGGCGTCGTTTCAAACCATACAACACATTAACAGCACGAACGGTCCAATAAGGCGTTGAATCTTCAGTAAGAGGAGTGCGTAGTTCAGGTCGGAGGTGGTTATGTGATGTTTTGTCGATGTTTTTCATACCATATCTTGCCGCCACCGAAGTGCTACGAAGTTCAAATGGCTCTGAGCACTATGGGACTTAACATATGTGGTCATCAGTCCCCTAGAACTTAGAACTACTTAAACGTAACTAACCTAAGGACATCACACACATCCATGCCCGAGGCAGGATTCGAACCTGCAACCGTAGCGGTCACGCGGTTCCAGACTGAAGCGCCTAGAACCGCACGGCCACAACGGCCGGCAGTGCTACCAATTCAGTAAACAATAAGAAACGCACGATACCAGCGAATATACATACCTATAGCTGTATATAACTTTCTACATACACATATTCATATAAAATCAGTTGATTCATATTTAAATATTCATATTACATATATCTTAGTTAATGTTGAAGCATTTCCTGTAAATTTCTCTAAATTAATTTTTATTAATTGTTTCAAAGATGCATCAGCGATATTATCACCAAAGGCGTGAACATTTGGATTCTATGTCTCTGTTCTTCTTTGTTTACACACAGTCTTCGCGGGAATGTGATGTAAAATGAACAGCCTTGGCGTAATACTAATGTAACTGAATGTAATGTGTTTTTGTAATACTGCTGATGGTAGAAGAATCTTTCGTTAAGAGTTCAGCGTGCGCAGAAATTAGTGAATTCAGTTGTTTCAAAGTTCATAAACTTTATTTCATTGAATAACCATCAGAAGCCACCTAAGTAGTAGTCTTTTAACTAGTTAACTTTTCTTCGTATCTGATATACGATAGGAGAGCAACATTTTATAGCTCTAGTGTGGTTGAGGGACTCGATGGAGCTTACATAAAATAAATTATTATCTTCTGTTTCGAAGACAGGCCACTGAGCATTGAGCTATGAATGCCTCATTACACTGCTGTTTGAGGTTACCGTGAATATCAATCAGGACTTGTATTTCAACAGTCTCGGAGACCAAATGTTGCCTTTTGTTAATTAGCGGTGAGCTTGCTGTGGACACACCTGTATTCCAGATCGGCAGCTGGGAGCACTCCCGATACAAGCACTATGGCACCATATCGTACCTCGACTATAACGGTAAATTATACTGTCTACATTTTATAATAAACAACTGTGATTAATAGAATAGCAGGTGAGAGTAACAATCAATATTTCCTCCAATGTTGTACCTCTATGGGATCTCATCATCAACGGCTGTCTTCGGCAGGACGTAGCATACGTGAATAGACATATTCACTATCTTCGTTGCTGAACTGAGACTGGAGTCTATACTTGAAGGCATTTACGTGACGCCTCCTAGGTGTGATTATCTTTTGTCCCATTCGTTTAACAACACTTCCTATTTTCAATGATACATAGTTACCATCGCTATTACTAAATGCACTGTTCAGGCACGTTAATGTGACCATCGCCAATGTTCGACATCAACGTGCAATAACCACTCACAGACGGCACATGGCAGCACTAGCATTGGAGAGTATATAATGCGCGTCGGGAGATGCGGAAAACAGTGCAGTTGTGATGTCGAAACGGAGCGATTTAGCTGACGTCCAAAACGGCGAGATCAATGGCTTTCCGGCCTAGGGTGGCAGCATTTCCAAAACGGCTAAGTTCGTAAACAGTTCGCGTGCCATCGTCGGTAAAATATACCGTGCAAGGCCAAAGGTCTAGCCAACATCAGTGTCGAGACAACTAGGGTGCAACACAGGGCATAGGTAACAATGATGAACGACGGTTGCGGAGATGTGTACGGACGAAAAGTCTTGCAACTGTTGATCAACTGACCACCCAAATGAATCAAGGGGCTACCAACAGTGTCTCCACAGTGACTGTTCAGCGAAGATGGTTGCGTATGGGCCTCCGGAGCAGGCCCCTTGTTCATGCACCCAGTATGACTGCTGTTCATCGGCGACGAAAGAATTTTCAGCCCAAAACCGCAAATGGATGTCCACTGAGTGACAATATGTGGTCATTTAAGGTGAATCACGTTTTTTGCTACATCGTACAGATGGCCGTTGGCATTTACAGAGTGAAACACCTGCAAGCAAACACTCTGTATGCGCTACGGTATGGGGAATGCTTTCATGACATTCCCTGGATGCTCCACTAATTCTTGATGGTACAGCGGATTAGAACAAGTGTGCACCTATCCTTGGGGATCATGTCCATTTCTACATGCAGTTTGTTTTTCCTCGGCACGATGGCATCTACGAACAGGACAATGCAACGAGTCACACAGCTCGCAGTGTGCGTGTGTGGTTCGAGGAGCACCAGGATCAGTTAACCGTACGCACTTGCCCACCAAACTCCCAGAATTAATGGGCCCATCTCGATCGAGCTGCTCGTGCCATGGATCAGCTGAGAAACCTAGCACGGCTGGCCACAGCACTGGAATTGACATGGCTCCACATCCTTGTCTGTACCTTCCATAATCTCACTGACTCTCTTCCTCCATGTCTCGCAACAGTCTGAGGTGCAAAAGTTGGTTACTCAATGTTTTGACAGGTGGTGACGTTAATGTTAGAAGACAGTGTGTAATCCTTTTCGACTTGTCCTCAGTTTTATTTTCTTTGTTGTTATTTCGTCCTCCCCGTCCCCCTTGCCCCAAATGGGCTGGGGGTGGGCTGTCAGCGGATATAATTTGCCGTTCTTCAGCCGTATGAGAGTAAAATTTTAACAACAGAATATAAAAACTGGACATGGCTTCTAACAAAAATAAAAGTTTTGTACAATAAAAGGACAGATCGTCAGTTGCGTAAGTTAAAGTATAAAATATTGATTTGGTGATTAATTAAAATATAAACACAAATGAATGGAAAGTGAGTGTCGCACCCAAATATATAGAAACAGATTGACAGTTGCATAAAGCAAACCGGAAAGACCAATGTGCTGACTGTCTAAAATAGATACATAGATGTAGACTTCCAGGAATTAGGGTATCATGGGAATCTAACATTTAAAGGTTGTGCATAGGATTGGGCAAAAGTGGAGAGTGATGTGGTTCTGAACTAAGACTTAGGAAGAGGATTGGAGATAAAGGGAACCCTGACAAGGGGAGGGAGACAGGGATCTCCTGGTAGGATGGATACATTAGAGCTGATTTCATTGTCGGGAAAGGGAAGACGAAAATTTTGTTGGGAGAGGATGTGGAGGAGTAACGTTGGGGGAATGTAATGGTAGAGGTGTGGCAGAGTACCAAGATCAGTGAGCAGGGTGGAACTAGAGGGTGGGTAGTGTAGAATTTACGGGTAATGTAGGATAATCTGAGGTGTTCAAGGTGGAAGAGTAGGATGGGAAATTTTATGAATTGGTAGAGGAGTAGTGGGAGAGGATAGGTGGATCTTAAAGGCTACATGGAGTGCATAACGTTCTAGGATCTTAGGCCATGATGAAAGGAAGGAGTGGAAGTCCACGCCACAATGGTGTAGCAGAGGATAGGTCAGAAAATGCTTTACAGGTGCGGAGGATTGTGGAAGGGTGCAATCCTCATGTTGAAAGAAGGAGCGGAAGTCCATGCCACATTGGTGTATCAGAGGATGGGTGATTTACAAGTGTGGAGGATTGTGGAAGGGTGCAATCCTCATGTTCAGCTGGTTAGTAGTTTTAATAATTTTAGTCCATTGTGGGCTTTCTGTGGGGGCGGAAGCTGTGGGTGATTTGGTGTGTAATTAATGCCTGAGATTTGATAGGGTTGATTTTGAGAAGCCACTGATTGCACCAAGAGGTGAAGTGATTGAGATTGATCTGGAGGCACTGTTGGGATTTCTGGAGAGTAGGACAGAAGGAGAGAAAGAGGGCGTTATCAGCGTACTAGAGGAGATGAACAGGAGGAGGGGGCTTTGAGAATACAGCAGAGGACATACAGGAGAGACGAGAGGACAGGACCTTGGGGTACACCTGCAGTGGGATGGCACTGTGGGAGTTGGTGTTGTTGATGGTGATATAGGACAGGCAGTTTAGAGAAATATGTGGTGAGGCAGACGTAATTTATCGGAAGTGCTTAGGTCTGGAGCTTGAGCCTGGAATGCCATACATCATAATAAGCTTTCTCAAATTCGAGGGAGACAAAAATGGCGGATATGCAGTTGTTGATTTGGTGGGATAGGTTGGCCATCAGAGGAAAATTGGGACGAAAGCCACACTGATAGACAGAAATGGATATGTGTTGTGGTAGGTGGTTATGGATAAGTCAGGATATGATGGATTCAAAGATGGAACAATAGGAGGAGGTGTCAGTGACAGGTTTACAAGGTCAGAGATAGATGTGGATTCGACAGGTTTTCTGCAGCTAAGGATAGAAACCTCTATTTAGGATTATATTGTACAGAGTGGCTAGGATTTGCAGACAGGAAAGAGACATTCTTTCAAGTGTCTGTAGGTGATGCAGTTGTGATTGGGAATCGTGTTGCATTTGCGACTGAGTATCTGTTAAATGTCTTGTGTTCTCATTGGAGTAATGAGTTCTGTCTGTTGGATGTTGCTGAGGTACTGGAAGCTAGGAGCGATGGGTGGGAGGAGGGTTTGTTAAGATCACGGATGTCCAGAATAAGGAGAAATCGAAAAGGGGATCGTCTGTGGTAGTGAAGGTGTCAGGTAAGACGCAAAGTGGTGGGCTTTGCTTAGGTTGTTGAAGAGAGGATAACTATCTCTCAGGAGGGTGTTGGAGGGAGCAGGGTAGTTGTCAAAAAAGCTATGAGAAACCTTCCAGCACCTGGCAGTATGGCGTTGAGGTCTGTACATGTTTGGCACTAACCATTCCATTTCTCTGCATTCAGCAGATTTCGGATGAGTCTTTGTAGTTCTCGGTGGCATGTAAGCTTGCCTTTGTCACATTTCAGCAGGAAAGATTGGTAAAGGTGACGAGATTCCCAGTGGAGTAGGAGAGCACATGGAGAGTGTGTGGAATGGTGTGTGAGGATGGGTTTCATAGGAGTTATGGCTTTTGAAAAGGTTTGTCGTAGGAATGTGGCAGCATGGTGAGAGTCATTACGGTGTTAGAAGGATAAGGGATGGCTGCCGAGTTGGGTAGCAATGAATTCCCTGTAGGCGTTCTAGATGTTACAGAATTACTTCTGGATGTGTTTGGGAGAGGCAGGAGGAGTGGGCACACAGGTAGGGTGTGGTGTAGGGGATGATGAGTAGGACAGGGAGATGATCATTTCTGATGGGGTCGACGACTGCTAAACTAATGCACCTAAGGAGGTTAGGAGAGGTGAGGTAAAATCAGGAGTGAAATTGCTCCAGGGATGGATATGCGGTAGGAGATGGATTATACCATGGAGGGAGCCAGTAAACCAATGCCACTACTGGGATTCAGTATGGTACCAGTTATGGATTTTTAGGTCAGTGGCAGTAACTTAGGTTGAAATGGTAGGGCCTTTGTGGATGACAAAGTCGTATGGAATGGGTTGATGTAGTTGGACATAGATAGTGGCATAGGTAACAGTTATGCTTTTGAGGAAGGGAGTGAGAATAAGGTGTTCAGTAGGATTTTTATATAGGGATTGTAGTCAGACAAGGATGTTATTGTGGTGCCCTATAGGAACTCCGCCATGGCCATGAGGAGGGAGCTATCCCTTCGGTGGAGGAAGTATGGCAAAGTGTGTGTAATATGATAAAGTTTGAGAAAGGTTTCATTAAGGATGAAAGCATCAGGTGTGCGTAAAGAGGTGTTTGTTGGCTGAAAAAGAGAGAATGTTGTGAAATATTGTATAATACTGGAATCATACCTGGTTTAGGAAGAGAAGGGGTGATATGAACGAGATTAAACTTCGATGTTGAATGGGTGAAAAGAAAGTGGACCTTGTTACAGGAATAGGTGGCTTGTCTTTTGAGGTGGCAGGAAAAGCAGGCATCAAGAGAAATTTGGCGTTGGGTGTGTGGCCTGTCCAAACAGTGAATGTTTGCAGAACTATGATCATAAAACACATGATGTCTTCAGCTGTGGGAGGAGGATGAAGGGAGCTTTTGGGGTGGAGCTGGTTGTCAGTGGGTATGATCGGAACTGTCAGCTCAGGTTTGGAAGGTGGAGGTTGAGCATTGCACTTGGAAGAATAGGTCAGGTAGGGCAGGTTACCTGCGTTACATGAGGGAAGGGAAGTGACACTATGGCATTGTTGGAGGAAATGGTAAGCCTTACAATGGGGCCAGGTGGGAGGGTGGTCATTATAAACTAGGCATCCTTGGCAATAGCCGGACTCAGGACCGGTTTGGAAGCTCAATAGCCATCGTTTGTAGATCAGGGCCTCATGGTGGTAAAGGTGATCGATTGTGGATGATGACAGTGAAGATACAGACTTTGGAGGTTTGGCCATAATCGTCAAAGATAGAAGTGCTTCCCAAACTTCCAGGTCAGGATGGAAGTTGAGCTCAGACTCCACCTCCAACATTATGGTCTCAGGGTCGATCCCCTTTGATCAAGGCGATAAGGTGGGAGGGGAGATGGCGATCAGGTTGTGGTTGCTTGGTCCAGGTGGCTGTGGGGGAGGGTGTGAGGTTTGCAAAGTGACCAAAAGTGACACAAGGGTATTTTCAGGAGTTTGGCTCTGAGCGCTATGGGACTTAACATCTATGGTCATCAGTCCCCTAGAACTTAGAACTACTTAAACCTAACTAACCTAAGGACAGCACACAACACCCAGTCATTCAGGAGTTTGGTATGGAATTCTGGATCAGGGGATTTGATGAGGAGAGATTCTTTCCAGGGATGATCTCAGTGATGGACAAGGAAGGGATAATATATTTTCTGATTACGTGGAGGAGGGTTTTGGATTTGAGAAATGTAGGGAAGCAGACGAAAGTATGAAATTCTGTATTCGTTGTTACAGATGAGGTGGTCTGTCAGTCAATGAAGTATGGGCTTTCCGTTTGTATGGTTTTATTTTATTTATTTATTTATTTTGTGAGGATTGGAGCAGGATCAGTGCTGAGGAGTTTGGCGGTCTTCCTGATGGATGTAAGTAGAGAGGAGTGGTGGGCACAACTGGAGGTAACAGGTGACAAGTTGGGTGAAGAGGATACTGCAATGCAGGAACCTGTAGTAGAAATATCCAGATGAGTTGATGGTGATAGCGCAGGTGGATCGGAATGTTTGGAGGTTGGGCCATAATCGTCAAAGATACAAGTGCTTCCCAAACTTCCAGGTGAGGATGGAAGTTGAGCTCAGACTCCAACTCCAACACTTTGGGTGCTGGTGCTGTACTTGCTGAACCTTGTTATGTATATGAAGAGGGTGCTAGTGAGGGTGGCCTCTCTGCAGAGGTGAGGACTAAGAGAGGAGAATAGGCCTGATGGGAGGTGAAAGTGTTCCAAGTGATGGTTGTAAGGGGACTGGGAGGGGCAGGTGCAAACGATGATAATCGTTGGAGAAGACATGCTGGTGGTGAAGTTACCAGATGATTGATGGATGACAAAGTCGGCAGCGGCGGCAGCAGCAGCGACGAAACTGCGGAACAGCGACGAGACGGTGTCGAGATGGAGATGGTAATAGTGATGATGTGCGAAATAGAGTACGATGAACAGTCACACATACAGAAGAAATCTGGAAGACTGAAGAAACTAGCGATGAAGAGGCATACAAACAAAAGAAGCCTCAAATGCAAAATAATCTACAAGTACGAACAGATGTAGAGCTTAAGGGAGTTGCCTTACCACTCTATGGCGTAACCAGAGTAACACCAAGCGAACAAGGAGTAGAATGTACACTAGCGGATTGGTACTTTTCGAAATATCGTGTTCTTCGTTATGATACTTTGAATAACATGCTAGTAATTACTGTAGGACTGCCAATATCAGCGGTTGCCATGTTACTGCCGCACCCGCCTGTTAAGCCTCTTTCCACGACCATTTATACCTCCAAGCACGTGTGCTGCAGTGTCGTGAGAGCGAGAACAAAGGGCCGGCAGACAATACGTTTTAGTGGGTGTACACAGCCGCAGACGGCCACGGGGGCGAGAAGCCGCGCTGCCCGGGGCGCGCAGATCAAAGGACGGCGCCGCGCAGAGGGCGCCGGCCCGGGAAGCCCTTATTGCGTCCCTGTTTGAACCAGAGCGCCGAATTTCCTCTACGGTCCCACCCATCCGGGAAAGACAGTCTCGTTTTATCTGAATTTAAATGACTCCTATTTGGGCCACAAACCAGTGTATTATCTGTAATTACCAACAAACTTTGAAATTAGTCGAGGCTAGGAACGATCTTACAGTGCTTTCTGTCGCATTGATATACAAAACGTTAACTGACATCGGCAACAAGTATAATTTGAAAGACGAACTTTCACGGTCCGCACAGGCTGTTAAAAGTTTCTCTGCCTTTCTAAAGTAGCTACGTAGTCTCTTGAAGATACCAACGTATAGTCTCTGTTTGTGGAGATCATCTTGAGGCGGTGTAACTATACTTTTATTCTTTATTTTCGTTGACGCCCCAAGAATCTTTAATTCGTTAACAAAAGTGAATTCGCAACACGCATATAAAATTCATCCAAGTACACAACATTAAGGAGGGACGTTGATGAAATTGACCAAAAATGTCAATTTTCGAATTATTTTTTATTTGTTAGTACAACTCATACAGAATGAGTTCCCAAAGTTTCAGTGTTGAAGTCGCATCCGAAGCGCCTGAAAATTACTTAAAAGTGTGACGCGGCCTCTCTGCCACACCCTCGTTTTGAAGAAGCACTTCAATACCAGTTCGGTGAACAACGATTCTTTGTATTACTTTCAACCAAACGTGTGCGGGATACATCTAGAAGGTCGTGAAACATACTATTAGGTGTTATAGATCATCTTCGGTCGATCCTGTACTTCTCAAAAAGTGTGTTCATGGCAAAACCCAAAATCCAAATGAATCTCTAAATTCACTCAAATGGAAACGATACCCTAAAAACACATTTGCATCTACTACAGTTGTCAGAATTGCAACTTACGATGGTTCAAATGGTTCAAATGGCTCTGAGCACTATGGGACTTAACTTCTAAGGTCATTAGTCCCCTAGAACTTAGAACTACTTAAACCTAACTAACCTAAGGACATCACAAACATCCATGCCCGAGGCAGGATTCGAACCTGCGACCGTAGTGGTCGTGCGGTTCCAGACTGGTGCAGCTATTGTATTTAATGATGGGAACGCCGGGAGGACGAAGGTATTGGAAAGAATGGGCTTCACGGTAGAAAATTTTACTCAACACATCCTGAGAAAAATAGATTTACAGCGCGTCTCTGCAGCTGAAAAGTTAGTTGAAGACATGGTAAAGGAAAGAAGACAGAGAACAAGAAACCAGTAGAGAAGCCTTAAAGGTAAAGACGACCCAGAGTACAAATGTGGTGCCTTCTGAAGAAGTGACATAAGGAAAAAAGTTAGGTTGAACTTTAAATTGCGTTTCCTGAAAAGTTTGTTTTTTAAAGTTTATGCACCTTTTCCTCAGATTCTATGAATGCTAGAATTATGAAATTTTGTACACATATTTCTGTACACCTAATAAACGTTGCCTCACGAGAAAATTTTTAAATTCTGTTTGCATGCTGAGATAAGAGGCAAAGAGCTAGGAATTTTGCATGAAATTAAAATTGTACTTGTGGAATTATAATTAAAAATTATGAAAATTCTCCTATTTCACCTATTCCAAAAGCCTCATGAGAGAAGCTTACAACATTTAAAGAGATGAAGCAGAGAAATTTTTGTAGAAATCTCTTGAACACTTTCTGAGAAAAAGAAACATACTGTAT
Organism: Schistocerca nitens; assembly: GCF_023898315.1. Lineage (NCBI taxonomy): Eukaryota > Metazoa > Arthropoda > Insecta > Orthoptera > Acrididae > Schistocerca > Schistocerca nitens. The sequence goes on from NC_064618.1 coordinate 385,584,310, forward strand.
TTTTTGAAAATAAAACTTCAAAATTCATATTTATAAAAAAAGTTGAATCTATATAGTCAAAGGATTTTATATGTAAATGTGTTACTTTCATGTAAAGCGTGGTACAAAATTTCATTGCCATATCTCCAAAACTGTGGATTTGGTGAATTTTTGAAATAGTGTGTGTTTTTCATCATCGTCTCCTCTTAACAGATGAAAAATTTACGTAATAGGATGAAGTTTCTGCTAGTCAAATTTTAATCCTACAGATCGTTAAGGAGTTTATTGCAGTTTACACAAACTTCGTCGCTATTTACAACCAGCTACTTATTTAGCGTGGATAGCATTACATAATGGGGAGAAATATGAAAACTGTAGTTCAGATTTTACAGTTCGTTTTCAATTTTTAATTCTTTGTCCTGAAGGGAGTATTGGCTGATGAGAGATCTTATAGTTTGCAGGCGTAGTTTTGGTTGTGCTGTTTGGAATCCATTTGTTTCTATGCGGGGAATTTTGAATTTGCAACGTACAGTTTTCCTCTGATTTTGTTACGAAGAGGATAGCTGAAGAAAACTGCTTCATTACGACGCCATAAATGTAACAAACGTCTGTAAAACTTCAAATGGGTGACTTTCTTCATGAGTATGTAGTTTCGCCAGATGAAAGACACAAATCTTAAATTCCATGTTAGATAGAAATATAAATGCTTCCCACATTCTGTATGTATGCAGAGCAAGTTTATTTTGTTTGCCTGACTTTACAGTCAACGTTTTCGTTGGCCAAAGATGTATCGAGGGAAGTTTTTCTTGTTGGTGTGTGTCGGTGGCGAGAGGTGCTACGACCACTGCTCCCTGCTGTCTTCGCTTCCACACCACTGTGTGCAGTATGATGACCTTTTGAAGTTGATTTAAGAAAATTCACAATTAAAATTCTTGATGTCTGGTAAATATCTGTAATTATACCGTTTTTGAAGCTGAAACCACGAACAAATTACACGAATGGGACGGAAATCGGCAGATCTGATGTTCATGTGCAGATAAATGATTACAATTTTTTTTAAAAAAATGGATGCTTTATTCAAGAGAAAGAGTTTCACAAATTGAGCTAGTTAATAACGCATTGGTCCACCTCTGACCATTGTGCAAGCAATTATTTGGCTTGGCGCTGTTTGATAGAGTTGTTGGATGTCCTCCTGTGCCATATTGGGGCAGGTTGTCTCCAATTGGCGCGTTAAATCGTAAGAATCCTGACCTGGTTGGGGGGCAGTGCCCATAATGCTCCAAACGTGACATGTAAGCCCAAGATGACGTGCACGAAGGGCATCGAGATCCGACGTATCACTGTGCTGCAAGGGAGCCGCACATAAAACCCGAAGGGGTCTTCGTATAAAATCGAATGGCACCCAATTCCATCACTCCAGGTTGTTGGGCAGTATTGCGGGCGACAGTCAAGTTGGTATCCCATATCCCATCGTTGTCTGAAGTGTCTTCAGACAGGTCTTCTCTGGTCATCGGAGTTCAGTTCGAAGCAGGATTCATCACTGAAGACAATTCTACTCCAGCCAATGGGATTCCAGGTCGAAGACGTGTCTGGAGGCGCCACGGAGTCGGTGGGATACCAACCTGACTGTCACCCTCAATACGGACCGAGAACCAGGACCGATGGTCTGCGGCGCCGTTGCAGCACAGAGGTACATCGTCCACATTATACACCCAGATTTATTGCACTTCATTGCAAACGCTCCTGGACTTACATTTCAGCAAGATAATACGAGCCAGCACATGGTGAGATTTTCAACTGCTTGTCTTCGTGTGGCCAAACCCTGCCTCGGCCAGCAAAGTAGCGACACCTGTACGCAATTGAGAACTTCCTGAGCATTACGGAAAGCCCCTCTTACCAGCTCGGGATTTTGACGATGCAACTCGCCGGTTGGACAGAATGTGCACGATATCCCTTAAGAGGCTATCAAACAACTCTGTCAATCAATGTCAAGCAGAATAACAGCTTGCTTAAGGGCCAGAGGTGGACCAGTACGCTACAGATTTGCTCAGTTTGGAAGTTATTTCTCTTGAATAATCTCTTGAAACCAATTTTTCTGAAACAACAGTCATTTGTCTGTTGTACACCACATCTACCGATATACGTCACATTCGGATAATTCCTTCGTGGCGTACCGTATTTTTTCCCCTTCGAACGTACATACTCCAGAATGTGGCTGGATGTTCGTCAGGCTAAACTAGCAAAGGTTCTGGTTTTACTTGGACCACAATGACAGTTTTTACTGGAATGAAATGGGCGATCCTTTATTGATTTCGATTCACACAGAATATCTGAAAACCAGTGCTATGAGATACAATTTATGGCAGAACGTTTAGTGAGATTAGACATTAAACCTAGACAAACACTTGTTTTACTTCTGTGGATCACACACTCAGTTATTACTGGAATAAAATGGGATATCGTTTGTTGATTTGGAATCGCACAGAATTAGACGTACTAAGCACTCACAATTTCACGACATATGTTCTTGTTTCCACAACACTGTTTATATAAATGAACTTCCGATTAACGTCCTATCTTTGTTTAGTGCATCAGATGGACTCGGTCTATAGCAGAACTTTTTTAATGCTACACTTTGAACTCAGTCTAGGCACAACTTAACACCTTACAAAATACGATTAATTTTGAACTCGTCTATTGCAGCGTTACATACCTCTCGGGCAACATGTCACCAACCAGAGTTTCAAAAACCATTACGCTTCTCTCAACTCCACTGCCCTTCAGCCGCTTTTATCTGTTACTCTGATTTCTCGATGAATACTAATTTGTCTGGTCGTGGTAATTAATTAAATTACATACCATATACAGGTACACGATTTACTAATGTACACTGTCTAACAAAAACAGTGAAGCACCAAGAAGACATGCTCTGATGTTAATGAAATTTTGTACATGTATACAACATTGGCAGGTGTGTAAATCATTAAAGTTGCAATTATTTTTTGCTGGTAGTACGTCCACCACAGTGCATTATCGTTCATACTGTTTCATCTTTATACCAGGCCTGATTGTACGGATAATAGACACAAAGAGCTTTAGATACTGAGCGATCACTGATGAACAAGGAGATGCCACGTACCCGTGTGAGAAAGCTTTATCAGCTCCATATAGCTTGGAAGTGGCCTCATTGTTCGGTTTGCCGAACTGCGCAGTACCCTTATTTATAGGGCGTTTGGATGTGGTCCAGTGTTGGACTCTATTCGTCATCAAGGTTCCAGTCAATCATGTCTGACCATCAAAAGGGAGGGTCGGCGTACTGTGCACCAAGTACATCGTAGAACCTTCACAAATTTCCGTCTGCCATCCGAGGGCAAGCAATATTCTGTGTCATCCAGCAACAATGCTAGGGAAATAACAGCAGTTGGACTACGGAGTTACTGTCCCATTCGTAGGCTGCTGTTAACATCAAAACACACATGGCTACGTTTAGAGTGAGGTCTTGACCGGAAAGCCGCGCGTGATTAACCGAGGAGTTTAAGGCGCTGCAGTCCTGAACTGTGCGGCTGGTCCCGGCGGAGGTTCGAGTCCTCCCTCAGGCATTGGTGTGTGAGTTTGTCCTTAGGATAATTTAGGTTAAGTAGTGTGGAAGCTTAGGACTGATGACCTTAGCAGTTAAGTTCCATAAGATTTCACACACATTTGAACATTTGTTTTTTTTTCTTGACCGGAAAGCATGGACAAGTGATGAAGGGCATCACATTGTGTTCACGTTTCTACACTACCAGGTTCATGATCGGCTAAAGGCGTTGGCGGCCTGGTTAGAGGTACCACACTTACAATGTTTTGGAAGGGTACACCATTCTCCATGTGTCATGGTGGGAGGAATCCTCCGATTTAATTTTAGGTCATGGTTGGTAGTCACTGAGGCAACTCGAAGGGCACAATGGCATGCCACAGGCACCCTGCCTCCTTACGTGTTACCGATCATGAGGAATTATCCTGGAACCATTTTTCAACAGGACAGCGCTCGTACACATATGACTACATAATGTTGAGGTACTCCTGTGGCTGGTTATATCACCAGATGTATCCATGGACACGTCTGGGACCAGCTCAGACATCAACTCCATGCTAAAGCCAGTACCCAGAGTATCAACAACCTGTTTGCAACATGTATGGCTGATTTACCTCAGGAGAGGATTCAACGGATTTATGACGCCTCAGTCAATCGAAACCGTGCATGTATTGAAGGCAGAGAGATGGGGGTGGGGAGTGCCAGGTGGTAATGATAAGCAGGCTCATATTGCCCAATTGTTGGTAACTTTCTCTTGATTTTTGATCACTGAGATAACATTCCATAGTCCCAAACCGTGAAGTATAACTTCGTTTTGACCTCCCCCTTCTGGATACTTCACGTTTTTCTTGGTATGTACCTACTCCAGACAATGTGAATAAAATTAGCGCAGGAAAAAGACATGCATTGTAAAATTGCATATTAACGGGCTACAAGAGAGCGGCCATGGCTTTGATTTACAGCTGATACAAGCATTCGCCGTGAAAGTTCTTCGACTTTATTTGGCTTAATAACACGGCAACTTATCTTATCGTGAGAGATATGTTTCTGTTCATAAGTTAGGAACGTCTCCTGAGAACGATGTATCACTCAGTGACTTGCAGATGCTGGATCAGCGTCTAGTCAGCACCGACACGTCAGCTCCGATGTTTTATCTCTCTGGAGTGGTTGTTCGCTGTTCTGAATCAGTATATAATGGAACAGAAACTGTAACCGCTACAACGACCAGCCCGCCTGACTTAACTGTCTCACGGTGGTAAACAGCTGCAGCAGAGTCTAGGTCGGTAACTGCTTGCTCCCTGACACTTGAAAACAAATTTCGTTCCAACTTACATTACATCACTAAGATACAATGTCTGCTTTAAAACAAAAAAAAAGTTACAATAATTGTTTTCAGATCTAGTGCCATAGCCTCAAATTTATGGAAAGATAGTCCCATTTTCTACCTCGCCTTTGTTATCATCACCGGATGTATTTCACACGATCAGCTGATTTCGGTAATTTGTCATTTTCAAGAATTTACTTAGAGCATCGTATCCCTGTATGAGTGTACACAAAGTACGCCAATCATTCAAATATGTAACTCCAGGCATAATATAGAACGAAGTTCAATACTTGACAACGATTTAAATAATAGCCGTAGTGCCATAGTTAGCTAAACATAAAAACTCACAATTTATTGGACCGCTCCAGCTTTTCATCCTAATGGCAAACAAAAACACTACAAGAACTCCAAGAGAAATATACAATACGCATAGGAACAACAGCTGAAAAAGAAAGTATTTTCTGAAATACGTTTATAGCATAATTCGCGTGATAAAATCATGTCATTTCTTAAAGTTTAATTTGCTAGTAACGCAGCTGACTGATCGAGTTGCGAAAAATGAGTGAACGAGCCGACATTATTTAATTTGGGTAATACAGTCTCTCCCTTATATTAGGCAGTTTTTTAAAACGCAATCATGGAATAAAAAATGCTTTGAAATAAGAAATTATTTTTTTATTTTCATCTAGGTACACTCTCATTTAAGTGCGGAAAATTATATGATGCATATGTCCACCATCACCGTTTCGGTAGGCAGTTACTCGGTCTGTGGAGTTCTTGATGACGTTTTGACAGATATCTTTGTTGATGTCGTTGATGAGACGTTGAATTTCTCTCTTAAGTTAGACAACTGTTTGTCGTGTGTTCTCGCAGACCTTGGAAGTCACATGGAGTCACATGGAGTAAGATCACAAGATCTGGTAGTCCATTCCAAGTCGCCTCTAAGTCAGATCCCATACAGCGGGAATTTTTCATGGAGTAGAAAAAAATGGTTCAAATGGCTCTGAGCACTATGGGACTCAACATCTTAGGTCATAAGTCCCCTAGAACTTAGAACTTCTTAAACCTAACTAACCTAAGGACATCACACACACCCATGCCCGAGGCAGGATTCGAACCTGCGACCGTAGCAGCCCCGCGGTTCCGGACTGCAGCGCCAGAACCGCACGGCCACCGCGGCCGGCCCTCATGGAGTAGAGTTATTACCTTGTTGGATGTGTGATACGTGATCCGTCCTTCTGTAACCACATGTTGACTGCATCCACTTCATCCAGAGAGGACAGAAGTTGGATCCGACCATTTCACGATAACGCTCTCCGTTAACTGTTACTGCATTACCGTCAACATCTTCAAAAAAGAAGTAACCGATCACACCACCTGCCCATAAGTCTTCCCAGAGTGTGGTTCGCCGTGGATTCATGTGACTCTCTTGAATCACTATAGGGTTTTATTGGCCACAAATACAACAATTTTGTCGGATAACGAACCCACACAGATGGAAATTTGCTCGTCACTGAAAATTATTCATTTTGCAAAACTGTTGTAGTCTTATTGTTTTGTGAGAATACACTCGGAGAAATTTCCCCGTTTCAAATGATCTATGGGTTTAAGATACATCAGCATCCACATCTACACCTATGTGATTACTCTGCAATTCACAGTGAAGTGATTGACACAGGATTCATTGAACCACCTTCAAGCTGCTTCTCTACCGTTCCACTCGCGAACAGCGAGCGGGAAACCAAACACTTAAATCCTTCCGTGCGAGTTCTGATTTCTCTTACTTTATTACGATGATATCTCTCTACGTAGGTGGTAGCCGCGCGGTGTAGGGCGTCTTGCCAAGGTCCGCGCGGCTACCCCCGTCGGAGGTTCGAGTCCTCCCTCCTGCATGGGTGTGTCTGTTGTCTTTACCATAAGTTAGTTTAAGATAGATTACGTAGTGCGTAAGCTTACGGACCGATGACCTCAGAAGTTTGGTCCCATAAGACCTTACCACAAATTTCCAACTCTGCTTAGGTGGGCACCAATAAAATATTTTCACACTCTGAGGAGAAAGTTGGTGATTGACATTTCCTCCCGTAGCTGAAAACGTCTTTGTTTTAATGACTGCCACCCACACTCGTGTATCATATCCGTGACAGCAACTGAATATTTCATGAGCGCATATGAAGATCCTCTTTAGAATTCTTTGCAAAGAGACAGTCGAAATTGTCAGTTGTTGCTTACAACGTTTAAGCGACTTGCGATGGCTTACAGCCACATTATCCAGCAACAATGCAATATATTGTTCGGTACGAACCGTACGGTTGAGTACGGACGATTTTATGATTGCAATTTCTTTGTCAACCGAAGAAGTTGATGCTGTTGGAGCACTATGACGTCCGAAGATCCCGAGAAGTCTACGAACAGTCTGTACATAGCTCTCGCAGGTTCTGTAATGGGTTTTACCAATCAAAACAGGTCATACTTTGTGAACCGCTCCATGGCAACTGAGGTCCTCAAATACACAAACAACTGTTGAAGAAATAATTGGAATGACAATTGATATGAAAAGTAATAAATACAGTGCTGTAAAGTGGAAAACAAAATTTTACCACTCAGTTTAATAATTGCGTAATATATGAGACACATTTACTTCCTACAGCACTACGCGTTAACAAAGTTGCCTCTAGCTGCTCTCAAACATCATTTTGGATCCATACGATATTTCAGCGCCTGTGTTGTTCTGAAATATGATGCAATACTTATTCGGACAAGGACGCATGACCGAAGAAACAAGCACTGCGGTGACTACAGCCGTTAAGAAATACATGAAATGTATTCGCAGTTGCAAATATGGACAAAAACTAGCGGTATAATAGAATGACGACAGTGAAAGTCTGTGCCAGAACGGGACTCGCAATAAGCGGGAAATCCGGGTTCGAGTCCCGCTCTGGGACAAATTTTCATTGTCGTCATTCTATTATGCCGTTTCGTGTATCTACATGTATCGGTTGTCGTAATAAAGAAGTGAAGAATGGAAGATAAGCTCATATTAGGGAAAGATATGAGCGGTGTGCTTTTCAACGGAATCATCTCGGCATTTGCCTTAAACCAGTTACGAAAATCACGGCAGATGTAATTCACAATTGACGGATCGAGATTTGAACCGTCGTCCTCCCGAGTCCAATGTTTCACCGCTGTGAGTGACACCTCTTATCATTCGACCATATCAGTAGGTGGTCGCCCATGTAGTTTCTTTTTCTATCGCTTTGGGAAAGTAGACATATAAAACAGAAGGAACGTAACTTTATTCCATTCTTCAGGTTCAATGATTCTGTACATCAGCAATAACTTCTTTGTAGTACTTGGAAATCATACCCATATGCATTTTCCTTTAGGCTGGCACCACTAAAACAGATTCATACACTCTGAATGCCCTGCTTACTTACATACAGCTGAGAATATTCTGGAAAACTGTACATTTAATTTCTCTGCCTCGTAATGACTGGGTGTTGTGTGATGTCCTTAGGTTAGTTAGGTTTAAGTAGTTCTAAGTTCTAGGGGACTTATGACCATAGATGTTGAGTCCCATAGTGCTCAGAGCCATTTGAACCATTTTTTTGTACATTTAAATGAATCTTCTTTTAAATTACTTTGCGTAATTGTACGTTATGCAGGCGTCGTCGATATCTACGATACGTTTGCGTCCTATATAACTGGTTGAAGTATGCTTGGCAGTTATGGTTCATATTATTTTTAGATGGTTATGACTTTATGCTGTGCAGCTGAGTGAGAGGTATGGCGCGTGTTTCTTATATCTTCTATCTTTTGTTTTTAATCTCTTAATGTATTTTGTTTTACTTCTATTGGAGGTTCTGAAGATAGCTATTGCACAGCCGCGAAAGGTCATGTTTTTGCAATCAAAACAAACAAAAAGTACATACATCATGTACGCTCTCCTGATTTTATTTTATGTCAAATTCTATGAAACAGGTTGAGATTCAGTGCCTTTCCAATCCAGGCGAACTTCAGCTGGGCAGTTACATGGTGGCTCAAATAGGTCGGCACCGGGCGGACAGCGCTTCTAGCAGAAAACCACCGTGCATACCTGTTGTTTCACAGGAAAAACACTTCTTCTTCGGCATAAATGTCATAATTCATGGTATCTGAAGTTTCAGTGATATACGAACTGAACGGTGACTGCAATAATTACGGTACGTTACGTGTAGCTTTCGAAGCTACGAATCACATACGTTTTATTTGTATTGCCTTACTCTACATAATAAATTATATTTCTTTTTTCAACACAAACAGGAAAAAGTATATTGTCATTTTTATTATTAACATCGTATCACCAACTCCAACTTCCTCTTTCACAGGACCCACTATTCGATCATGGCTATATATTCCCCGGTTTTCATAGTATCTCTAAACCTGACGTTGCAAATCTTGCTGGCCGTGTAAACTACTCCTACAAGGGAGTGGGAACAAAATTTGAGAAGACCAAAAGCTTAACACACTAACATGCCTGATATCGCCTAGGAAAACACTTCCAGTCGTTTCGGTATGTATAAATACAGGTTGTGTATGATTTTCAGGGAACCTTATACCAGTCTTTCTTGAGTTCAGGCAACGGTGATGGAGGTGGGTACTGATCAAGCACTATTTTCCCCAAAGCAGACATGAAAGGCTGAATAATATTGAGATCTGGCGTATTTCTCCGGGCGGCCAGCCCGGAGAAATACGGCACTTCATCCTCGTCCTCCCAAAACCGTCCCTGGATGGCACGAGCTTTGTAGACAGGGGCCCTGTCCTCTTGGAACACAGAGGCCGTGTAAACTACTCCTACAAGGGAGTGGGAACAAAATTTGAGAAGACCAAAAGCTTAACACACTAACATGCCTGATATCGCCTAGGAAAACACTTCCAGTCGTTTCGGTATGTATAAATACAGGTTGTGTATGATTTTCAGGGAACCTTGTACCAGTCTTTCTTGAGTTCAGGCAACGGTGATGGAGGTGGGTACTGATCAAGCACTATTTTCCCCAAAGCAGACATGAAAGGCTGAATAATACTGAGATCTGGCGTATTTCTCCGGGCGGCCAGCCCGGAGAAATACGGCACTTCATCCTCGTCCTCCCAAAACCGTTCCTGGATGGCACGAGCTTTGTAGACAGGGGCCCTGTCCTCTTGGAACACAGAATCACCATTGGAGGACAAACATTGCACCATGCGATGGATCTGGTCAGCCAAATTTTCACACAATCATTGGCAGTAATGCGTCCTCGCTGACCAGCCGTGGGACTCATTGAATACTACGATATAGCTGCCCAAATCATCACCGAACCCTCTTCATGTTCTACTCTTCGGACTCAAACTCGACCAGAAGTTATAAATAGTGTGAAACAATATTCATCCGACGGAATGACCTCCTTCCACTGCTCCATAGTTCAATTTTTATAGGTTCGGTGCCACGTTTTCCTATTACGGGCACATGCATCACTAATGTGTGGTTCTACAATTCCACCTCTCGCTGCAGTTCCCAGCTCACGGAGCTACCTTCGTCTTGTTTTGGTTCTAACAGGGTTCAAAATGTGTGAAATCTTGTGGGACTTAACTGCTAAGGTCATCAGGCCCTAAGCGTACACACTATTTAACCTAAATTATTCTAAGGACAAACACACACACACACCCATGCAGAGGGAGGACTCGAACCTCCGCCGGGACCAGCCGCACAGTCTACCAGAGTTCGCGTGTGGGCATTCCGTTCTACAGTGACTCGCAGCTGTCGTCCTCTTATTTTTCGTCACCATCCTTTTGAATGACCGTCTGTCACGGTGACTCAACACACACTTTCGTCTGTGTTTTGGCTTAGCTTGCAGAAGGTTCGCAGGAGAGCTTCTGTAAAGTTTTGAAGGTAGGAGACGAGGTGCTGGCACAAGTAAAGCTGTCAGGACGGGTCGTGAGTCGTGCTTGGGTAGCTCAGTTGGTAGAGCACTTGTCCGCTAAAGGAAAAGGTCTCGAGTTCGAATCTCGGACCGGCACACAGTTTTAATCTGCCAGGAGGTTTTATGCCTGCCACAGTTTGCCGACCTTCATTGAAGGCTTTTACCCAACGTGCCACTGTTGTGTACGGCAATGCCGATTCCCCGCACGCCTCTTGAAGACCTTGATGACACTGTCGTGCTGCACGACCTCTGGCTCATTCAGTCTTGATCTAACTCCTTTGTTCCTGTTTCGAAAACATAGTGAGAGCGTTACGTTAGAACGCTCGCTCACAAGTGACTGTGTTTCCCTCGATTATGCGCACGCCGGTGACGTGGGGCAGGCGAGTCCATTTGCTCGGAGGTGAAGCAGGTATGTCAACAACGTGTGTCATTAGCGACAATAGTAGATTTCATCGCGTAGTGTCTCCACAGCAGTGTTGCCACTATTTTAGTTCCAACCTACGTATTATTTTAACTCTCCTGAGTGACTGCGCCAAGTTTCCATCATTTTCGACAGATAGCATAGCCGCAGGACAGTTTCAAAATGGCGTCTGTGCGTTACAAGCTACGTGTCGTCATTGAATTTCACACTGCCGCGAAAGAAAGTGTGGGGAATATTCACAAACGCTTGTGCAAAGTCTATGGAGAATCGACAGAAGTACAGTTAGGCGCTGGGCACGGACGGTGAGGTCATCAGAAGACAGTTGCCAGAGCTCCCTGATTTGCAGCGGTCGGGGAGACCATCAACAGCTGTCACACCTGACACACCTGACCTAGCCCCCTCGGACTTCCACTTGCTTGTGCCAATAAAGGGTGCCGTTCGTGGAAGACATTTTGAGTACGATGAGGAGCTGATTCACAGAGTGAAGCACTGGCTCCACCACCAGGACAATGATTGGTACCGGCAGGGCATACACGCCCTTGTTTCGCGCTGGTGGAAGCTCGTAGAATGGGATGGAGATTACGTGGTAAAATAGGGTGTATGGATAAAACACCATTCTTTCGTGTGTGTAATTTCCATCATGTTCAATAAAGAATTGTTGAAGAAAAAGAATGCGGTGTATTACTTTCTGGTCCACCATCGTACAATTATTGGAACTCCTCCAGATGGAGATTGCAAACCATCAGGTCCTGAAAACGTGTGCAGATAATCGACACCTATTGAACTGAGAAACATATAAGTGGCATAACGTACGTGGAAGCACCGTACCGGCAGATCATGCAGGTTGGTGGCCGTTGTGCAACACCTGCAGAATCAGTAGCGACGAGATAGACTCTGGACAACAGAAGAGTATGGACAGTTCCATCCAAAAGCACTACACCACAAGAAGATTGTTGGATTGTTTGGATGCCTCTGACGAATAGAGGGATGACAATAGCTGAAATATTGACAGGAGCTGCAGGCAGAGCGGCACCTTGACACATGTGGAACGGACCCCTGAAAACTGAAATGAGATCACTATTTACCATTTACCATTACTTTTCGCTGACACAATACTACAGACATCAGACGCTCGCATGATGTAGAGCCAGATTCATCCGGGATACTGATTGGCACTCTATGGTACTCCATGATTAGTCTCGCATCTGTCTGTGGCTACCAGATCAAAGCCAACTCGTCTTTAGACGATCTGCTGACAGGATGCAGACGTCTCTGAGTTCTGGATTCATGGCGTGGGAACCTCTTCGGTGTGACAAAAGGACTCATATGGTAATTGATGAAGAGGGGCTGAATACTCATAAGTACACTACTGGCCATTAAAAATGCAGATGATAAACGGGTATTCACTGAACAAGTATATTATACTAGAAATGACATATGATTACATTTTCACGCAATTTGGGTGCATAGGTCCTGAGAAATCAGTACCCAAAACAACCACCTCTGGCCGTAATAACGGCCTTGATACGTCTGGGCATTGAGTCAGAGCTTGGATGGCATGTACAGGTACAGCTGCCCATTCATCTTCAACACGATACCACAGTTCATTAAGAGTAGTGACTGGTGTATTGTGACGAGCCACTTGCTCGGCCACCATTGACCAGAGGTTTTCAATTGGTGAGAGGTCTGGATAATGTGCTGGCCAGGGCAGCAGTCGAACATTTTCTGTATCCAGAAAGCCCCGTATAGGACCTGCAACATGCGGTCGTGCATTATCCTGCTGAAATGTAGGGTTTCGCAGGGATCGAATGAAGGGTAGAGCCACGGGTCGTAACACCTCTGAAATGTAATGTCCACTGTTTAAAGTGCCGTCAATGTGAACAAGAGATGACCGAGACGTGTAACCAATGGCACCCCATACCATTATGCCGGGTGATGCGCCAGTATGGCGATAACGAGTACACGCTTCCAATGTGCGATCACTGCCATGTCGCCAAACACGGATGTGACCATCATGATGCTGTAAATAGAACCTGGAGTCATCCGAGAAAATGACGTTTTGCAGTTCGTGCAAATGGCTCTGTGCATTGTGGGACTTAACTTCTATGGTCATCAGTCGCAGTTCGTGCACCCAGGTTCGTCGTTGAGTACACCATCGCAGACGCTCCTGTCTGTGATGCAGCGTCAAGGGTAACCACAGCCATGGTCTCCGAGCTGATAGTCTATGCTGCTGGAAACGTCGTCAAACTGTTCATGCAGATGGTTGTTGTCTTGCAAACGTCCCCATTTGTTGACTCAGGGATCGAGACGTGGCTGCACGATCCGTTACAACCATGCGGATAAGATGCGTGTCATATCGACTGCTAGTGATACGAGGCCGTTGGGATTCAGCACGGCGCTCCGTATTACCCTCCTGAATCCACCGATTCCATATTCTGTTAACAGTCATTGGATCTCGACCAACGCGAGCAGCAATGTCGCGATACAATAAACCGCAATCGCGATAGGCTACAATCTGACCTTTATCAAAGTCGGAAACGTGACGGTACGAATTTCTCCTCCTTACACGAGGCATCACAACAACGTTTCGCCGGCCGGTGTGGCCAAGCGGTTCTGGGCGCTTCAGTCTGGAACCGCGTGACAGCTACGGATGCAGGTTCGAATCCTTCCTCGGGCATGGATGTGTGTAATTTCCTTAAGTTACTTAGGTTTAAGTAGTTCTAAGTTCTAGGGGACTGCTGACCTCAGACGTTTAGTCCCATAGTGCTCAGAGCCATTTGAACCATTTGAACAACAACGTTTCACCAGCCAACGCCGGTCAACTGCTGTTTGTGTATGAGAAATCGCTTGGAAACTTTCCTCATGTCAGCACTTTGTAGTTCTCGCCACCGGCGCCAACTTTGTGTGAATGCTCTGAAAAGTTAGTCATTTGCATATAACAGCTTCCTGTAGGTTAAATTTCGCGTCTGTAGCACATCTTCGTGGTGTAGCAATTTAATGGCCAGTAGTGTACGTGGCAAAAATGGTAAGCCCTGTTACTATACTCTTCGTGACTAGGGTACCAAATGTCACATTCTAGTAGGATAATGGAAGACCACAAAGTGCACATCACACTACAAACGCCCTTAGGGATGAAGGAAACCCTGACTGGCTTGCCTGGTCTCGTGATTTGTCACCTGCAGAACTTGTCCTGCGCTGGACGGAAAGACGACAATTTTCATATCAACTTTCACTAACAGAATATGGCTCAGGCGTGGCTACAAATTCCTTAAGATGACATTCCGTGACTGTTTCTTTCCGGTCACCCCTGGAGGTCGCACTTACACCACTGACAATGGACAACAGTTCGAGATTGAATAAATTTAATACTCGTTTGTGATGAAATTGGAAAGAGATTACAAGACGAACATTAACGACAGTGAAACAATGAAACTGAATTTAATCGAATTAAGTTATTCATTAGGTGAGGGTATTAGTTTGGGAAGTTAGATACTAAAAGTAGTAGATGAATTTTGCTTTTTGGGTAGTAAAATACCATACTGTTGCTGAATTAATGATGAGTATAGTACGAAAGATCAAATGAATGTGGGCTGCAGCATTTATTCAGATATGAAGAGACTTCTACAGGAAAGACTTGAATTGGAGAGTTGTCTGACACCGGTTTTTGGACCGAAGGCCACAACAGAAACATCTCCACAAACTTTGATAAATATCGGACAGGTGGTTCATGATGTTTAGATGACAGTTCTTAATGGATTACGAAGAAGATGCCTCGTTGACCAAGAGTAACCAAACTAGGCCACTACTTATTAGCGCCCGGACTAAGTCCACCCAAATTATTCTCACGTGCTCTAAAGTGAGTGTCTATATGGCTTTAAGTTAACTCCTGCAGCTGATTAGACGAGCTTCAAGTACAAGGTAAATAAATAACTAATTAACTGGAGTGAATATGTAAGAATAACTTTGTAACACGTGGCAGTATCTATATTTAAGGAGAAATGTATGAAGTCTGATTTCATTATCTGATTGGAACTTGACTTGTTTTGAATCTCTCACGCCTGAGCCGGGATGCTATAGTGCCAAGATCTCTCAGGATAAGTTTCGAAAAACATTAATACAGATTTATCCAGAAATAGTTTAGTATCTTATTACTGTTCCTTGCAAATCGCAGTCCATTACACTTTTAGTTCATTAGTATTAAACTATGACCCCCTTCACTTTTAAACAGGGAAATAATGGGCAAATCTCTCTAATGTTTGCCTTCTTTTTGTGTTTTACAATAACTTTTATAGGTTAAAAAATAGTGATCACCATTGAACGGTGGAAACTTTATGCTTTGAAATATTCGGGCAGTACCAAGAAAGGTTGTGATTTAGTTGATTCTGTACAGACGACCCACTTGAAGCGAACAGTTGTTTTCGTCTCAGTATGGTTGTTCCGCATCTAAATATTATACTTATTAGAAGTACGGAGAACCTGTTCTTTACATAGGCACGTGTGAAGATTCCCAGAAGGTACCAGCGCTTGCCTTCATCACAGCAATCAGTGTCCCTTGAGGAGTTGTCCTTAATGAACAAACAATACTCAGTGTTGTTCGTTCCTTAGGGAAAAGCCGTTATTTTTGTAGTGGAATTGAAATAGAAAGCTTAAAGCTGCTGAGATGAAATTGAACTTGAAGTATGTTTCTAAGAGTGGACAACAACCACATCAGGATTAAGGAAGTTTTATCTCGAGGAGAATATACAAACAGAGTAAGCTGAATATCAAATTTGTGATTGAAACATTAAACATGTTGTGACATTCGTGTTCAGAACACGGAAAAATAACCAACGTAGAACTGACGTATAGTTGCCTGATCAAACATACATTATACTATTTTATCACGTGTTTCTGAGCTGTACTTGTTGTCGCATTATAGGAACTCCCGCGCATGTAATAGCGGAGGTGCAAACTATTTTGGTGCCCGAGAGGCGAATTACGCGCTTTCGTTAACTCCTGATGTCAAATAGTTCGTCTAGGTTGTTGCAGGCAACTCTTGCTAATGGCTGCCCGTCACGAACAAAGCGGCTGGACAGCCACGCTGAAGGTCTGTGAGGATAAGTGAACCGCTATTCGCATGCGCAAGATTTTTATCGAGATTTGAAATTTTGTGAAGAGTTTCATCCTATTCGGTACGCCGTGGTTACGTGAAGACTTGACAGGGGACTTGATTATTAAATTATTTTTTATTTTACCAGTTTCAGGAGACTCCCATTTCATTAAGAAAAAATTTACAGTTATTTTATTTAATAGAGGAAATTTATTTGACTGCACCATTATAATATGATACAAAATTTTCTATATTGTGTAGTGTATTCGTCTATGCATAAATGATGCACAAGGAAAGTATCACGTAAATTTCCTTTTACGGAGATGAAACAGCTAGTTTGAGAAAAAAACTGTAATTTTTTAAGGTATTGAGCAGTGTAACTGATCTGTGATGATGGTTTTATTGGAATATACTAATTGATCTGCAAAGCCCTGTTAAACTAGGTAGGAATCATAATTTGGAGACGATGTCAATTTTAACAAATATTGCGAGTACTCATGTTATCTGCTCTTAATCTGTTTGCAGTAACTGTTTATTTTTTCAGAATGAAAGATAAGAAACCAGAGGTAGGTGAAATATACTGGTTATCGCTCAATAAAATGTGCCCTTGATGTTACGGTCCTACGTACTACATTTTGACTTCTTTTCTTTGCTAAGTGTAATATGAAAATTACTGTATGATAAGGACATATCCATTCGAAGCAGATTTTATACCTAGTTCATCAATTTTCCTGAGCATTCATTAAATTATTTTCTGCTCCTGAAGTCACAAATTTGGCTTCAAAGTTTCGCTGGACGCATTTGAATGGCCACCTGCATCAAGTTTATGTTAACGACTTTCTTTGCCTAACAGATACAAACAAGAACTTTGTTGCTTTTTTGTTTCTAAGACATTCCGATGCGAACACTTTTCTACTCGACTTTCAGGGTCAATTGACTGATACCGTAATTGGCATTCCGAATTACATGGAAGCTGTAAATTACAAATTTTAAGGGAACATAGGCTGCTACCGTGCGGTATCGTTCCATGTAGTCGCGTACATCGATCGCCTTTAACGCACGTCAACAAATATCGTGTTATAATATTGACACTGTCTTTTAACTTTCAACCCTACAGTATTCATTGCTTATTTCCGCAGATATACGGGCTAATATCCGCTGCTGCGCAGGCTGTTACCCTTAAAGTAATTATTATTCCGGATATTCAGGATATATCCGCATCCGAGTTAACCTCTACGCAATTTCCGCAGTAGATCATATTATTTTGCAACACAGCTCGCGGTGTAAAGTTAACGTCGTGACTCTAGAGACCATGTACTTATTGCAGCTTCAGAAATGATTCCTTTCATTTGGCGACCTTCTATTGCTGTATACGAAGAAAAAAAGAAAATAAATTATATTTTGTAATGAGATTTTTAAACCACTGGGTCAAATCTTGAAAAAAATTTTAAATATTTACAGTAATTTTTTCCACATACTGCTGAATATTTATCGGGAGGATTATTTAATAGTTGTACGTTTTCGTACAAATCCCTTCCCTTATTCCGTGGTTATCACAATTAAATATAAAACTATTAACGTCACACGTCTCCCGATCGGAATAGTCTTGTCGGTAGCACAGTAGTTTACACTATGGAGAAAATGTGACACTCTCGTGGTTAAATCTCATGAGAGTGGGGGGAGTGTCGAACCTTGAGAATACTGCACCCAGGAGCACACGATGCTTACTGGTTGGTGTTTCCATCTAGCGACTGATTTTAGAATCACATTAAGGAACACGCACTAAAGAGCACCACAGGCAATATCCGGCATATTCTTTTGTGTTGTGAGACGTGAGGTTGTGTTTTGTGCAGCATTTGTAAACATTTTAGTTCTACATATTTAAGTAAATATATTAAAGCTATTTGGAAGACACTGTTAATTCTTCAGTTATGGAATTTTATGGCAAGTAAAATTATATATATGTTTAAAACTAATTACATAACGAGTGAACGGTCAGTTCATACTTCATTGGTCGCCCACTATCTTGTACCTTGAAACGGAAGAATGTTTCTTATCATGTAATTTGTGATATTTGCTAATTAACTGAGTTTTATTAATGTCTTAATTTTATCTATCTTCCAAACGAAAATTCACGTGAGTTTCCAGTAGCTTCTATTTTAAAATGTATTTAACTTATGACTGGTTTTCGATAACACTTCTTCACAATGTGATCTCATTTACTGACTACTAGTGTGCAGAACAGTAAGAATGTAACAGATAGACGACTAAATACAGTATCTAAAAGATTTTCTCGATTGTAACATTTTAAAATTCCGATAGGATGTTTGTTCTTGGGGACATGTCTGTGTTGTACCTTGGAACACTTTTTGACGTTTGGAAAATCCTAAGTTTTCCAGAGTAAATTTATTAATTTCAGAACAAAGACTGCAGCATACAAGAGGTTAATGCCATCATTTAAAAGTGGAATAAAAAAAAACACATTAAACATATGTTATTCGCTAGAGAAAAAAGTTTTCAGGAGTAACTTCCCCTACAAAATAGCGAACGTGACAATTAGAAAACTGAATGAAACCTATAGTATAACTGTAGAGAAGCATGTATTCTATAGACAGTGTAAACCAACTCACTTCGGCTTAAAAATCTCCCTTCTCCCATCATTGTCTTCTCACCGAGGGCTGTAACCCTTGAAGCACCAAACTGAGCTGCATTTGCCTTGAGATTGGGGTATAGATAGCAATACCGGTACATCCCTTTCACATTTTTCAAAAATGAAAATTACAACAATTCTCATTAAATTACCTAACAAGTAATAATTACCATACAATCAAAAAAAAGGTAGATACAAATATACGTTAAAGATTTTGATATTACTGTGAAAATGTTTTTCTGGTTGTATAGAATACTGAAAATGAAGCCAACACCGCTTCTCTCGCGTAAGGACTGTAGGATTTCAAGGTTTCTTTTTCACGTAGCCATGAAAACTGAAATTTTTTATCCCTACTGTGAAAAAAATTGGCCAGGTCCGAATAGGACTCACGCACTGAGGGCTCTTACAAACTTAATTATGTGTATAGACAGTTGATTCATTTCGCGAATCGAGAGACTCGAGCAATTTTTCGTGTTATCAACATTGACGCTGCCAAGATATCGGTCCCAGGTATTCCAAGATTTTTCCAGAATGTTTAATTTCAACAATATAGATGTGACAAAGTTATGCAGGAGCATGTGACCATTATTATAATAATCAGTAGTTCTCCATTCAGGCTCACCAGGTTGGTGTAGTAAAAATCAAACACCAAGCAAGTAATAACTTTACTGTTCGTATGATGCGTTTCGGAATTTATCCATCATCAGGTATCCAGGAGTGATTAATGCACGTAGATGTGGTGTTTCAAGTTGTAAGTGAAACAAACTTTCGCAGACTAGTTCTTGCCTGATGCTTGCGATCCAATCAGCCTGAATGCAGAACTGCTGATTGTTTGAATTTTGCGTTTGACAACGGGTAGTGAATGATAAAATAAATGTTTTTTTCGTGTGATGTGGCTACAAACAAAAAATGTTCGGATCTTAGCCTTTATTTGTACTGTGAGACGTTGCTTCTAGTCAAATTTCGTGATCGGAGGTCAGCTGGAATTATCCTTTAGGTTTTCATTAGTCAGTTTCTGAGTAACAAAATGTGTGTCATAAATGGTCGTACCTTTTGATTCCATTCACTTAGAAGATAAGTTAGTTAAATAAAGTTAGGTAATCTGAGGAAATGTCGTGTTATGTTGTGGTCTTCAGACCGGAGACTGGTTTGATGGAGCTCTCCATGCTATTCTGTCCTGTAAAAGCCTCTTCATTAGTGAATAATTACTGCATTTTACATCCGTCTGAATCTGCTTAGTGTATTCATCTCTTGGTCTCCCCCTAAGGTTCTTACTCCCCACACTTCCCTCCAGTACTACAGTGGTGATCTCTTGGTGTCTCAGAATGTGTCGTATCAACTGATCGTTTCTTTCAGTCAAGTTGTGCCACACATTTCTTGTCTCCTCAATTCTTTTCAGTACCTTTTCATTAGTTATTTGATCTAATGTCAGATCTTCAGCATTCTTGTACAACCCCACATTTCAAAAGTCTCTATTCTCTTCTTGAGTTAACTATGCAGTAGAGCTGCGAACCCTCGGGAAAAATTACGTCTTTAGTTTCCCAGTGCTTTCAGCCGTTCGCAATAGCAACGCTGCAAGGCCATTCTTATTACAGGGCCAGTTCAGACAATCATCCAGACTGTTGCCACTGCAACTACTGAAAAGGCTGCTGCGCCTCTTCAGGAAACACATTTTATCTGACCGCTCAACAGATACCTCACCGATATCGTCGAGCCTACGGTATGGCATCTGTATCGCTGAGGCACGCAAGTAAGGTCCATACTTCATGGGGAAGGGGGAAATGTCATAGTGTTTTTAAAATTTATACATTATTTCCGAGGAGAAACGGAAGATGAAATAGAGCTTGGAAAGGTCAGTCATGCTTGATTAACAAATTAGACACCAGAATGTGTAAAGTTTCAACGTCCTGGATTCATTGACAAATGTCAACAGTTTACCGGTTTTAAAATGTTTTATTCTGAACGATGATTAAATGGCGTGCGTAAACTTATAATACCAAACAAAGTTATTAAAAGTATAAAAAAGCTGCAAAAATTGTGAACATTAAAATGAAAATAACGCCGAATATAATGCCACATCAACTACATCTGACATGTAACCGTATAAAAATGATAGCACGATTATACAGGGTATAAAAGCAAAATTTGTGACTAGATTGAGTGTTTATTGGTAGGGAAGATGCAGTATAGCATCTTTGTTGAAGTTTTATGGACAGAAGTACAACTAAACTTCAGACGTGCCCCATGGAAGTATTTTCGGACGACTCATGTTCAGGTGTTACATTAATGACTTGGATTACTATATTAAAAGTAAGTTCGACTTCTCGTAGATGATGCAGTATGCAGTTATTTATAATGACGTACGTGAGAGTTTTGTATTGTGGAACACTTATCAGACTTTCAGAAGTTTAATATATTTTCTTATTCCATTCTGAAATGACAACATTGAATTTATGTGGATTGCCAATTGTAAATGAAGAATTAACAGTATCCCCGAAATAGCTGTGTGGTATTCATATCAGATAGGACGGGCAGCTCTGAACACATACAAAGGAGAGCGGCACGAATGGTCTCAATTTTTCTGATTCTTGGTAAAATGTCAGACAAATGTTGAAGAGCCTGAATTAGCACAGGCTTGAAGATAGACATCAAGTGTCCTGCGTAGCTTGCTTCTTGCATTTCGGTTGCTCTGTAAGGAGGGACTGGGCCATAATGGAGAGTACATCATTATTGACCTTCATATATGTCAAAATAATTTATTAAACTCACAAGTATTACAGTTAAAGAGGATCCCTTTAGTTAAAAAAGACAAACGTCGAATTTTGAGATTTTCGAAACAATTTTAAACCAGACTAAATTTATAAAATTTTGCGATTAAATACAGAGTCTTCATTAAGAAAAATCCTTCAAGGTTTAAATATTAAATGAAGCCTAATAAAATTAGTCAACCGAAAGAGACTTTAACAGGTCTCGCCAAAACTTCAAAATAAATTGCTAAGCTTTTCCCTAGGGAGATAATACCAAATAACAGAAACTACCTGCTGCCCCACAACTGTGAAGTGTGGCTTCAGTTTCACAATCGGGAAAAAAAAGCAACGTCGGGACACCCTACATCACGGGCAGCCTGAGGAGCCCTGAGATCTTCTCTTTCTATAACACACAATGAATAATTTTAAACGCAGGCAACACTATATTAAAAGGGTTTAAGTAAGATTTCAGCCGAACAGGGAGCGGACAGGCTACCAAACCCAATTTAAGCAAACACCGCCCAAGCGGAATACAGTAAACAATAGACCCAAAAACAATAGGTTAAACTACTCGTGTGTAAACACACAAGGGCTAAGGTACTCCCTCACGATACCAAAGTAAAATTACTCAGCAATATGCATTCATCGTGTAACGAAAAAGAGGAATTTACAGTGCCACAACGAGGCCCAGATTTACTTCAACACAAAATATAAGCAGTAGTACCTTTATTATTATGAAAAAATGTCTTAAGTTCAAAGCATGCACAGTAATGACGCTGAACTGTGCCGTCTCTTAAATCAGAGTCTGAGCAGATCACCGCGTTTAACAGTCAATGTCTCTGAAAAACAAAACGATAGTTCAGAGGGACAAAAACAAACTCTCACCAATTTCACTTCAACGAATTGGGTAGCACGCCAACATCAGAGGATCTCCAAACAATTTGCAATGTCAAGCGGCGTACAAATCACCAATAAATACTTAAAAACCCGCTCACCACATAGCAAATACTGGGGTGATGTACGGGCACACAAAGGCCAACGTGGGCACGAGCAGTGGCTGTGGTGGTCACTGGTCCAAAGAAAAGGCACAGTTGAGTGCATGAGAAACGCGGCAGAAAACGGCTGAAAACTCCAATGGAAAGACACGAGTAACACGAAAGCGGTCTAGGAACTTGTCCTTGCATTCACAAGAACCTGCCCCACACCCCTCACATCAATAACGGACCCTGCGCGCACCACTATCGGCGCATCACGACTCGATCCAGCAGTCTTAGCGTCTCAAGCTCTGCCCATAACCCTCTGCCTGGAAGGCCCGCTTGAGACACACTAAGAGCTACCACACGTCCCGGCAGCCCGACTACACTTCCGCCTGCTTGGGAAAAGATCAAATTTCGATAAGTGACGCGTCTATCTATCGTGACACGGTTCAGCCTACAAAAGCCAAAAATTTACTAGAACCTATTTTTTAAAAAGAATCTAGAGTAATTCTCCATCCCTCCTCGTATTACTCCAGTAGGCATCGTGAAGCCATGGCTATACTAATTACGGCACTCACAGGGGTATTAAAGAAGTCATTCTACCCGTGCTCCATACATGTTTGGAACGGAAGAGATATTAACTTTCGATACCATGCTAGTACCCTTTGTCATTTTTGCCCGGCTAGCCGCTCGGTCTAACGCGCTGCTTCCCGAGCGGGAAGGCATTCCGGCCTCCGGCACGAATCCGCCCAGCGGATTAGTGTCGAGATCAGGTGTGTCGGCCAGCTGGTGGATGGTTACTAGGCGGTTTTCCATCTGCCTCAGCGAATGCGGGCTCGTTACCTGTATTCAACCTCAGTTACTCTATGTCGGCGATTGCTGCGCAAACACTGTCTCACGTATACATACACTATAATTACTCTACCACGCAAACATTTGGGGTACACCCGTCTGGGATGAGACGTTCCCGGGTTAGGGGTGGAGGGTGAGGGTGGATTGGGGAGAGGGGGGATTCCAGGGGGGGGGGGGCAAACCGCACGGCGGTGGGGTGGGTAGACTGCTGTGCCCTGTTGTGGAGTTATGAAACACTGAGGGCTACGATGGGACGTCGTTTCTAGGTCCCCAGTTCAATACACAATACAATACACACCGGCCGGCCGAGGTGGCCGAGCGATTCTAGGCGCTACAGTCTGGAACCGCACGACCACTACGGTCGCAGGTTCGAATCCTGCCACGGTCATGGATGTGTGTGATGTACTTAGGTTAGTTAGGTTTAAGTAGTTCTAGGGGACTGATGACCTGAGAAGTTAAGTCCCATAGTGCTCAGAGCCATTTGAACCATCAATACACACCCTTTGCCATAGGCTTCACATTGGTTTGTAATTACAGACCAATGTGAAGCATATGGGAAAAGGTGCTTTAACGACCTATTTATTTATTTATTTATACGTTAAGTTCCGTAAGACCATATTGAGGAGCAAATTTCCAAGGTCATGGAACGTATCAGCACAAGAAATTACGGCATAAAAGTAATAACAGATAAAAATAAAATGTTTAGACTATGAACCCAAAAAAGGCAAGCCATTATTTTCAGTAAACGCGGTCAACTACATAACATAAGAATTAGCTTAATTTTTCAAGGAACTCATCAACAGAATAGGAGTGACCCATGAGGAAGCACTTCAGTTTCGATTTGAGAGCGCGTGGATTACTGCTAAAATTTTACAATTCTTGTGGTCGCTTATTGAAAACGGATGCAGCAGTATACTGCACATCTTTCTGTACAAGAGTTACGGAAGTCCGATCCAGTTTGGATTTCTGCCGACTATTAACTGAGTGAAAGCTGCTTGTTCTTGGGAATAAGCTGATGTTAACAAGAAACGACAGTAAAGAATATATATATTGAGAGGCCAATGTCAAAATACCCAGACTAGTGAATAGGAGTCGACAAGAGGTTCGCGAATTTACACCACGTATTGCCCGAACCGCCCGTTTCTGAGCCAAAAATATCCTTTTAGAATAGAAAGAGTTACCCCAAAATATAATACAATACGACATAAGCGAATGAAAATAAGCAAAGTAGACTTATTTTCGTGTCGAACGATCACTTATTTGTGGTACCGCTCGAATAGTAAAAATGACAGCATTAAGTCTTTGAAGAAGGTCTTGAACATGGGCTTACCACGACAGTTTACTATCTATCTGAACACCTAGAAATTTGAAATGTTCAGATCCACTAATCATATGCCCATTAAGTGAAATTAAAACGTCGTGTTTTGTTGAATTATGTGTTAGAAACTATAAAAACTGAGTCTTACTGTGATTTAGCGTTAGTTTATTTTCTACAAGGCATGAACTACTATGAAAAATTAGTGGCAGCGATAGCGAACGATACAGAGTTGACAAGTGATTAAAACATCAAAATCAGCACTCTGCTTTCCAAAAGATGCTTTGTCGTGAAAGTACCATAAGCAGCTCGCTTCCGAGAAAATATCGACTATAGAGCC
Organism: Schistocerca nitens; assembly: GCF_023898315.1. Classification (NCBI taxonomy): domain Eukaryota; kingdom Metazoa; phylum Arthropoda; class Insecta; order Orthoptera; family Acrididae; genus Schistocerca; species Schistocerca nitens. The sequence continues at coordinate 385,609,511 of NC_064618.1, forward strand.
AACTACTCTCAGCAACGGCGTTTTAATGACGAACATGGACTTTGACAGCGGAGCGACGGCTTACAGCGTTACGGAGACTCCCCAATTGAATTAGGACCAATAACAATGTGTGAACAGCGACACTACCTACCGCACGATACTTATACGTCTGCTCCCTGCTCATCACCGTGGAGGAAGATCTGCTTGGGCGCTCAAACACCGGCACCGGAGGCTCAGTGCAACGAGATAGAATGAATGAGCCGATGGGTCGCTGAGTACGTAGGTACACACGTGTATGGTACGGGTATGACAGGCTGCGGCTACTTTGTAAACCGCTCGAGGAGAGGCATACTACTTGCAGGCCGCTGTGCCCGAGCGGTTCTAGGCGCTTTAGTCCGGAGCTCCGTTGATGCTGCGGCCGCAGGTTCGAATCCTGCCTCGGGCATGGTCGTGTGTGATGCCCTTAGGTTAGTTAGGTTTAACTAGTTCTAAGTATAGGGCACTGATGACCTCAGATGTTAAGTCCCGTAGTGCTCAGAGCCATTTGATGCATACTACTTCTTAACAGAGCACCTTTCAGGCAGGAGATGAGATAGTGGTCCTATTATAAGTTAGCGTGGGATAAAATGTGGCCATCTGATATAGACGAACCACTGAAGAACGGACTACATGACCATGTCCACTTGTCTGATTGCACTTATCACACCGCAGACGACCTGTAGCTTCATCAGTACAACGTCCCACCCCAAATTTCTCAGAAGTTACAGAACATGGAGCTGAGTGTGCTTATCTGCTCTCCAGGCTAACCTACTGATCAATGTTGGTAAGCTGCGAGTAGCGATTGAGCGGTCGTGGATCACAACGACTCCCTAAAGCATTTAGTCTCTCCGAGCTGCACTCCACAAAACGTCATTACTGAATCACTTTACGTGTATGTAGTTCAGTTTCTCAAGAGTGAAGGTGCACGTGACGATAGGGAAAGGCAAATGAAGGGGGGGGGGGGGGGGGAAGAGGTGAAAGAGGAGGAAGCGCAACAAGAAAATGTATTGGAAGGCGTAAAAATTGGGAAGGCTGTGGGCATGTATGAAAGGAGACCTTGACGACCACATTGAGCAATAGTTCCATGAGACGTATAAATCTATCTCCCACAGACGGGCGTGTCTCTTATTTTCGGCTGACTGATAGAACCACTTTTGTTATGCCAGTTGAGCCAACGCCACGAAAATTTAAGAGCTATATTTAGCATTGGTTATCTTGTTTTTTGCGGATTTGTATTAGTCGATAGTAAATCAATGAAGGAGGAATCATGTCATTGATGCAATTAGTGAGAATGAGGACCGTTTGATTTCCGTATTTTGAATTTCTGTCATAAAAAATAATTATTGCAGTATGTACTATTTTTACCTGCTGTTGACCTAAATAAACGAAGATAAGAACTAGGGAGTAATGACGATTAATTGGACACTGCATTGTAGTTGGAAGGGGAAAAACAGCGAGAGGAGAAAGGGTGGAGTCGGGCTCTGAGTCGCATTTACTCTAGTTCTGCCAATGGTTCAGGACTTTAAGTTACATCGGAACATCCTGCACATATAACGGGATAATGTAAATTAGAACTGATGATATCTCCAAGAATTGAGAAATTTTCGAAGTACTAATACTACATCTGCTGACAGAAGTATCTCATTTACCAACAAATTCATGAGTTGCTACTGCCCCATGCTCACACGGGTCCGCTCCAACAGTGGTGTGTTTTCCTTTTCGGCAGGTGGCGTGGCTGCGCGTGGACACGCAGACGATCCTGACGATCGCGGCGCACGTGATCACCAAGAACCACCGCATCGGCGTGACGCACAGCGACCGCCGCACCTGGTTCCTGCACATCCGCGACGTGCGCGAATCCGACCGCGGCTGGTACATGTGCCAGATCAACACCGACCCCATGAAGAGCCAGCTCGGCTACATGCAGGTCGTCGGTGAGTGCGACAAGCGCGTATTGTGATTTTTACTCTGTCCCTGTATTAAAACTGTTGTTTCTTCCTAACCCATGGAACTTGTTGTGGGTTTTTTTCTTCTTTTCGTTCAGGTCAGCAATCTTATGAATGGTCTGATGTGGACCGCAATGACTGCCTATCCTGTGCCAACTTCTTCTTTTCAAAGTTCCACGTGCACCCTAAGACCTAAGTTATTTCTTGGCTGTATTACAATCTCTGTGTTACCTAGAGTTTTCACCCTATACGAATGCCTCTACTACCACTGATGTTATTTCTCGATGTATCAACGCATGTCCTGTCATCCTCTCGCTTCTCATTGTGATTGTTTTCCATATTCTCCTATCTGCGGAGAACTTCCACCTAATTTTCAACATACTCCTATAACACTACATTTTATACACTTAATTTCCGTCTTTCCCAGTTTTCCTTCAGTCACTGATTCACCTCCATACAATGCTGTGATCCAAAAGTACATTCTCAGAACTTTCTCTTCAAAATGAGGCCTGAATTTGATAGTAGTAGACTTCCTTTGGGCAGGAATGCCCTCGTTACCTATACTAATCTGTTTTTTGTGTCCTCATAGCTTCTCCAATCATCTGTTATTTTGCTTCTAATTCCTTTACTTTATGTAGTACTTGGTCCCCAATTTTGATGTTAAGTTTATCGCTAAGTCTTGTCTTTTACTCTTTAGTACTTCCGTTCTTTTGCGGTTTACTTAAGGAATAGTGTCTACTCATGGTATTTTTCAGCCGAGTCAACAGCTTCTGAATTCTTCGTCGCTTTCATTGAGGTAGATACCGTCGCATCAGAGCTTGTATCTGATACTATTTCACCAAGAATTTTCTCTCAGTCTTGAAACATACATTTCCGTCAATGCTCCTTTGATGCAAAGATAGATCTGTAGCTGTGAACGACTGCACACCTGCCTTGCACACTTTTTATTCTGAGCACTTCGTTCTTGGTTTTATTGTTGCCTCATACTCATATTTGTTCCAAAATTTCTAACGCTTTCCACACGCAACAGTCCTCAGCAATTAGGAGGCCTAGGTTAATTGCAAAGTCTATCAGAAAGAAGAAGGTTCTTCTGATAGGTAGTTCCCATGGTAGAGATGTGGGCCAGCAGTTTCAGGAAGTGTTGGGGAGTGAGTACCAGGTCACCAGCATTGTGAAGCCTAGTGCAGGGTTGACTCAGGTGACTGACAGCATAGGGGAGTTATGTAAGAATTTTACGAAGGAGGTTCTGGTAGTGATAGTGGGTGGAGCAGGGAACAGTCTTGATAGGGACAAGGAATGGTTAAGAAAGCTGCTCAAACTGGTGGCACTATTGTTCATTTCGTGCAACTGTTTCAGCGTCATGATCGGCCTCACCTTAATGCAGCTGTTAGGCGTGTTAACGTGGGGCTGGGGAGGGCGCTGATGGCAAAGGGCAGGGGTCACATCTCAGTCGTGTCAGTTGGTTCTATCAGTATATCGGGTTTCACTAGGCATGGCCTGCACTTCAATAGGTATGGGAAGGGAGGCTGGCTAAGCTTATAGGTGATGGTGTAGTGTTTGGTGGTGGTGGTGGTGTCACTCATGGAAAAATTCCTGTAGTAGTTGGTGTAAAGCTGCACCTATTTTGGATTGATAGGTATAACTGCTAAAGGAAGTCCCTCTAACTAAGGACTCACCTTCTGAGAATGTAATGTTTCCAAGTAGAGAAGGAATTAGCATATCTCATCAAAATATAAGAGGTATTAGAGATAAAGTTAGTTAACTGCTTATAGATGTTGACTCTGAAATTATTGGTATATCATAGCACCACTTAAATAATTTGACAATTCAGAGGCTTCCTTTACCAGGCTACAGATTAGCTGGCTGTTTCTCAAGGAGTTCTTTGCGTGGTGGGGAAGTGGCTGTGTACGTAAAAAAAAAAAGTATTCCATTTGAGTCCATAGACGTATTACGACACTACACTGAACAGATATTTGAATGTTGTGCAGTGCTACTTGAATTTAGTGAAACTAAACTTATAATTCTTGTTGTTTATAGGTCTCCTAACTCCGAATTCAAAGCATTTCTCCTCAAGCTAGCGAGGGTTCTTGATTCACTTTGTAGGAAGTACCAGAAACTAATTATATGTTGTGACTTCAATATAAATTTTTGTATATGATGGTGCAACAAAAAGGATGTTGGTAGATCTCCTAAATTCGTATGATCTGATGCAGACTGTAATTTTCCCAGCTAGGGTGCAGGGGAATAGTAGCACAGCCATAGACAATATTTTTATTCATTCGTCATTAATAGATAGTAATTCTGTTAGTAAAAGCGTGAATGGCCTTTCAGATCATGATGCACAAATTTTAACACTAAAAGGCTTTTGTACTGAAACCAATGCCATATTTAATTACAAAGTATGTAGGAAAGTTAATCCAACAGCAATAGAGAGCTTTTTAAACCTTGTGAAGGAACAAGAGTGGCAGGATGTTTATAGCGCCAATAACATAGATGATAAATAGAATGCTTTCGTTAACACGTTTCTCATGCTCTTTGAGAGCAACTTTCCGTTGGAACATTCTAAACGGGGTACTAGCAGTAGCCGGCGGGGTGGCCGAGAGGTTCTAGGCGCTACAGTCTGGAACCGCGCGACCGCTCTAGTCGCAGGTTCGAATTCTGCCTCGGGCATGGATGTGTGTGATGTCCTTAGGTTAAGTTAGGATTAAGTAGTTCTAAGTTCTAGGGGACTGATGACCTGAGAAGTTAAGTCCCATAGTGCTCAGAGCCATTTGAACCATTTTTTTACTAGCAGTCGTGCGGTTCCAGACTGAAGCGCCTAGAACAGCTCGGTCACACCGGCTGGCTACTAGCAGTAATAGGTAGCCTGGGTGACTGATTAGTGGGATAAGGATATCATGTAGAACAAAGCGGGAATTATATAAAAAATGTTAGAAATAGTCACAATCATGCTACTGTATATCATTACAAATGTATTGTAAGGTGCTTAAAAATATGATTAGGAAGGTAAAGAGTATGTGGTATGCAAATAGAATAGCTAATTCACAGGATAAAATTAAAATCGTATGGTCAGTTGTGAAGGAAGCGTCTGGTCAGCAGCACAAAGTCGGCGATATAAAATCAGTTCACAGTAAAAATATTTCTGTTACTGATAAATCAGGTATATGCACAGTATTTAACAATCATTTTCTGTGCATTGTTGGTGAATTAAATAAAATTTTAGTTTCTACAGGAAATCATATAACTTTCTTGGCAAATACCTTTTCAAAATTGATGTTTGAAATAATCCCCCGTGATACAGACAAGAGGGAGATTGAGTCAATAATTAAATCACTGAAGACTAAGTACTCTCATGGTTATGATGGAGTGTCTAACATAACATTAAAGTACTGTGCTGCACATGTTAGCCCTGCATTTAGCGATATTTGTAATTTTTCCTTTAGGAATTGTTAGTTTCCTGAGCGATTAAAGTACTCAGTAGTAAAGCCGCTTTATAAAAAGGGAGAAAGGGGGAATGTAGATAATTTTAGACCTACTTCTATGCCATCAGTGTTTGCAAAAGTTATTGAAAAGACTGTGTATGTAATGATAATTGATCATTTTATATCACATGATTTGCTATCAAATGTACAATTCGGCTTTAGAAGTCGTTTAAGAACTGAAAATGCTATATTGTCTTTTCTCTGTGAGGTACTGCATGGGCTAAACAAGAGGTTTCGAACGCTTGGCATATTTTTTGATTTAACTAAGGTATTTGATTCTGTTGATAACAAAATATTGCTCCAGAAGTTGGACCATTATGGAATACAGGGAGTAGCTCACAATTGGTTCAACTCTTACTTTAGCAACAGGCAGCAAAAAGTCATTATTCACAATGTTGATAACGGCCGTGATGTGGGGTCTGAGTGGGGTAATGTCAAGTGCGGGGGTGCTCCAGGGATCAGTGTTGGGGCCACTCCTGTGTCTTATTTATATAAATGATATGCCCTCAAGTATTTCGGGTAACTCTAAAATATTTCTGTTTGCTGATGACACTAACTTAGTAGTAAAGGATGTTGGTGCAACATTGGTTCGGTTGCAAATAGTGCAGTACATGACCTAAGTTAATGGCTTGTAGAAAATAAACTAAAAGACTCAGTTTTTTAGTTTCTAACGCACAATTCAACAAAACCTGACATTTTAATTTCACAGATGGGCATATTATTTGTGAAAGCGAACAGTCCAAATTTCTAGGTGTTCAGATAGATGATAGATAGTAAGCTGTCGTGGAAAGCCGACGTTCAGGATCTTGTTCAAAGACCTAATACTGCCATTTTTACTATTCGAACGGTATCAGAAGTGAGTGATCGTTCGACATGAAAATTAGTCTACTTTGCTTATTTTCATTCGCTTATGTCGTATGGTATTATATTTTGGGGTAACTCTTCCCATTCTAAAAGGATATTTTTGGCTCAGAAACGGGTGGTTAGGGCAGTAGGTGGTTGGCTCGCTAGATGGCACTGCCATAGGTCAAACGGATATCAACTGCGTTTTTTCAAATAGGAAGCCCCATTTTAATTACATATTCGTGCAGTACGTAAAGAAATATCAATGTATTACTTGGACCACTTTCTTCGCTTTGTGATAGATGGCGCTGTAATAGTCACAAACATATGGCTCGCAATTTTAGACTAACAGTTAGTAAATGGTAGGTTTTTTAAATTAAAATACGGAACGTAGGTGCAATTGAACATTTTATTTCGGTTGCTCCAATGTGATACATGTATCTTTGTGAACATATCATTTCTGAGGACGCATGCTGTTACAGCGTGATTACCTGTAAATACCACATTAATGCAATAAATGCTCAAAACGATGTGCGTCAACATCAATGCATTTGGCAATACGTGTAACGACATTCCTCTAAACAGCGAGTAGTTCGCCTTCCGTAATGTTCGCACATGCATTGACAATGCGCTGACGCATGTAGTCAGGTGTTGTCGGTGGATCACGATAGCAAATATCCTTCAACTTTCCCCAGAGAAAGAAAGCCGGGGACGTCACATCCGGTAAATCCACCTGTCATGAAATATGCTATTCAATAGCGCTTCAACCGAAAGCGAGCTATGTGCCGGACATCCATCATGTTGGAAGTACATCTCCATTTTGTCATGCAGTGAAACATCTTGTAGTAACATCGGTAGAACATTACGTAGGAAATCAGCATACATTGCACCATTTAGATTGCCATCGACAAAATGGGGGCCAATTATCCTTCCTCCCATAATTCCGCACCATACATTAACCCGCCAAGGTCGCTGATGTTCTACTTGTCGTAGCCATCGTTGATTTTCCGTTGCCCAACAGTGCATATTATGCCGGTTTACGTTACCGCTGTTGGTGAATGACGCTTCGTCGCGAAATAGAACGCGTGCAAATGGTTCAAATGGCTCTGAGCACTATGCGACTCAACTTCTGAGGTCATCAGTCGCCTAGAACTTAGAAATAATTAAACCTAACTAACCTAAGGACATCACACACATCCATGCCCGAGGCAGGATTCGAACCTGCGACCGTAGCGGTCGCTCGGCTCCAGACTGTAGCGCCCAGAACCGCACGGCCACTCCGGCCCGCAACACGTGCAAAAAATCTGTCATCGTTCCATAATTTGTCTTGTGCCCAGTGGCAGAACTCTACACGACGTTCAAAGTCGTCGCCATGTAATTCCTGGTGGGGTCCAATCGATGTTGATGTAGCATTCTCAACACCGACGTTATTAAGATTCCCGATTCTCGCGCAATTTGTCTGCTACTGGTGTGCGGATTAGCCGCGACAGCTGCTAAAACACCTACTTGGGCATCATCATTTGTTGAAGGTCGTGGTTGACGTTTCACGCGTGGCTGAACTTCCTGTTTCTTTAAATAACGTAACTATCTGGCGAACGGTCCGGACACTTGGTTGATGTCGTCCAGGATACCGACCAGCATACATAGCACACGCCCGCTGGGCGTTTTGTTCACAATAGCCATACATCAACACGATATCTACGTTTTCAGAAATTGGGAAACGGTTCATTTTAACACGGGTAATGTATCACGAAGCACATACTGTCTGCACTGGTGGAATGTTGCGTGATACCACGTACTTGTACGTTTGTGACTATTACAGCGCCATCTACCACAGGGCGAAGAAAGTGGTCCAGCTAAAACATTCATATTTCTTTACGTACTACACGAATATGTAATAAAAATTGGGGGTTCCTATTTAAAAAAAAACGCAGTTGATATCCGTTTGATCTATGGCAGCGCCATCTGGTTCCCCCCTTCAAGCTAGACGAGTGTCGTTCTTTGTAGTTCTTTCGTTTGATGCTTATTTCGTGAGATATTTGTCCCGGTCACTATCAATGGACAACCCTGTATACCATCTGACTCGGAGCTAGACTTGAAGTAGCCGACTTGTAATAATTCGTTTCATCAACGTGGTGTCAATTACTTCTCCAATTAGTGCTGCAGATGCGCCAGAACCATACGGCAGTCTCGATGGTCTTCCCTCTCGGAAGCCCACGTGGCGGTCCGGTGCCCCCAGTCTTCTTGCGATGGTACATTCTAGCGACCACCGCTGACAGAAATTGTGTAGTGTGGCTACATTCCTGCAAAGTCTTTCTGTAGTTTCGTAGAAGGGACAATCAGCTTCTCTTAGACTTATTACAGGAGGTGCTAATAACGGCGTCTTTGTCGCCTTATAGGCATTCTTGACTAGCAACTCACCAGGTCAAATACCGAAGGTAACTAATGCTCACGACATTTATACGTGTATTTAAAGCAAACCTGATTGCGGTCTCACAGTGGCGCTGCTAGTGCCACTCTTACGAGACTGGCACGAAATGCAAATACACGTCATCTTTCAGATGGAGAAACACGCCTCCAACTTTCGTTTATGTTGCACAACTCCTTCTTGGTCTGCAATTTTTTCCCTTCAGCGTATTTTGTAACCGTGAAATCAATTTTCGGCCTCAGAATCCGCGCGATGACGCACGATCGTACCAGTCTCCTGCAATCTTGAACCGATCAGGTTTTATCCCCTGGTGATAACAGTCCAGGCTACTGCTGCCCTTCTGTCAGCCAGATTACTTCGTGTCCTCGGGGTTCCACCAATCGCAGGTATTGAAACTGTCATCTGCTTGGTGTAGCAGACGGTTCCAGCCGCTGCCTCTTCGCCAGCTGTGTCCCACATCTTTGACACCGCAACCCGACGCACGTCAAAACAACTGTGAATCTGTTCGCGCCTGTCTACCGTCTGTAATGTCTCAGCATTTACGCGCGTCAGTATGTAATGTCTCAACCCAGATCGCGTTATATTTAGGTCAGATTCCACATACTTTTTGTGTGGGCACAGGAAACTGCCAATATATATTTAAGGATGGTCTGATGTGGTGTTTCAGTGCCGCCCGACATCCTGGACCAGCCGACCAGCTCGGACCTCGTGGCGCGCGAGGGCGACAACGTGACGCTGCGGTGCGCCGCCTCCGGCGTCCCGACGCCCACCATCACGTGGCGGCGCGAGGGCGGGCAGCCCATACCCATGCCCGGCGGCCGCGACGGTCAGTCTCTACAGCTGCGGCTGCATGGCTTCACCTAACGACTTAGGCTGATGGTTCATACAAACTCTGTCTGGTCAAAAGTGTCAGAATGCCCCGCGACGGCTGCATGGCTTCACCGTATCGTCTGGGCTTATGCACTACTGACCATTAAAATTGCTACACCACGAAGATGACGTGCTACAGACGCGAAATTTAACCGACAGGAAGAAGATGCTGTGATGTGCAAATGATTAGCTTTTCAGAGATTTCACACAAGGTTGGCGCCGGTGCCGACACCTACAACGTGCTGACATGATGAAAGTTTCCAACCGATTTCTCTTACACAAACAGCAGTTGACCGGCGTTGCCTGCTAAAGCGTTGTTGTGATGCCTCGTGTGAGGAGGAGAAATGCGTACCACCAAATTTCCGACTTCGATAAAGGTCGGATTGTAGCCTATCGCGATTGCGGTTTATCGTATCGCGACATTGCTGCTCGCGTTGGTCGAGATCCAATGACTGTTAGCAGAATATGGAATCGTTGGGTTTAGGCGGGTAATACGCAACGCCGTGCTGGATCCCAACGGTCTCGGATCACTACCAGTCGAAATGACAGGCATCTTATCCACATGGCTGTAACGGATCGTGCAGCCACGTCTCGACCCCTGAGTCAACAGATGGGGACGTTTGCAAGAGATCAACCATCTGCACGAACAGTTGGACGACGTTTGCAGCAGCATGGACTATCAGGTCGGAGACCATGGCTGCGGTTACCCTTGACGCTGCATCACAGACAGGAGAGCCTACGATGTTGTACTCAACGACGAACCTGGGTGCATGAATGGCAAAACGTCATTTATTCGGATGAATCCAGGTTCTGTTTACAGCATCATGATGGTCTCATCCTTGTTTGGCGACATCGCGGTGAACGCACGCTGGAAGCGTGTACTCGTCATCGTCATACTGACGTATCAACCGGCGCGATGAAATGGGGAGCCATTGGTTACACGTCTCGGTCACCTCTTGTTCGAATTGACGCCACTTTGAACAGTGGACGTTACATTTCAGATGTGTTACGACCCGTGGCCCTACCCTTCATTCGATCCCTGCGAAACCCTACATTTCAGCAGGATAATGTACGACCGCATGTTGCAGATCCTGTACGGGCCTTTCTAGATACTGAAAATGTTCGACTGCTGCCCTGGCCAGCACATTCTCCAGATCTCTCACCAATTGAAAAGTGTGGTCAATGGTGGCCGAGCAACTGGCTCGTCACAATGTGCCACTCACTACTCTTGATGAACTTTGGTATCGTGTTGAAGCTGCAAGAGCAGCTGTACCTGTACACGCCATCCAAGCTCTGTTTGATTCAATACTCAGGCGTATCAAGGCCGTTATTAAGGCCAGAGGTGGTTGTTCTGGGTACTGATTTCTCAGGATCTATGCACCCAAATTGCGTGAAAATGTAATCACATGTCAGTTCGAGTATAATATATTTGTCCAATGAATACCCGTTTATCATATGCATTTCTTCTTGGTGTAGTAATTTTAATGGCCAAAAGTGTATGTATTTCACACATACAGTACCTGGTCAAAGTATCGGGATACCATTGTACAATACGGAATTGGCTAGAGCTAGAGCTGGACCCGCCAGTATAAAAGGAGACGATGAGTATTATGTTGTCAGTAGACAAGCAGTAATAGGCGAACGGGCCCGTCAGGACTAAACATATACAACCGCACGCTCGCCTAAAAGATCCGTACCCGAAGACTGGAAGTTGCACAGGCACACCAATATTCAAGAGCGGTAGCAGGAGTAGTCCACTAAATTACAGGCCAATATCATTAACTTCGATATTCAGCAAGAGTTTGGAACATTATGAATTACTTCGAAGAGAACGGTCTAATGATACAGAAACAACACGGATTTACACTTGTGTGTGTAAAGAGCTATTTCACAAGAACGATGTTTTCTAAATCTGCTTGGTGTAGCAGACGGTTCCAGACTTGAGTAATAAATCCATTTAGAACACTTCAACCCTTCTAAAGTAGCCCAAGTTAGAAGTTAGCTCTTGTGATTGTGAAGTGCAAATGCATTGGAGCAACTACAGATACATCGAGAACAGGCAGGCCTCATGTCCTGATGGTCAGGGATCGTGGAGTATTGTGGCATTGCGGAAGGTGGTAGTAAGAAATCGCATGAAATCAGCGGAAGGAATCATTCGTGAGTTCCAAATTGCTCTGAGTGGTCCAGCTAGCACAGTGATTGTCCAAAGGGATTTGAAAAGAACTGGGTACAATGGACGTGCAGCTCCTCGTAACCCACACTTTTCTGTAGTGAACGCTAAGTGACGCTTGAGGTAGTGTAGAGAGCGATGTCGATAAATGAAGAATCACACTATACCCTGTGGCAATCCGATCGAAGGGTTTGTGTTTGGCGAATTCCTGCAGAACGTTACCTGCCACCGCATGAGCAGCGGTAACAGTAAAATAAGGAGGAGGCATTCTTACGGTATGGGGCAGTTTTTCGTGTTTAAGGTGTGGTCCCCCTACTTCGCTTAAGAAAATGCTAAATGTGGAAGGATATGAACACATTTTACAACAATGTGTAGTGCATTCAGCACAGGACGGTTCGGATGTTTGCATCAACGTGTCAGTACACCTTGTCATAATGCACATCAGGGGCAACGATTTGTGATAACAACGTTCGTCAAATGGAGTGGTCAGCGTAGGGTCCCGAACTGAACCCAATGGAATACCTAGGGGGGAGGGAAGGGGGGCAGTTTGAACGCTCCAGACCCCAACGTCCATCATAATTGCCCTCTTCCGGTTTTGTCTTTTGAGGTAGAATGGGCTGTCATTCCTCCACATTCAGACACATCATTGAAAGTGTCACTAGCAGACTTCACGTCGTCATTAAGATGAAGGGTGGACACACCCCATATTAACGTACACTAATAGTCGTTCAGGTAGTGTACCGGTAAATCTTATACTATATATACAATGTAGCTCGCAAGCCACAGTACAACAAACTGCGGAGGGTATTTTACACCAGGAGTAGCCTCACCTTGCTCCAGCTCTTTCCAGAATGAAGAAAGAAACTATATGTGCAATAACATCTCTTGCTCCACTCTCGTGATCCTAACATGAGGTATACGATGGATAATTTCACCTAGAATGCCAGTGTCTTAAATTTAACCAACTTAGGTTTTTCATTTAATTATTTTGAATTTAAGTAGCATCGAATATAGAGTCTGCAACACATATAACCGGGCAAAGTTAACATAAAACTTTCGGTTAATGTAAACCGACAGAATGAGCTCTGCACTGTTGATAGTACAATTATACTCCTGATTTCATGACGTACAAACTATTACAGACAACAATAATTTCCTCCGCTCCCTATCCACATAATAGAGAAAGCAATTCATTCAAATTTCAATACAAGTTCTGGTGTAAAGAACATTCACTATTCAACGATCAGTCATCTACCTCAAGAAGCTTTATATGTCTTACTGCAAATATTGATTCATATATGCTGCCATGATGAGCTGATTGTAGAGTGGACAACCAGCATTGTTACTTTTACACTGAAGCCCAATCGAAAAGAAAACATCCTTTAGCTTTTTACACTGAAGCCCAATCGAAAAGAAAACATCCTTTAGCTGTCGAAACTTATAGACCAATAGCACGGATATCTTGTATGGTGACAACACTGGAACGATTAATGAAGGAGTTTAGGAACACCCTCAGTTTGGTTTCAGGAGAGGTAAAGCGACAATAGATAATTTAACTCTGTTGTCTACAGAATAAATAAACGTTTTGTTAAGAAATAATAATTGCTGCATTTTTCGACATTCTTAAAGCTTGTGACAAAGCACTAATAGCCGGCCGCGGTGGTCTCGCGGTTCTAGGCGCGCAGTCCGGAACCGTGCGACTGCTGCGGTCGCAGGTTCGAATCCTGCCAAGGGCATGGATGTGTGTGATGTCCTTAGGTTAGTTAGGTTTAAGTAGTTCTAAGTTCTAGGGGACTGATAACCACAGCAGTTGAGTCCCATAGTGCTCAGAGCCATTTGAACCATTTTGAACAAAGCGCTAATAAACAAATATCTCAAAAATTAGAAATGTCTGGCATAAAAACGAAGTTCATACAAGAAATTTTCTGTTTCTTAAATGAATGAACAAAGATAAAATCATAGGTCGTAGACTAGTAAATACAGGTCTACCAAAAGGAGTAGATCTACCTTAGTCTAGATCACTACATCTCGAAACTACACACATTAAAAGAAAGTGCATCAACTCGGTTCTGAGAGTTCCGGAACCTTTACAGGAAATTGGAATAAAGATCAACGTAAATATCATTTCTGCCGTTTTTATTGCTCATGAAAACCACACATTGCAAGTTGTACCACCAGACAGTGAGACCTTCAGAGGTGGTGGTCCAGACTACTGTACACACCGGTACTCTAATACCCAGTAGCACGTCCTCTTGCATTGATGCATGCCTGTATTCATAGTGGCATGCTATCCACAAGTTCATCAAGGCACTGTTGGTCCAGATTGTCCCACTCCTCAATAGCGGGTCGGAGTAGATCCCTCAAAGTGGTTGGTGGGTCACGTCGTCCATAAACAGTCCTTTTCAAACTATCCTAGGCATGTTCGATAGGGTTCATGTCTGGAGAACATGCTGGACACTCTAGTCGAGCGATGTCGTTATCCTGAAGGAAGTCATTCACAAAATGTGCACAATGGGGGCGCGAATTGTCATCCATGAAGACAAATGCCTCGCCAAGATGCTGCTGATATGGTTGCACTATCGGTCGGAGGATGGCATTCACGTATCTTACAGCCGTTACAGCGCCTTCCATCACCACCAGCGGTGTACGTCGGCCCTAAATAATACCACCACAAAACGGCAGGGAACCTCCATCTTGCTGCACTCGCTGGACAGTATGTATAAAGCGTTCAGCCTGACCAGGCTGCCTCCAAACACGTCCGACGATTGTCTGGTTGCAGGCACATGCGACACTCATCGGTGAAGAGAACGTGATGCCAATCTAGAGCGGTCCATTCGGCATGTTGTTGGTCCCTTCTGTACCGCGCTGCAAGTGTCATGGTTGCAAAGATCGACTTCACCATGGACGTCGGGATTGAAGTTGCGGATCATGTAGCCTACTGTGCACAGTTTGAGTCGTAACAAGACGTCCTGTGGCTGCACGAAAAGCATTACTCAACATATTGGCGTTGCTCTCAGAGTTCCTTCGAGCCATAATCCTTAGGTAGCGGTCATCCATTGAAGTAATAGCCGTTCGGCGGCCTGAGCGAGGCATGTCATCGAAGTTCCTGTCGCTCTGTATCTCCTCCGTGTCCGAACAACATCGCTTTGGTCCACTCCGAGACGCCTGGTCAGTTCCCTTGTTCAGAGTCCTTCCTGGCACAAAGTAACAAAGCGGACGCAATCGAACCGCGGCATTGACCCGAACCGCAGCATTGACCGTCTAGTCATGGTTGAATTACAGACAACACGAGCCGTGTACCTCCTTCCTGGTGGAATGACTGGAACTGATCGGCTGTCGGACTCCCTCCGTCTAATAGGCGCTGCTCATGCATGGTTGTCTACATCCTTGGGCGGGTTTAGCGACTTCTCTCTACCGTCAAAGGGACAATATCCACAGTCGGCGTCTACCTTAAGGATTTATGGGAACTGGGGTGAGGGACCGATGACCTCAGCAGTTTGGTCCCATAGGAACTTTCCAGCAACACCACCACAAAACTGGGGTGACGCCAAACTTTTCTTGATGTGTGTATTATATCTCTACCCACGCAAATAGCACAAATAGTTGCACGAAGAACATACATCACGCTGTAGAGGACTTCGATAAAGCAACCAAATGCACAAAGAGATGGTTCTCTAACAATTGATCAGAAAAGTCGAGTGAAAAATGAACAGTAGCAATTTCACAAGGCAATACATCAATTGTGAATCAGTCAACATGCTCTTAGATTTACAAGCTTTCCCATCAAAATCGCATACTAAATTTCTTGTTGTGGTATTTAACTCTCGCTTAACATTGGCTTCTCAGACAGACAATTTAATGCAGTATTGCGAGAAAGCTGGGAATATAATTACGACACTAAATCGTGCGATTGGAGGAGCCCACTTTAGAATACTACACAGCATGTATAGATAATTAATAAGAACAAAAATCGACGATTGCTCTTTTACGTATCACACTGTAACGAATAGCAGTTTATACAAGTTGAATTAATTGTTGTGCAGATACATCAGGGTATGTTTTGGAGCAATGGCATCAACTCCTTCGAACTCTCTTTTTGTAGAAGCAAGCAAAACTCCATATTCATCATCATTTCATCCCTATCTCCGATGCGCAAGTCGCCCAATGTGGCGTCGAATTCAATAAGTACTTGCCCTCGGCGGCCGAACTTCCCCGAGTGTGGGTCTCCTGGCCCACAATGCCGTACCCTCATTTCCACATACAAACTATTAATTATAATTTCAGAAAAATTGGAACATTTATTGAAGACAAAAGCTTCACGAACTAAGTAAATGAATAGCGCGTTGGTCCACCTCTGTCCCTTATTCTAGCTTACCTTAAACAAGACTATAGGTTAAATCTTTTTCTGTCCAGAGTCATAAAAGTATAGAAAATATCAGTTAGCGGAAAGACCTCAACTTTTACTGCGGAATCAATCGCTATCCCTGAAGTACTAAAGTTCGCTGCTCAATTACTTCCAAACAAAATTTTGATAGTCACTGATTCTATGACTGTTTCAAATTCAGTGACAAGAAGAAGCTGTATAATATATCTTTGAATAGTTAAACCATCAATATTGTAGAACAACACATTCAGTGTAATAGAAAACGGGAACTCCTAGAGACGCGTTGGGTGAAGCACACTGCCGAGACAGATACAACGAAAAAGTGGATAAACTTGTAAAGAAACCACTAACCACATGGATGCATGTAAATATAAAATTACCACACTCATAATTTTATAACACTATCAAATCCAGCATTAATTTCATTCAGAAAGAAGGCAGAAACTCATCAATGCAATTAAAGGGCACCCACTACACAGTAGTTCAGTAAAAGATTCCATCAAAGTTCCACAGAACCGGCTACAGCAGAAAAACATCTGTAGTTTAATGGCTATAAGGCTAAACCAGGGAAATTTTCCAAATCATATGTGCCGCTTCGGTCTTCGTGAGATACCTTGTTGTGAGTGCGGAAATTCAGCTGTTACTGATGTAAACCCCCTTCCATTTGATTTCCCCTTCCTAAGGACACACCAAGAGAACTTATCAAAAATCTGTTACAGAAAAATGTACCTTTACCTGTTTCCAGCAGCACTCGATCTAGTGATAAAATACTTGAACAAAAGTACTTTATATATGTAGTGAATGTTCACAGTTATAAAAGTAGCTGCACACATTCACAAAAAATAGGTAACATAAATCACTAGAAAATTAGGACAGCAGTGTATATGATATGTTAGCCGTAATTAATGTGTTAAAATAAAACTTTTATCCATTACGGATATGGAACACGGCGACTGAGATGAATAAATGTTTCCAGAAATATCTACCATCTGATGATGAATCGCTAGGCGATTCCAAACCTGGTAAATAAAAATTGAGTAAATCGAAAAGCGAATTTCTGGAAACCTTAATTAATCTGTTACTATCTTAAAATTTGAAAATACGCATTAACTATTATTACTATGAAGTTTCTAGCGCCTTAATCTTGTAACTCTCAGTGTGTATTTAATTATATTGTGTACATGAAAGATGATTGTATGTTGAAAGAACGAAAACCAATAAAGAAGCAGTGATAACAGTAACTGCAATAATAACAGTAATAGTAATAATCATTGACATCAAACCAGGTACTTACCACACCAATGATAGCGCTGCAAATGTCACAAAGCAACAATAATGGTTACCGTCCACCTTTCGGAATCCGGGGAGCGTTATTCAGTAACGAAGCATGAGTCTTCATAATGTTGTTAATTGTAGTAGTTTTGTTCTAATCTTCCAACAGGAACCAATCGGAGCCCTTTTTATTCAAGCGTGACGAGCGAATAAAATTGTTAGATTAAAGGCCGTGAAAGACAGGGAACGCTGTACATAGGACAAACAGTCTATATTTGTCAGACATATTCACCGACGGCTAAAATATGCCAAGGAGTAGGACCTATTATTGAAAATCACGTTGTATTATTTCCCTTCCATTCTAAGAGGGGCTACCATTTAGAACTAGACTGCGGTCCAGCTACATCTCGTCAGTAACGAGACAGCAGGATCAAGTCAGTACTTATTTTGAGGAGGCACACACTGGAAAAGTATATCAAATAACGGTTTTCTAGTTGTGTTTCTTTCATCCCTTTTTCTGCCTCCACGTAGCCATATTCGTACCTCTGCATTGCTACTGTAGCATTCCTTCCAAATTATTCCTTTGTTGTCGACAGAGTTAGCTGTGGCTTCGTTTAATCGAAGATAATTGCACCTAATTTACTACTCTCTGCGACATTCACAGGTAATTGCGCAGGCGAACAGTTTACCCATCGCATATAATTACGTAATTATATCAGAGGCAATATAGGCTACTGTTGTTTCGATTCGAGAATGTTCTGCAACAGGCCGTAGAAAGATCCTTTGTTACAGCACGCAGTGGACATAACTTCCATAATTTCTAAGTTTAAACCGTAAAAAACACGGAATTTTGAAGCAAAATGTTAGCTTTTATTGTAGATCTGTTGAAATACTTATCATTACGATACAGAGACGAATATAAACTCAGTTTACTATCTTGTATTCACTACTTTGTGTTGGTAACTAAATTTATGGTACCACTTTTATTTATTTTGTGCCAAGTGGATAAAAACCCGTACTGATGGCCGAATATATCATTTGCAATTTTGAAAAATTTTGTGAATGACGAAGAAGAAAAGAATTCAACTTTCCACGAAGATGCGGCATCTCTGTCCGCTGAGGCCGAATAGAGAAACGTATGATCTAATCAACTTATCACCGAGAATGCTGGCCCACACATTAACACCGAATCGCTGTTGATGAGTACGAGGTCGAGTGCCTCGTGGATTCAAACGTACCAGATCATGCGAACTGTGGATACTGAAAAAAACTAAACGAGTGAACAAAGCCTCATCAGTGTACGGGACTTCTGCCTGGAATAAGAGGCGTAGGGCAATCCGTTGTAAAAACCACTGTGCAAACTGCGCGCATCGTGGAGAATCTTCAGGTGCTAATGGTGCCAAACGCTGACGATGGAAAGGGTGAAGGTGTTGATCGTGTAATACATTCCACACAAGTCTACGTCTGACACCAAGGATGTATGCAGTACGTAATGTACTTTTAGATAGAGTGTCTTCAACATGTCGCAGAATCTCGTGTTTCATTTCGGGAGCTCACACCGTTCGATTCCGACCTATATAATGAATACGTGCATGGAAAGTGCCTGTTTGGCGTAGCAGGTGATGCAGACATCTGAATGGTTGGTATTGTGGAACATGTCTATTTGGCTGCCAATACTCTCCCAATGCAGCTCGTCCGTTTCCATTCACAGACCCGTATACCAGATACATGACACCCATTTCAGCATACGTAATCCGCTCCATCTTCACTGTTGTTGTTTTAAGACAGTAATGATTACGACTGAATTGGTATGTTTACAAAGAAGTCACCATTGTTGTCACACGGCGGACTTGTCTGCGAATGAATCGGTGTGTTTCCCAGTAGACCTCAGAGCCAATCATCCGTACACAGAGCAGTACACATTCCGTCAGCGACAGTGTTATAAGAGCTTACGCCAAAACCACTAACAACGTTTCCCCCAAAATTACAAGTTAACTTCAGAGATTATATGGTCCTTTTCTTTGACGGAAAGGAAATCGTAACACCAAAAAATGGTTCATATTCAGTAATAAAATTTAGGGAATACATTTGTCTCAGTAAACATATTCCAGTGATTAACATTCCAAAATCACAGGTTTATGCAAGCGCAAGATAAGCCCCTGCAAATTTGAAATGCTGTTTTATTAATAAACGGCGTAACGGCCAGAATGTTGAATGCAAGCACGTAAACGTCCATGCTCTGTACTGAACAAGTGCCAGGTGTCAGTTTGTGAGTTGGAGTTCCCCGACTACTGCACTTGGTCGGTCAATACAGGAACGGATAATGCTTTTTGTTGATGACGCCGGAGTTGTAGTCCGATGATGTCCCGTATGTGCTCGACTGGAGACATATCTGGTGATCGAGCAGGTCAAGACAATATGTCGACACTCTGTAGAGCAAGTTGGGTTTCAACATCTGCATGTGGGCTGGCTTTATTCTGTTGGAAAATACCTCCAAGAATGTCGTTTGTGAATGGCTCCACCACAGATCGATTCACCGGAATGACGTACAAACTTGAAGTTAGGGTGCGTGGGATAACTACGAGAGTGCCCCTGCTGTCAAAGGAAATCTTACCCCATATCATAACTCCAGGTATAGGTCCAGTCAGTCTAGCGCGCAGATATTCTGGTTGCAGGCCCTCAATTGGTCTCCTTGTAATCAACAAACGCCCATCACTGGCACAAAAAAAGAATTAGCTTTCATCAGAAAACATAACAGTTCTCCACCCTGCTCTCAATGAGCTCTCGCTTGGCACAACTGAAGTCGCAAATGGCGGTGGCTTGTGATCAGTGGAATCCACGCTACAGGACGTCTGGCTCGGATTTTTCTTTGAAGTAACCGATTCGTAATAGTACTTTGTGTCATTATGGTGCCAACTGCTGCTCAAATTGCTGCCGCAGATGCAATACGATGCGCCAGAGCCATACACCTAACACGATGGCCGTCTTAGTAGCGTCACGTGGACGCCCGGAGCCCGGTCTCCTTTCGATCGTAGATTCTAGTGACCACCGCTGCCAGCAATCATTTACAGTGGCTATATTCCTGCCAAGTTTTGCTTCGGTATTGCAGAAGGAACATGCATTTTTTTTTTTTTGTGATACAGTACACTACAGCATCACCAGCCTTCCGCGGTCTAACTGTGTTGGGCAGTGACACTGAGTCACTGCAACACACTTTGGAGGTGTGGCGGTGGGACTTAGAGTCCCGTACCACCCTGCAACGGTGACAGTACTCTTCTGTCTGGCATAAAAACGTAGTACGACATGGGCAGGGAGGATTGGAAAGTAGTGGACGTGGAACGGAGGGCTAGTCCTGCCAAAGGAGGCAGCCGCGGTGGGCGTGCCAGGCCCAGCGCTAGTCCTGTTCAGAAGCCGATTCTTCTAGGATGGTCAGCGGAACCGGATGGCGATGCCAGTGACGTGGATGTGTAGTCCCAAAGTGGCGTAGCCCATGGACAGTGTCCCGTCGGGCAGCCACTTTCTCATAGAGCCGCCACGCACTGTTGCGTATGGTCTCCTTGAGGGGGACGACATATGCTTCCTCATGGAGAGTCAGAATCCCCGTGAGTGGCTGGGCGTGCAGGCTCCACCTGAGAACCTCGTTCTGCAGGCGCTCCAACGTCGGCATCCTGGTGGCACTAACCGCGGCCCCTGCAGTGGAGCCATACGTGAGGTCAGGCAGGACAACTACCCAGTAGATACGGAGCTTGGGAAGCAGGTTAAGTTCCCTGCTGCGGAAGAGGGGGCACAACGCCCTGGTCGGCTTTCGTCCCTTGTTGGCGACATACTCTGCATGACAGTGGAACAGCAGCTTGTGGTCCATCCGGACCCCGAAGTAGGTGATCGTCGGGGACCAGGGCATCTGCACGCCTGCAATCGAAATATTGCGGCGGAGGACTGCGCGCCGTTTCTTGAAGTAGACTGCCGTAGTTTTCGCGGCATTAAGAGTGATTTTGTTTGTCCGGCACCAGGCGATGGTGGCGTCCACCTGTCGGAGGCGGGCGATGAAGGCGTCAGTGATACGTCCAGTGGTAGGAACATGCAACTTCTCGTAGCCTTATTACACAATCTAGTCCAAACTCAACGATGGGTTGATAATAGCGCCTTTGTCGCCTCAAAGGCATTCTTCACTAACGTCAAGTTACGACGTCCAGTCTCAAAGGTAACTAATGCTGCTTTGCATCCTCATAGTGGCGATACTAGCACGATTCATATGTAAGTGGGACGAAATTTGAATAGGAATATTCTTTCAGATGTCGAAACACGACTACCAACTTTAGTTTATGTTGCATCATTCCTTCTTGGTGTCGATATTTTTTTCAGTCAGTGTACTTGTTCCGATGTTCTCTACCTTCTGTATTTGAACGAATAGGTTCGGAGCACCGTGTGTATAACGTACCCAGTGCTGCGATCTAGTGACGAGTCCGATAACTTTTTAGACCGCCCTCCTATATGCCTGGTTCGATCATTTGGAGCGATCATAGCCCGTGCAACACAAGGTCGTCGTTGACATTACATCTGAGAGATGTTTATCACTTTAGTTGCCTGTGGGGTAATTTTTACTCTATGTTCAGCTGTATCAGTGGTTTTTCTTTATTTTAAGAGAAATCTTTATTTTGCAATACATAATAATTATACAATATAACCCACAACCTTAATGATTAGTGGGTCCTAAGTGATACAATGTTGTATGTTAATTGCAGCTATTAAAGTTAATTTGTAAACTACAGACGGTATGAACAGTACCGGTTAGTGGGCAAACTTACAATTTTTGTTAAACTATACACTGCTACCTACTTATTAGTAATCCTAACTGCCTGCAGCGTTACA